>NW_024070189.1:1003320-1205889 GCF_014754425.2 Oryx dammah | reverse complement strand
GAGTAGACAAAATTTCATGGCATTTGTGGAAATTGATCTCAGCACATTTCTTTTCCAGTCTTGTTATTTTGTTTACATATGTCCTTGTATCAAATACAGATATTAAAGACCACAATTTATGCAATGGCCTTGTAAATATCAACTTTTTCCTGTTCTCAACTGGATCAGTTGCATTTCTGGCCTCCTGCTGCTAGGCAAGGTAAAACTCTCTTTTGACTACATGAGCCAACTCTTATTTGCACTAAATAAAGCTTTTATTCTCTGATCCTTTAGAAGGTTGATGTCTCTTAAGGTAAAAAGGTGCAAAAAGCTTCAAAATATATAGCACTGAGTTTGATCTTAAAAATATAAAATCAAAGTATTTTTAAATCTTAGGACTAAGTCCTGCTTTTTATCTAATATTAGTAATTTAAAATATTACCAGCTCATGCCTCCTGGCCACTGATGCTAAAAATCAGTAGCTGTGAAGTAGGACTCCCAAATGTCTTTCAAAGTACTTGTCTTGGTAAGACCCCATGAGTCCTTGATTTCTTAATGGTTTCTAAAGATAATTTTCCACTAAAAAAAGACAGGGTTCCTTGAATAAATAGTTAACTTCAGAAATGGGGCTGGAAAGATGCAAGATGAGAGTATTTTGTTCCAGAAAGTATGGAAACACTTTTCTAAGAATTGGGATGTATGAAGATGACACAGAAGCCTAACTGAAGGGGCGCCTGTTGGCAGTGCAGGGGGCTGGGCAGTGATGAGGGTGGTGCTAACAGATTAAAACCGAAGAGAAATGCGCATCAGTGAAACCACAAGGACACAGGTAAATGAGTAAGTAAATCAGTAACCAAGGAGGGAGGGGAGGCTTTTTTGGAAGAATGTGGACTCATAAATGTGGTAGAAATGACAGAGGTAGAAAATCACAATTTTGCAGCCAAGTAGCTAGGCAAATAACATCAATGGATACTTAAACTACTGGGTAAAGGTTTAAAAGGGAACAAGACATTTGGATAGTACCAAAGTGTTTTCCCATAACTTAAATAATTCTTAACAGAATGTAGTCTACTCAAGGCTATGGTTTTTCCAGTGGTCATGTATGGATGCAAGAGTATAAAGAAAGCTGAGCTCAGAAGAATTGGTGCTTTTGACCTGTGGTTGGAGAAGACTCTTGAGAGTCTCTTGGACTGCAGGGAGATCCAACCAGTCCATCTTAAAGGAGATCAGTCCTGATTGTTCACTGGAAGGACTGATGATGAAGCTGAAGCTCCAATACTTTGGCTACCTGATGCAAAGAACTAACTCATTAGAAAAGACCCTGATGCTGGGAGGGATTGAAGGCAGGAGGAGAAGGGGACGACAGAGAATGAGATGGTTGGATTGCATCACCGACTCCATGGACATGAGTTTGAGTAAACTCTGGGAGTTGGTGATGGACAGGCAGGCCTGGCGTGGTGCGATTCATGGGGTAGCAGAGAGTCAGACGGGACTGAACTGAACTGAACAGAATGTAGAGTAACTCTGTGGTGGAGAAATCTATTAGATACTCCCTTCACCAGGAGATGAAAATTAAGATCACCAATAATGGAATAAACTAATATCATCCTTAGGAGAAGGCAATGGCAACCCACTCCAGTACTCTTGCCTGGAAAATCCCATGGACGGAGGAGCCTGGTAGGCTGCAGTCCACGGGGTCGCAGAGAGTCGGACACGACTGAGCCGCAGCAGCAATATCATCCTTAACGTGACAGACTGGAAAGCGCACATCGTGTCTGTGCTGTTCTTGCTAAAGAACAAACAACCTGAAGCCAATCATGAGGAAGAAGGAAACTCAGGTTGAGTTTGGTTTTTCCACAGTGTAATTTCCTGGAGTCTGTAAAAATGTTAAGATAAAGAAACAAAGAATGGTTCCAGACTAAGTGAGATGAAAGAAACACGACAGTTAGAAGCAATGCGTGAACCTGGGTGGATCTTGGATCCAGGGGGGAAATAGCTATAAAAGAAATGATCAGGAAAACTGGAGAAATTTGACTATGAATTGGGAATTATAAAATAGTATTGCATCACTTTCAACTTCCTGATTTTGATCATTGGTCTATGTTTATATAAGAGAATGTTCTTGTTTGAGGACATACACTGAAGTGTTTAGGGACAAAGGGGCCTGATGTCTGAAGTGGTCTCTCAAATGGTTTAGTAAAAATATATATGTATGGGTAACATACATACATCATCTGAGTGCTCATTCACATGAGTGGATGGATGGATGGATAATAGTAGGGACTGAATGGCCTGTGATCTACAAAAAGGATATACGGGTTCCCTTTGTGGTACCCTTGCAAATTTTCTTATATTTGAAATTGTATCAAAACAAAAAGCTAACCCCCAAAGTACCTGCATTAGGAGAATAAACATTTATTCCAAAATATTACAAAAAAATCATTACTTTTCTTAAATCATTTTTAAATATTTAAAAATTTTATCTTTAAGGTTGTTTCGCCACTTCTCACACACACACACAAATGCTACTGTGCATATCACAACTGGATGTTCAGTAGATACCTTAAATTTTGTATGTCCCAAGCATATTATTTTTGCCCATTTAACCCCATCTTTTCCCTGATCTCATTCCAAACCATGCTTATTTTGGTTAAATGACAGAATTCTTCCTGTTGCTGAGTTCAAACACGTGGGACTCATTCCTAAGACCTCTTTCCTCCACCTATTCTCGTCCCCAGTTCACTGCTGGACACTGTCAGTCCTGCCTTCAGGACACATTGCACTGTCTGCTCCCGGCTCCTGGCCCACAGCTGCAGCAGCCGTGAAGAGAGGCCCTGCGTCCAAGCTAAGAGAAACCCAGGTGAGACGGTAGGCACTGAGAGAGGGGATCAGAGGGCAGACAGACTGAAACTACAGTCACGGACAACTAGCCAATCTGATCACACGGACCACAGCCTTGTCTAACTCAGTGAAACTAAGACATGCCCATGGGGCACCCAAGACGGACGGGTCATGGTGGAGAATTCTGACAGAATGTGGTCCACTGGAGAAGGGAATGGCGAACCACTTCAGTATTCTTGCCTTGAGAACCCCGTGAACAGTATGAAAAGAAAAAAGATAGGATACTGAAAGATGAACTCCCCAGGTCAGTAGGTGCCCAATATGCTACTGGACATCAGTGGAGAAATAACTCCAGAAAGAATGAAGGGATGGAGCCAAAGCAAAAACAACACCTAGTTGTGAATGGTACTGGTGATAGAAGCAAGATCCGATGCTGTAAAGAGCAATATTGCTTAGGAACCTGGAATGTTAGGTCCATCAATCAAGGCAAATTGGAAGTGGTCAAACAGGAGATGGCAAGAGTGAACGTCAACATTCTAGGAATCAGCAAACTAAAATGGACTGGAATGGGTGAATTTAACTCAGATGACCATTATATCTACTACTGTGGGCAGGAATCCCTGAGAAGAAATGGAGTAGCCATCATGCTCAACAAAAGAGTCAGAAATGCAGTACTTGGATGCAATCTCAAAAAAGACAGAATGATCTCTTTTCGTTTCCAAGGCAAATCATTCAATATCATGGTAATTTAAATCTATGCCCCAACCAGTAACCCCGAAGAAGCTGAAGTTGAACAGTTCTATGAAGACCTACAAGACCTTCAAAACTAACACCCAAAAAAGATGTCCTCTTTATTACAGGGGACTGGAATGCAAAAGTAGGAAGTCAAGAAACACCTGGAGTAACAGGCAAATTTGACCTTGGAGTACAGAACGAAGCAGGGCAAAGGCTAATAGAGTTCTGACAAGAGAACGAAGTGGTCATAGCAAACACCCTCTTCCAACAACACAAGAGAAGACTACACGTGGACATCACCAGATGGTGAACACCAAAATCAGACTGATGATATTCTTTGCAGCCAAAGATGGAGAAGCTCTATACAGTCAGCAAAAACAAGACCGGGAGCTGACTGGCTTGGAGCATGAACTCCTTATTGCCAAATTCAGACTGAAATTGAAGAAAGGGGAGAAAACCACTAGGCCGTTCAGGTAACACCTAAATCAAACCCCTATAAGTGGAAGTGAGAACTAGATTCAAGGGAGGAGGTCTCACAGACAGAGTGCCTACGAACTATGCACGGAGGTTCACAACATTGTACAGGAGACAGGAATTAAGACCATCCCCAGGAAAAAGAAATGCAAAAAAGCAAAGTGACTGTCAGGAGGCCTTAGAAATAGCTGTGAAAAAACGTGAGGCAAAAAGCAAAGGAGAAAAGGAAAGATGTACCCATTTGAACACAGAGTTCCAAAGAATAGCAAGGAGAGATAAGAAAGCCTTCCTCAGTGATCAATGCAAAGAAATTGAGGAAAACAACAGAATGGGAACGACTAGAGATCTTTTCAAGAAAATTAGAGATACCAAGGGAACATTTCATGCAAAGATGGGCTCAATAAAGGACAGAAATAGTAGGGATCAAACAGAAGCAGAAGATATTAAGAAGAGATGGCAAGAATACATGGAAGAACTGTACAAAAAAGATCTTCATGACCCAGATAATCACAATGGTATGATCACTAATCTAGAGCCAGACATTCTGGAAGGTGAAGTCAAATGGGCCTTCTTTAGGAAGCATCACTACGAACAAAGCTAGTGGAGGTGATGGGATTCCAGTTGAAATATTTCAAATCCTGAAAGATGATGCTGTGAAAGTACTGCACTCAATATGCCAGCAAATATGGAAAACTCAGTGCTGGCCACAAGACTGGAAAATGTCAGTTTTCATTCCAATCCCAAAGAAAGGCAATGCTAAAGAATGCTCAAACTACCGCACAATTGCACTCATCTCACACACCAGTAAAGTATTCCTTAAAATTCTGCAAGCCACGCTTCAGCAATACGTGAACTCTGAACTTCCAGATGTTCAAGCTGGTTTTAGAAAAGGCAGAGGAACCAGAGATCAAATTGCCAACATCCGCTGGATCATGGAAAAAGCAAAAGAGTTCCAGAAAAACATCTATTTCTGCTTTATTGACTATGCCAAAGCCTTTGACTGTGTGGATCACAACAAACTGTGGAAAATTCTGAAAGAGATGGGAATACCAGACCACCTGACCTGCCTCTTGAGAAATCTGTATGCAGGTCAGGAAGCAACAGTTAGAACTGGACATGGAACAACTGACTGGTTCCAAATAGGAAAAAAAGTACGTCAAGGCTGCATATTGTCACCCTGCTTATTGCAGAGTACATCATGAGAAATGCTGGGCTGGAAGAAGCACAAGCTGGAATCAAGATTGCTGGGAGAAATATCAATAACCTCAGATATGCAGATGACACCACCCTTATGGCAGAAAGTGAAAAAGAACTAAAGAGTATCTTGATGAAAGTGAAAGAAGACAGTGAAAAAGTTGGCTTAAAGCTCAACATTCAGAAAACTAAGATGATGGCATCTGGTCCCATCACTTCATGGGGAAACAGTGGAAAGAGTGGCTGAGTTTATTTTCCTGGGCTCCAAAATCACTGCAGATGGGGACTGCAGCAATGAAATTAAAAGACACTTACTTCTTGGAAGGAAGTTATGACCAACCTAGACAGCATATTCAAAAGCAGAGACATTACTTTGCCAACAAAGGTCTGTCTAGTCAAGGCTATGGTTTTTCCAGTAGTTATGTATGGAAGTGAGAGTTGGAGTATAAAGATAGCTGAGCGCAGACCAACTGATGCTTTTGAACTGTGGTGTTGGAGAAGACTCTTGAGAGTCCTTTGGACAGCAAGGAGATCCAACCAGTCCATTCTAAAGGAGATCAGTTCAGGGTGTTCATTGGCAGGACTGATGCTGAAGCTGAAACTCCAATACTTTGGCCACCTCATGCAAAGAGTTGACTGATTGGAAAAGACTCTGATGCTGGGAGGGATTGGGGGCAGGAGGAGAAGGGGCCGACAGAGGATGAGATGGCTGGATGGCATCACCGACTCGATGGACATGGCTTTGGGTGGACTCCAGGAGTTGGTGATGGACAGGGAGGCCTGGCGTGCTGCGATTCATGGGGTAGCATCGTCGGACACAACTGAGCGACTGAACTGAATTGAGCTGAATCTGGCCCACAGTTTCCTCCCGGCTCCTGTTTCCTCCCGCGGTCCATCAGCCCCGAGGTTCCTTCCTCCGCCCGCCTTGCCCGCATCTCCTCTCGCCTCGTGTTCTCCAGTCACCCGGCCTTCGTCCGCCCCTCTCATGGGCCAGGCCGCCCAGTCCTCACCCAGGGCCTGGGCGCTTGCACTGAGAAGCAGGCATCCTCCAGGCCTTAGCTCCAGTGATGCCTCTCCTGACCACGCTCCACAAGGAGGGAAGCCCCAGTCTGACCAGTTTTCCAGGGCAGTATTTGAACTCTCTTCATGGAACTTAGGACTTCCCTGGTGGCTCAGACTGTTTGCAGTGCAGGAGACCTGGGTCTGATCCCTGGGTTGGGGAGATCTTCTGGAGAAGGAAGTGGCAGCCCACTCCAGTACTCTTGCCTGGAAAATCCCGTTGACAGAAGGAAGCATGGTAGGCTACAGTCCATGGGGTCACAGAGTCGGACGTGACTGAGCGACTTCACGCACTCACTTGTGGAACTTAACTACACATTGACTTAATGATAATATAGACACTTTTATCCCCCCATTTAAAGAGCCATAGAGGAGGCACTTGCCTCTTTAATCCCTCTCAGCAGAGTACAGTGCCTGCTGAACTGTAT
This sequence comes from Oryx dammah, assembly GCF_014754425.2. Taxonomy (NCBI): domain Eukaryota; kingdom Metazoa; phylum Chordata; class Mammalia; order Artiodactyla; family Bovidae; genus Oryx; species Oryx dammah. The sequence goes on along the minus strand of NW_024070189.1, from coordinate 1,199,179 downwards.
GTGCTCAGTAAGAATGTATTAAACAAGTGACAAATTAACAAAAAACTGCACCGGATATACAGTCTTGCCGTTTCTACTAAACAGCGCTATCTTATTACTCAGTGCGTGTGACGATGTGTTGCTGACTGAATTGTGAAAGAGCCAGGGAGAGGAGTGCAAGGGGAAACCTCAAGGGACCAGACTGAGTCTGGGGTCCGGACTTGCGCTGCCAGTTTGCTCCAAATGCCATTCACTGACAGGCGGCTGCAAACGGAAGCCTGCAGCAAATGATTTTAAACAGACACCTGGGAGTCCAGCCCTCCCAGCCCCCGGGATGACCCTTAAGCTCAAGCGTCTGCCAGTGCACCTCAAGCGTCAGTCAGGATATACAGTTCTCACATTTAGGGACATCATCTTTATACAAGAGAAATCATTCCATATAAAAATAATTGAACAAAAGAGGTAACTGAGATCATACGAATCACCATAGCATTTGGAAACGCCTGGGAGTTGAACCTGTGTATGCCAGGAACTAACCAAATATTATATACCATGAACCTACTCTAAAATCCCTTGCTTCCAAGATGACTAAACTGCACGTGTTTGCCGAGGGCCTTGGGATGACACAGCAAAAGTGGAGCCTGCTGGTGCCTGTCCGGGTAACGCTCACGTAGGAAGCCAGCAAAAGCCTGGGACTGGCTGGCCCAAGTCAGCACGTCCTTATAAACAGACAGCTGTCCTGAAGAAAAGAGAGGCCATCCAACAGATCACAGCCAGGAAAGCAGTGCCCATGTGGGTGCAGAGTGAAAAGCGCTCTTTTTTCTGTGACTGCATTAGCACACTGTTAAATGAATATGCTAATTGCAAAGACGCGCAAATCCAGGTCGAGATGGGCCTGCCGGGGAAGCTGTCTTGATAAAATGTTTCGTTAGTGAGGCATCAAGCCGGGAGTTCCTCGGAGCTGCGGTCGTGTCTAGCTCTCTCTGTGTCCCTGCTGTCACAGGCAGCTTCCTGAGCCGCTCCGCCAGGGGCGTCTGTGATCGGTGGTGGTGCCGTATGACAAAGCGGAGCCCATGAGAGGGCAGCCTGGAGCCCAGTCCCCTTACCAGTCCTGAAGTCGGCCTGCCAAGCATTTCAGGTGGGTCCGGTTTCAGTGAAGGGGTCTGAAAGCGCCAGAATATCACGTTCTAATCCTCCCTAGTATATTGTTTACTTAATGAAATAGAGGCGGTGGTGATTTAGTCACTAAGTTGTGTCCGACTCTTGTGACCACACGGACTGTAGCTTGCCAGGCTTCTCTGTCCATGGGATTTTCCAGGCAAGAATTTAATGAAGACTTCCATATTATTCATTTGTTATTGACTAGCATATCAGTATTCTGGCATATAAATAAACATTTAAACTTCTGCTTCAGCAGTCTGACAATTCCAAAAATTTAACACATATACACAACCATTAATTTAGTAACTTGAACTAAATAAAAAAATTAAATGTGCCAATCATGTATCTACAAATTCATTCATCACTGCACTATTAATAAAAGTAGAACATTTGGAAATTAAATGACCAATGATAGAGAATTGAGTAAATGAGCCATGATTCCTATATGCCATATGACATTGAACACTATTTATTGATTACAAAAAGAATAGTTCACTTATTGACATTTCCGCAATATTTACTGCATCAGCTTTTGCTCTAGTAATGCAATAGGCCAAAGAACAGACAGAAAAATCCCTGCTCTCATGATGTTTTCATGAGAGGTACTAGAGGGGTCTGATAAGTTGGGAAAAAACTTCACATTATTTAAATAACTGAAAAGAGAATATCACAAAATATATATACAAAATAATCTCAGTTATGTAGAATAAAAATCTGCTTAGTAAGGGAATACTGCTATTTGAATAGAAAGCATCTGTGGAGAGATTGGGTGTTTCCTGAGACAACACAATAGTCCCTGATAGATCGCCACAATTTCGTTACTTCAAGGCTTCCCTCATAGCTCCACTGGTAGAGAATCGACCTGCAATACAGGAGACCCCCGTTTGATTCCTGGATCAGGAAGGCCCCCTGGAGAAGGGAAAGGCTACCCACTCCAGTGTTCTGGCCTGGAGAATTTCACAGACTGTATAGTCCATGGGGTCTCAAAGAATCTGACACAACCAAGTGACTTTCACTTTCACTTTCTTTCACTTTCAGTATGTCTGAGACACAGCAGGTTATATCTATGCAGGAAACTTGATCACTCTCTCATATAAATGCATACAAGCCAAATTTTTAAAAAATAGATGTACAAAACAGAAAGCCAAGATATTGATTTAAAAAGAAAACTAATTTAGCAACATAATCTCTCTTTTTTGGCAAATGCACACATAAAGTCAGTTTCTTAAAGTGTGTGTGTGAGCAAAAGACCAGAGCAAAGGGAAATAGAAGACAGTTGGTTTCTTTAGTGCTAATTTTTATCTACTTCCTCTGGGGATAATTGGCCTCCTAAATTTACATCTTTTTTTAGTTGAAGTACAGTTGATGTATAACAAGTGTACAATACAGTGATTCACAATTTTTAAATATTACGCTCCATTTATAGCTATAAAATATGGGCTGTAATCCCATGTTGTATACTAGATCCTTGTAGCTTATTTTATACCTAATAGTTTGTACCTCTCAGTATAGGGGTAGGGGATTAAGAGGTACACGTTTTTTCTTTAGATGAGCTTATTCACTCAGAGTTAGATCACTTGGTTGAATGAGGATCTTTTGGTATGCATGATGCCTTTCCGTATCCATTAGCGTGTGCTTACTTCTAGGTTTCGAAGCTTGTGGGACAATGGTGACATCTGAGTGTTGGCGCATGTGTTCCTACTGGATAAACTACCCCCAGAAGATAGATCTGAGGGGAACATACTAAAGTGGTGATAATGATTACCTAAGGTTGATAGGAAAAGCGGTAATTGAGGGCATACTTCTTTTTCCCAATTTTTATGAAAAATATAGTATGTTTATAACTAGAGTAACAGTCAGAGAAGGTAAGTGACAGAACAATATTCTCAGCATGAAGGTGGGGAAAACAAGCTTAAATTGTTCACCTAGTGCTGCTAAAACAATGAAGACTGGATAAGAAAGAATGGGGCCATAGGGAGGTGGGCTGACACTACATATATACTATTTTTCCAGGTAATTTGTCAATTCTGAGCACAGATGTAGAGACTAAAAACCTAGGTTTTGCCTGGGTAGAGGCCTACTGGTGGGGGGGGGGGCAGAGGTAGGCAGGTGCAGAAAAATGAGGAGAACTTTTGGTGGTCTTCTAAGACTGGAGAGAGAAAACAGAATAACTGATGGGCTTAGAGATCCAGCCAGTTTTTCTCTAGAAGTAGTGCCAAATCCCCGAGCTATGCAGCAGGCGAAGCTCATACACCAGCAGAAAGCCCGGAACGTCGGGGCAGCATTTGTAGCCTGGCTTCAAAACTGTGAAAGCCCTCAGTTCCACACCTCATGAAATATTTCAAAAAGCTTGCAAACAAAAAGTAAAGTAAATACGAAGAAAATAATACACAGGCATATCATGTTAAACCTGGTGAAAACAAAAGATGAAAATCTCCAGATAAGATCTGTATTCGTTTGCTGCTGCTGCTGCTGCTAAGTCACTTCAGTCGTGTCCGACTCTATAAAGACATCATCGCCTCTAAGTGGCTTGAACAATCTAAGTTTATTGTCTCACAGTTTGGGAGGTGAAAGACAAATCAAGGTGTCAGTGGGACTGTGTGCTTCTGAGAGGCACAAGGGAGGCGTGTGCTCTGTGGCTCTTGCCGAGCTTCGGTGGCGTTCTGGCCATCTCCGGCGCTCCTTGGCTTCGGCTGCGTCATGGGATAGCTGCCTTTATCCTCACATGGCATTCTCCCTGTGTGTGTGTATGTGACCACATTCTCCCTTTTTATAGAACCGTTAGCTATACTGGATTGCAGGCCCACTCTACTTCAGTATGAACTTATCCTATCTGATTCTGTCTGCAATATCCCCGTTTTAAAATGAAATACTTAGTACTCACATTCTGAGTCCTAAGGGATAGGGCTCTGCCACATTAACTTGGGGGAGAAACAGGTGAGCTCGTCCTTCGCAGGTGGTGCGAGCGGCAAAGAACGCATTAGCCAATGCAGGAAACGTCGAGACATAAGAGACTCGGGTTCATCCCTCGGCTGGGAAGGTTTCCTGGAGGAGGACACGGCAACCCGTTTCAGTATCCTTGCCTGGAGAGTCCCACGGACAGAGGAGTCTGGTGAGCTATAGTCCATAGGATCACAAAGAGTTGGCCACAACTGCAGTGACTCAGCACTCACGCACAAATGAACTCAGAACAAATGATGCCTTAAATAAATTTATATCTTTAAACATTAATGTAGCAAACAAAGACTGATAATAACAATATTTCTTATGAACAAGGATATAATAATGCTAGTGAAACATAGCAAATCTGTTTGAGTGATATATAAGAACCAAAATATATCATGGTCATATGGGTGTAATACCAGAAATATACAGGTTTGATTAGAAGTCAAAAGTCAGTTTAACTCAATTCAACAGAAAAAAGAAAACTATATGATTCTTTTGATACATGCATTACATGTTTGAGAAAGCCCAATATCTTTTCATAATAAAAAAAAAGTCTTAGTAAATTAGGAATAAGAGTTACTTCTTAACTTGATAAAGATGATTTTCTAAAACCTGCAGTGAGTCCTACACTTAGTGGTGATTTACTGAAACCTTTATCCATGAAACTGGGAAAGATTCAGGAAATGCATACTATCATCACTTCTATTCAGCGATAAATTGGAGGTCCTAGCCAATGTAATGAGAAGAGACAAGTGCATAAAAACCACAAGAGCTGGGATGGAGGAAAGAAGAAAAGCGGTATTATCCTTAGTAACTTTTTTTGGCCGCACTTCATGACTTGCGTAGTTGCCTGACCAGGGATTGAACCCAGGCTCACAGCAATGAAAGTGCCAAGTCTAACCACTGGACCACCAGGGAACTCCCTCTCGGTGACTTTTATGCATGGAAGATAAAGATATCCACAGATAAGTTTTAGACTTAATATCTATATTTAACTAGCCAGCTGTATACACAATGTACAAAAGCATTGTCATTTATTTATAACAAATAGCAAATGAAATTTTGAAAAGATACCATTTACAATAAAAAAATCAGACATAATGCTAAGAATAAATATCTCAGACTTCTATACTGAATAATATCAGAAATTAGGGAACATCTCAATAAATTCAGGAACATACTATGCTCATTCTCTAGTTAATTCCTATATTCAGCATTCATAAACTGATGCTAAGACTTGTGCAGAAATTAAAAGGACCTGAAGAGCCTTCAGGCAATCCTGAAGTAGAAGAATAAATCTTTTAATTAAGATGTATTATACAGTTACAGAAATTAAAAAGATATTAAAGATATTGAGGTAGACCAATGGAATGAAACACAGTATGAAGATGACCGCTATCCACAGTTATTTGATTTATGACAAAGGTGACCCCAAAGAGCAATGAGGAAAGGCTGCCATTTTTCTCCTTTTTTCAATCACTGCTGCTGAGTCGCTTCAGTCGTGTCCGACTCTGTGCGACCCCATAGACGGCAGCCCACCAGGCTCCCCCGTCCCCGGGATTCTCCAGGCAGGAACACTGGAGTGGGCTGCCATTTCCTTCTCCAATGCATGAACGTGAAAAGTGAAAGTGAAGTCACTCAGTCGAGTCTGACTCTTAGCGACCCATGGACTGCAGCCCACCAGGCTCCTCCGTCCATGGGATTTTCCAGGCAAGAGTACTGGAGTGGGGTGCCATTGCCTTCTCCGTTTCAATCACTGGTTGGATTCAATTATATACAAAGAAAAATTTGGATACTTATGACATTATTCACACCATTCAAAATTCCTCTCCTTATAGATTGTAGTTTTTAATAAGAATGACAGCTTCCAGGCAAGATGAAGTAACAGGCCTTTATTTATAGTCTTACCTAAAAAACTGTTTTTTAAAGCAGGAGAAAAGTATACCTATAGCTATAGATAGATAGATGTTTTTAAAACATGAACGTCAAACTACAGTGGACAGTCATACCCAAAGACAGGAAGGGTTGAGGGCCAAGTGATCTGACTTACTGCCCAGCGAAAGTCAGCAAAGGAGAACCCCGACAGGACTCGGCGGTTTGCTGAACTGAGGAGATGGACTGGGGTATCTGTGCAGACCAAAACTGTTAGCGTTCACAGGGCAAGACACCAGAGAGGAGAGCGCTACCAGAGACAGAGCTCCGGGGACCTCCCAAGGGCCCCTCAGGTCAACGTTGATCAGCACGTGCATTTGAGGGCACCGTCAGGGACGGGGAACGAATCAGAGAAATCAATCCTTGGTGCTCACGCTGGATGAGAAATAGGAAAAACTCGTATTTCATGAGCTTCATATCAAGTCCTTTTGCCTCAGAAGTGGGAAAAAATTAGCCCCCGTTTTAAAGCAGGTTAAATGTCTTCCGTGACAAAGCTTAAAACCGAGACACAAGGGCTTCCCTGGGGCTCAGTGGTGAAGAATCGCCTGCCAGGGCAGGAGGCTTGAGTTCTCTCCCTGATCCTGGAAGGCTGCCCATGCCACGGAGCAGCCGAGACCGAGCGCCACAGCTGAGCCTGTGCTCTGGGCCCGGGAGCCCCGACCACCGGAGGCCACACGCCCCAGGGCCCCGGGCTCTGCGACAACAGGGGCGGCCGCCCTGAGAAGTCCACGCACCCCGCGAGGGCAGCCTCCAGTGCCGCAGCTCGAGGAGAGCGTGCAGCAGCAACGGCCCCCCCCCACCAGGTAAGTCAAGTAACTTAAAAAGTAAGGCTGGGACCCCAAAGGATCAAACTCCACGTAACTTAACTATGTACCACAATAAGTTAACAATCAAATAAAATTTACAATTTCTGGCATCAAATAAAAAAAAATTATGAGGCATGTAAACAAGCAAGGAACTATATCCCATTATAAGGAGAAAAATCAATCAAAACTGACCCAGTAACGACACAGGTTATAGAATTAGTAGATAAGGACATTAAACGTTGTTGTGACTGTATTCCATGTATTCAAGTTGCTGGAGGAAAGAATGGACATACTACAAAGAAAGCTGGAAGATAAAAAATGCCTGAAATCAAGCTTCTCGAAATAAAAAGTCCAGTGATTTGAAAAGCCATTTTCTGGGATTAATGGGATAATAAACATTCCAAAAGAGAAGATTTAGTAAATTTAAAGATTTATCAATAGAAACTTAACACAGAAACACAAGGGGGAAAAAAGATAAAATGAACACAACTTCATTTCAGCACACTGTGGAAAATTTTCAAATGGCTGAACAGGGAGAAAAGGAGAAATAGAGGGGAAATAAAAATAAGTAAATAATGGCCAGATTTTTTTTCGAATTGTTGAAAACTACTAATCCAGAAATCCAATAAGCTCAAGAAATCCTAAGCAAAGAAATATAAAATTCACCAAGGCATAACAAAATTATGCCAAGGCGTAACACCTTTGCAAATCACCCTGCAAATACAATACGCACGATACGCAAATACGTAACGCACCTTGCGATACGCCTTGCAAATCACCGAGGCGTAACAAAATTACTGAGAAGCAGAGATAAAGAGAAAGATATTAAACGCAAAGAAACAAATATGCAGTGTGTACAGAGAAACAAAGATAACAACGACAGCGGGTTTTACCTACAGTTACACAGCTCTAGCAAAACAGAAAATAATGAAAGATGGAAGTCAGTGGGACATTTTTAAAGTCCTGAAACAAAAACTAAAACAAAACAAAGCCCTATCAGCAAAGACTTCTTTACCCACAGAAAATATCTTTCAAAGCTTAAGGCAGAATAAATAATTTTCCAAACTTAAGAAACTTTAAAGAATTCATCACTAGCAGGCTTGCCTATTTTGCATCACCAGAGATATAAAAAAGAACTTCTTCAGGTAAAAGGAAAAGGATGCCAGACAGAACCCTGGATTTCACAAAGGAATTCGGAGCGCCAGAAACTGCAGCAGCACGGGCAAACACAAAATCTGGCTGTCCTCTGTGCGAGAAACCACCCGCCTGTGGCTCGGCACCACGATCGTAAGGAACCCTAACGTCTAGACAAAGGTCAGTGTGAGCAGGGCGCCAGATGGGAGCATCACCCACGCTCTTCCTCTCCTCCTTTTCATTGCTCCGCTTTCATGGTTGGAATGGCAGCAAGCAGTGCTCGTGTTTTCACCTTTTGCTATAACCTACATTATATTTCAGCTACTGTGTAGAAAGAGCTTTCACCACTGACGGGTCAGGATGCTCAGAACTGAGGTTCAAGAGGCCGCTGTCTCCACAGTAGTGTCTAGTCTGGCCGCACCCAACCAGCTCTATGTCAAACGATGATCCAAATATAACAAGACGCTGACATTTTACCAGGCGAGTACCTGTCTATAAACTATAATGCGCGCTCTTTCAGTCGTAAAGAGTCTGTTTGCCAGTGCAGGAGCCTCAGGAGACCCGGGTTCCATCCCTGGGTCAGGAAGATCCCCTGGAGAAGGAAATGGTAACCCACTCCAGTGTTCTTGCCTGGAGAAGCTGGTGGACTTAGGAGCCTGGTGGGCTACGGTCCATGGGGTTGCAGACAGCTGAACACAGCTGAAGCTACTGAGCATGCATGCAGGCAAGCGTTCTTTCTACAGCCTTACCTGGGAGCAGAGAAAGAGGCTATCGTTACAGTTAGTGTTGTAATTAAATTCCTTTATCTTGATGATTGTCAGAAGGCCTAGTTAGCACATCAAAGGATGCTTGAAAGCAAGTTTCTTAGTTAGAAGAAAGGTGCTTTTATTTAGAAAATACATTTCAGGACTTGACCTTTTATTTTCAAATAAGAATTTGAAATTATTAAAATGAAATTGGCTCTTGAGATGAAGACATTTCTCTCTAGAAACGCTACTGAGTGTACAAGTGCCTTAATGATAGGCACCATTTCATGAAACTCTTATGTGGAACACATAAGGCAGACAGGATTATTCCGATTTCAAATTAAGAAATTGAGGCTCTGAGGTAACAGGTCCACTGCTTAAACATACATAGCTAATAAGTGATCGAACTAAAACTGGAACGAAAGTTTTTCAATAATAATTAAAGTATCATTAATGCTATATTGCAGCTACTCCATGACATATATTGCTGATAAACTTAACCTGAACAATTGACCCTTATGTGAAAATCATTTTAAAAATTATAATCCTTTAAATTTAAAGGGGAGTAACAGAGAAAAATGTTGGCTTATTCAGTATCGATTTTAATGTCAGAATCACGGTCTCTATTTAACTATCAAACTATTTCAGTTTTCCAGACATGTTAACCTAATGGAGTTGCCATCCATTAAATTTAATCAAAAGCACTGGGGAAAACATTTTTCATTCTTGTAAAGACTGAAATCACGATTCAATGGCTCACTCTTTCAAACAAATTTGCTCCAGTATGATACGTCTCCTACTTTTTCAAAATAATATAAAGTACTTCAAATTACAATTACTTGTATCCTTAAAGGAATCATTTTTCCCAGGAGTCCCAATTTAGCCCTATTAATAAATCAATTAGAATGCTTGTTGAACATTTATTTCCAGATTAATGCATAAAACATAGGAATAAAATATATTATCCTAGGTCTCAACAGACTGACAATCTAAAGCTAACTGACAATCTAAACACAAGGGAAATATTGGCTTAAAAGGGTAAGGCAATGATAAAGAAAAATTAACTTTGAACAATAAAGAGTAATAATAAATAAAAGGTAATAAAATTATCAGCACATAAGCCATATTAAAACATTCTAGGTCTAAACAATAGAACATGAACGGACATGAATTTGAGCAAACTCCTGGAGATCGTGGAGGCCAGAGGAGGCTGGCGTGCTGCAGTCCACGGGATCACAGAGTCAGAGTCGACATAGCAACTGAACAATAGCAACAAAACTGTAGAACTATAGTGAAAAGTAAGTGCTATAAGCTTTCTGAGTTGGGAAGAGTATGGGGGCTAGGATATCCAGCAACCATCATGGATTCCAGGAATTACTATTCAAATGGACATACCTGAGTGACGGATAAATTAGGGTTTTTTTAACCCTTGGCTAGAGATATTCTTATTATCGCTGTAGAGATCTGTAATACTTGAAGATGCCCTCTACTTCTCTACTCCGGAAGAAAGGGTGTCCGCATTGGTAAATCATTCATTCAGAGAGGTAACATATTAGGTTAACAAGTAAAGCGCAGTCTGGTTTGATTACCAGGATGAAAGATGAGGATGACTTGGACTTGGGAATAGCAGCAGGGGTGGACATATATGCATGTACGCAGGTGTATTTTGTATAGAAGTCTGCTACTGAATTGAATATACTGCTAAGGAGAAAACTTGAAGAGGAAAATCAACTTATACTATTTAGCTGTATTGTTCATTTGAGTAATTCAAGTTTCATAGCTTCAAATAGCAAAGACCTTCCTTTGTATATTTCTTCATTTTTCCCCTTCCATTTGATTTATAAGTAAAGAAGACTGTTAATTATTAGCAGTTTGGACCAGAGACAAAGTTTTAAATATCTTATTGTTAAGGAAGCTACAGAAAACCAAAGTCAGGATTTGGAATATACTCAAAAAGAGGAGAATAAAAAAGGGGGAAAGACTCAAGATCAATAATCGATCAAATAAAATTCATAAAACCTAAAGTTAATTTTAAATAATTTTAAGGTACTTATTGGAGAAGGAAATGGAAGTCCACTCCAGTATTCTTGGCTGGAAAATCCCATGGACAGAGGAGCCTGGCGGGCTATAGACCATGGGGTTGCAAGCGTTGGACAAAACTTAGCAAATAAACCACCGCCAAGGTACTTATAAAAAGCAATATAGAAACATTAAGATAATTATTACAGCTCAGTTCAGTCACTCAGTCGTGTCTGACTCTTTGTAACCCCATGGACTGCAGCACGCCAGGCCTCGCCATCCATCACCAACTCCTGAAGTTTACTCAAACTCATGTCCATTGAGTCGGTGATGCCATCCAACCATCTCATCCTCTGTTGCCCCCTTCTCCTCTTGCCCTCCATCTTTCCCAGCATGAGGATCTTTTCCAATGAGTCAGCTTTTTGCACCAGGTGGCCAAAGTATTAGAGTTTCATCTTCAACATCCATCCTTCCAATGAATATTCAAGACTGATTTCCTTTAGGATGGACTGGTTGGATTTCCATGCAGTCCAAGGGACTCTCAAGAGTCTTCTCCAACACCAAAGTTCAAAAGCATCAATTCTTTGGCACTCAGCTTTCTTTATAGTTCAACTCTCACGTCCATGCATGACTACTGGAGAAACCATAGCTTTGTCTAGATGGACCTTTGCTGGCTTTTTAATATGCTGTCTAGGTTGGTCATAGCTTTTCTTCCAAGAAGCAAGCATCTTTTAATTTCATGGCGGCAATCACCATCTGCAGTGATTTTGGAGCCCAAGAAAAAAGTCTGTCAGCCTTTCCATTGTTTCCCCATCTATTTATCATGAAGTAATAGAACTAGATGACATGATCTTAGTTTTCTCAATGTTGAGCTTTAAGCCAACTTTTTCACTCTCCAAGTCTTTCACTTTCAGCAAGAGGCTCTTTAGTTCTTCGCTTTCTGCCATAAGGGTGGTGTCATCTGCATATCTGAGGTTATTCTAAAATAATTATTTAGAAAAATTAAAATTATATGAACATTATACAATCTCTGATCAATTTTGCTGTGAATCTAAAACTTCTCTAAAATGTATTATGAAAAAAATTAATAGCATGACCCAGAATCTAAACAATCAGTTTACTCCTAACAAAAATATGGAAGGAGTGTTTGGAGAGGGAAAAAATTAAAATAATTTAATTTTTCAGTTCAGTTCAGTTCAGTCGCTCAGTCGTGTCCGACTCTTTGCAACCCCATGAATCGCAGCACACCAGGCCTCCCTGTTCATCACCAACTACCGAAGTTCACTCAGACTCACGTCCATCGAGTCCGTGATGCCATCCAGCCATCTCATCCTCTGTCGTCCCCTTCTCCTCCTGCCCCCAATCCCTCCCAGCATCAGAGTCTTTCCCAATGAGTCAACTCTTCGCATGAGGTGTCCAAAGTACTGGAGCTTCAGCTTTAGCATCATTCCTTCCAAAGAAATCCCAGGGTTGATCTCCTTTAGGATGGACTGGTTGGATCTCCTTGCAGTCCAAGGGACTCTCAAGAGTCTTCTCCAACACCACAGTTCAAAAGCATCAATTCTTCAGCGCTCAGCCTTCCTCACAATCCAACTCTCACATCCATACATGACCCCTGGAAAAACCATAACCTTGACTAGACGGACCTTAGTCGACAAAGTAATGTCTCTGCTTTTGAATGTGCTATCTAGGTTGGTCACAACTTTTCTTCCAAGGAGTAAGCATCTTTTAATTTCATGGCTGCAGTCACCATCTGCAGTGATTTTGGAGCCCCCCAAAATAAAGTCTGACACTGTTTCTACTGTTTCCCCATCTATTTTCCATGAAGTGATGGGACCAGATGCCATGATCTTCGTTTTCTGAATGTTGAGCTCTAAGCCAACATTTTCACTCTCCACTTTCACTTTCATCAAGAGGCTTTTTAGCTCCTCTTTACTTTCTGCCATAAGGGTGGTGTCATCTGCATATCTGAGGTTATTGATATTTCTCCTGGCAATCTTGATTCCAGCTTGTGTTTCTTCCAACCCAGTGTTAAAAACAAAAAAAAAAATTAAAAAATTTAATTTTTAAATTATATTAAGTTACAAATAGGATAGGTAATAAGTATTTAAAACAGCTATCATTTATTGAGCATTTATTATATGGCAAGAACTATTTTAAATACTTAAACGTCTTAAGTAGTAATGTGTTTTAAATGTTCTTCAAAAAAATTACAGGAAAAGGTTTTAAATACTATAAAACTAAAAAATCACTTAAACAATTTGGCTTAAAAAATTAAGAAAATAATAAGAAAAAGATCATATTTGATTCTCCTAAAGAAGAAAAAATATGCTGGCTACTAAGTTTTTCTGTCTCATGTATAAATATTATTATATTTTGTGCATTATTTCCTCCTATTAATCTGTCTAATGTTGTTTAATCCTTAGGCCAGCCAGAAGAACCTGGAAAGGAAGAGGAAATATTTTTTCTTTCACCAACTGGTGATGAGGATGGGATGGAGTTTCCTGCTTGGACATCACCTGCCCCAAGCCTGCTGCTGTTAAAAGATCCTGGGGCATCTGACAAAAGCAGAAGGTGAGATTTCTTATCAAATCCGTCTCCAGGACCTCTCCCTAAAGGGTATGTTGAAAACAAGATGGTAAGAGTTCTTTTCCCCTTTTCTCAGTTTAGGTAGGCAGGAGAAAAGATTTGTAGGGCTAGCTCCTAGAATAAGCAACTCTCGGGAAATTTGGCGGAGCAGTCTCGGTCTGTCGCTCTTTCACTTCTCAGAAACGTTCTTAGTTTTCTTTGTCTCTGTCTATTGTGTCATTTGTTGTAGAAGGAAATCCCACAGGGTAAGGTGCAGGCACAGGTTTAAAAGCCTGTTGTCTGTGCCAGCCCCACAGACTGGTGAGTTTGTGGGGGTCAGATACCAGTTTGCTGTGGTTAACACAGCATGAGGTAAGAAGTTGCTCCTAAGGGATATGTTGGAAGCCACAATCGCACCATTGGTGGGCACAGATGAGGGATTTAACAGTCACTGGAGCACTTGCCACCTTAAAAAGGCACCCATGAAAGGATAGAGTGGTCACAGAACACGTTAGATCCCACTAGGTCACTCACAAACCTCAAAATTTCCATGCCATGAGGCACTCTATAAAACAACACACAAGCTTCAACCTCACAGCACAACCCTCTTGCTAAGTCGCTTCAGTCGTGTCCGACTCTGTGCGACCCCACAGATGGCAGCCCACCAGGCTCCCCCGTCCCTGGGATTCTCCAGGCAAGAACACTGGAGTGTGTTGCTATTTCCTTCTCCAATGCATGAAAGTGAAAGTGAAGTTGCTCAATCGTGTCCAACTCTTAGCGACCCCATGGACTGCAGCCCACCAGCTTCTCCATCCATTGGATTTTCCAGGCAAGAGTGAGGTGCCATTGCCTTCTCTGAGGCTTCAGTGCTAGGACATCCTCAGACCAAACATCCAACAGGGCAGGAACACAGCCCTGCCATCAGCAGGCAGACTACGTAAAGTCTTCCTGAGCATGGCCCTGCCCACTGACTGAGGGACAAGACCAGCTCCACCCACCTGTGGGCAGAAACTCCCTCCAGGAAGCCTGAGCAAGCCTCAGAGACCGCCTCATCCACCAGAAGGCAGACAGCGGAAGCAGGAACTACAGCTTGGCAGCCTGTAGAATAGAAAATATACTCTCAGAAAGTTAAGACAAAGTGAAATGGCAGAGGAGTGTGTCTGAGATAAAGAAACAAGATAAGACCCCAGAAGAAAAACTAAGTGAAGTGGAGACTGGCAATGTACTGGAAGACGAATTCAGAGAAATACTGGTGAGGATGGTCCTGAGTCTTGGAGACCAGAGGCAATTGTCAAGAAGAGGCAAGAAGTGCTTAACAAAGGACTGGAATAAACAAAGAACGGAGATGAAGAATACAGTAACTGAAATGAAAAAAACATTAGATGGAATCAGTAGCACAGTAACTGAGGCACAAAGACAGATACGTGAACTGAAATGCAGAACAGTGAGAATCACTGCTGGGAACAGAATAAAGAACAAAAAGAGATGAAGACAGTCCAAGATGCTTCCGGGACAACACTAAGTATACCAGCATTCCAATAACAGGAATCCCAGAAGGAGAAGAGAGAGAGAGAGGAGAGAGAAAGGACCTGAAAAGATACTTGGAAAGGTAATAGCTACAACCTTCCCTAACACGAGAAAGGACATGGCCACTCAACTCCTGAAGCGCGGGATAGAAATAAACCCACGGAGGAACACATCCAAACACACAGGAATCAGACTGACAAAAATTAGAGACAAAGAAAAGTATTAAAAGCAACACGGGGAAAGAAACAAATAATATACAAGGGAACTCCCAGAAGGTTATCGGTTGATTTTTTCAGCATAAATTCTGCAGGCCAGAAGGGAGTGGCACAATACTTCAAGTGAGGAAAGGGAAGAACCTGCAGCCAGCAGTATTCCACCCAGCAAGACTCTCGTGGAACTCTGACAGAAATCAAAAGCTCAACAGAAAATCAAAAGCTAACAGAATTCAGCATCACCAGACCAGCTTTACAACAAATGCTAAAGGAACGTCTCTAGGCAGAAAAGGCCACTACGAGAAAAAAAGAAAATTATGAATGGAAAAGCTTAGCTATAAAGACAACCAAAGGAAAGGCAGGGAGTCACCTGTATACAAACATGATATCAAAAGCAACAATTGTGAGGAGAGCACCAATGCAGGGTACTGGGAATGCATTTGAAAATAAAGGGTGAGCAATTAAAACTATTGAACAAGCGCTGTATTAGTCTATATAAAACTCAGGAAACTATCAGTCCAAAATGGCATCAAGAAAATAAACGTGAGACTTTAGAAGAAATCTCCTTCTGCTTTTGAGAAAAAGGTAAGATCTCATTATCCTAACTTTTTTCTAAGATAACCTAGACATCCTAGTCTAGACATAGGTAAAGAAATAGGTATATATATAATATTGTTATTTATAGGTTATATGATGTATACCTAGACATAGCAAGAGAATCCACCACCTATCAAGACTATTAAGAGAGTTTAAATATTTTATGGGAAACAATATTAATACAGAGGGATCAATAGTTTAATGCAGTATCTAGCAAGAAGTGCTTTAAGACATTTATATAATTTCATTGAAGAATGAAAGATCTAAATAAAATGGAGGCATCATGGAGATCAAAATTATTCTTAATTGATTGACAAACCCATTACAAGTCAAATAAAATTTCCAACAAGACTATTTGTAACCTAAACAGACATTTCTCCAAAGAAGACATACAGATGCCCAACAAACACATAAAAAGATGCTCAACATCACTCAGTATTAGAGAAATGCAAATCAAAACAACACTGAGGTATCATCTCGCGGTGGTCAGAATGGCCATCATCAAAAAGTTTACAAATAATAAATGCTGGAGAGGATGTGGAGAAAAGGGAACCCTTTTATCCTGTTGGTGGAAATGTAAATTAACACAGCCACTATGGAGAACAACATGGAGGTTCCCTAAAAAACTAGGAAGAAAACTCCCATATGATCCAGCAATCCTATCACCAGACACAGACCCCACGAAACCCGTAATTCAAGGAGACCTCATCGTCCCTGCAGCACCAGTTACGACAGCCAGGACATGGAAGCCACCTAGATGTCCGTCAGCAGGTGAATGGATGAAGATGTGTGTGCGGACACAATGGGATACTACTCAGCCATAAGAAGGAACAAATCTGAGTGAGTTGAACTGAGGCGGGTGAGCTAGAGCCTGTGATACAGAGTGAAGTAAGTCAGAAAGAGAAAACGAAATACTGCATACTAACACCTGTATAGGGAATCTGTAAAGCGCTGCTGATGACTGTATCTGCAGGGCAGGAGTAGAGATGGACATGTGGAGAGCAGATCTGTAGGCACAGCGGCGGCAGGAGGAGGCAGGGTGGCTCCAGAGAGCAGCGGCGGCATACACACACTGCTGCGTGTAAAGCCTGGCCAGGGGGAGCGTCTGCACAGCCCCGGGAGCCCAGCCCGGCGCTCTGTGAGACCGGCCGGCCGGGGGCGGGGTGGGGCGAGGCTCGCGAGGGAGGGGTGTGCCTATCCTCTTGGCGGATTCACGTTTGTGTACAGCAGAAACCCACACAGCATTGTAAAGCAATTATCCTCCAGTTTAAAAAATGGACTACTTGTAGGACTGGACAAATTGATCCTAAGATCCATAAAAGAAGTGAAGAATCAAGAAAAGATACAACGTTCTACAAGGAAAACTAGAGAAGAGGATTTGTCCTATACACTCAAAGACTAAGCTATTAATACGATCATTAAAGCAGTGAGTATTTCGGAAAGAAACAGAAAAACAAAGCACTAAATAGATAAAGAAACCACATGTGTATGGTATATGACAGACACAAATCTGCTGCAAAAGAATAGACTATTCAATAAAACGATGCCAAGACGATTTGCATTCCATAAGGAAAAATGATGAAAATAGATCCTTATACTGTGCACAAAAATAAAATATTCCAGATGGGTTAAAGACCAAAATGTGAAAAACAAAACTGTGAAAATTTCTCAAGAAGATATGGGAGAATATTCTTAGGATATCAAGATAGGGAGGGATTTTTTGAATAGGATACAAAAATGCAGAATTATAAATTGAATTGAATTATAAATTATAAATTGAATACACTAAACTTAGAAAATTTAATACATGAAAGGATATTCTAAAAACATTACAAAAAAACCTGCCTATTTTTGTGACATATCCGAGCAACATTTACATTTAAATTTAAAAATTGCATTAAGACACAGGCTGTGGTCATGTCTTTCACTGAAGAGGCTTCACAGCAGCTGATCAGCCTGTTGAGAGCTGCACGACTGAAGGGGTAGCAGGAGAATGCAAATCAGAGCAACACTGGGACACCATTCTTCACTTTGGTAGAGAAATTTAAATCCCTTTTACTTAGGTTTCGGCAAAACTCTGGATTAGCCTGAATTCTTACACACCATTCTGTAAATCATACAATCACTTTGGAGATTTGGCAATAGCTGGTAAAGCTTAATAAAGCACACTTGTGAAAGTGTTGGTTGCTTGGTCATGCCCAGCTCTTTGCGACCCCATGGACTGTAGCCCACCAGGCTACCGTGTCCATGGAATTCTCCAGGCATGGATATGGGAGTGGGTAGCCTTTCCCTTCTCCAGGGGACCTTCCCAACCCAGCGATCGAACCCGGGTCTCTTGCATTGCAGGCAGATTCTTTACCATCTGGGCCTCCAGGGAAGCTTCCTTACCCAGGTGGGCAGAAGACAAAGGGGCCTGGTGGGCTCTAGTCCACGGGGTCACAAAGAGTCGGACACGACGGAGAAATCCACACTTGTATGACTCAGCAATTCCACTTCTACCTATGCTCTTACTCAGGGAAGCTCTGACTCACGTTCCCAAGAAAGCGTGAGCTAGAAAGTTCATCCTAACATTAGTTGGAATTGAAAAATAAAAAAGTTGGAATTACCTAAGTATTCATTTTTAACAGAAGAGATGACCTAAGGGTTAGTCACACATCTGTATACTAGACGGCAGTCACAATGAATGAGATAGACCTATGAACAACAGCATAGGGCTCTGAAGTTTATAATTTAGGGGGAAAAGTCCCATGTCAGTGAATTTCAAAAACACAATATTGAGTAAAAAAGCATATTGAAAATACACAGACATATTAGAAAAAATTTAATGAAAGTTTAAAACCCTACGGAAAGGAAGCAGATTGCTTATTGAGATCTAGGATAGGCAATAGACACTTGGACATGGGTAATGCCGTGAAATAGAATAGAGATCAGTTCTGAAGAGAAAGAGAAGGTAAATAGACGGAGAATGTACTTGCAACCATACATCTTTTGTTGTTAAAAAAGAGAGACAGAGAAAGGAATAATATGAACAAGGAAATAAAATGCAGAAAGAGCTCAGGTGTCCTCTAGCTGGGTACACTCGTGCACGTGTTCTGTTATCTTTGATACTTAGTTCATGTTTGGCAATTTTTTATACATATATACTTTATACTCTTTCAGTAGACTACTTTATTTCATTAAATCAATTTTACTTTTCTTTTTTTAAATTGAAGTTGGTTTATAATGTTAATTTCTGCTATACAGCAAAATGATTCAGTTATACATATATACTTTTTAATATTCTTTTCCATTCCAGTTTATCTCAGGATATTGAATATAGTTCCGTGTGCTATACAGTAGGGCCTTGTTGCAATGCTATAATTACATTTAGATTTAAGATTTAAATATATTAATAAATATAATTGTATAAAAAGAACCTTCTAATTTTGATACCAAAGACAGAGAAAAACGCAGGGTAATGCTGACTTGTTTGACTAGAGAAAAACTGAAAATTAAATGTCTGTATGGCTAATACAACAAGAAAGCCATTTAAATATACAGTTGATCCTTGAACAGTCCAGGTTTGGACTGCACGCGCCCACTTACACACAGGTTTCTTTCGGTAGGAAACACTACAGTGCTACGCGGCGACACAGTGAGGGTCCGTGCGTGTGGGACCAGGCGTGTGGGGACCACACACAGGGGAGGCTGACTGTAGGTTACACAGAATGTTTGACTTCAAGGGAGGTCAGTGTTCCTACCCCCCTCATTGTGCAAGGGTCAGATGGAAATGATTATCAGAGGACTATAATATCAGACTTCCCTGGTGGCTCAGACGGTAAAGCATCTGTCTACAATGTGGGAGACCCAGGTTCAATTCCTGGGTTGGGAAGATCCCTTGGAGAAGGAAATGGCAATCCACTCCAGGACTATTGCCTGGAAAACCCCATGGACAGAGGAGCGGGGTCAGATGAAAGTGATTATCAGAGTACTATAATATCAACATGTGGGACAGTTTAAAATTTTTAACGTATCAAAAGAATTGTAAATCACTTAGAAAAAGATATACAAATAGACTATCTTTTTAAAAAATGGCCAAAAGACAGGAGGCAGTGGCCAATACAATTAGAAAGTGAAAATAGCATCGTGCAGAGCAATCAGCAAACACGCAGCGCTTGCAGCTCCACAGTAATCAGAGACACGCAGATTTTTAGCAATCATTATGCCGTACTTTGTACTTTAATTTTGGAAAATAAGTTGATAATGCTGTGCATTAAAAGTTAATAATGCAGAGAGTGTGGGGAACGGCACATGATTTACTCCTGGTGGGAAGGACAAATCGGTCAAACATTTCTGAATGGTGGTCTGGAAGCAGTTAACAACTATTAAAATACATGCCCCTCTGGGAACCCTCCTACACGGTTGGCGGGAATGTAAACCGATGCAACCACTATGGAGGTTCCTTAAAATAATAAAAATAGAGTTACCATATCATCCAGCAATTCCACTCCTGGGCATATATTGGAAAAAAGATAAAAACTCTAATTTGCAAAGATACATACATCCCAGTGTTCACAGCAGCACTGTTTGCAACAGCTGAGATATGAAAGCAACCTAAATGTCCATTGATGGAAGAATGGATAGAAAGATTCGGCATATATATACAATTACACAATATGCGTACATTACCCAGACATAAAGTGGAAGGAAATAATGCCATTTGCAGCGACATGGATTCTTACCAAGTGAAGGAAGTCAGATGAAGACAAATATCATATAATCTATATGTGGAATCAAAAATGTGATACAAATGAACTTTTTTACAAGACAGAGAAAGACTCACAGGCAGAGAAAACAAGATTATGGTTACCAATGGAGAAAGGAGGGAGGAGGGGAACCTGGGAGCTTGCAATGAACAGATGCACTCTACTGATAAACGAGAATCTGACTGTGCAGCACAGAACTCCATATTCAGTATCTTGTAAAAACCTATAATGGGAAAGAGTCTGAAAAAGAATAGATGTAAAATGGACTCCCTTTGCAATAAACCTGAAACATGTAAATCAACTATACTTCATTAAATTCTTCTTAACTGTGCATCTCTGTGACAAGTCCATGCTTATTACACTCTTGTTCCAATAAGGAAAGATGTTCACTACTTATTCATTATAAGGATATTAACTTCAGCAAACACTAATTTAAACATGTATGAATTTAACAAAATATAAACGGCCAGCAACAGGGAAATAGTCAAATGAAATGAAATGAGTAACTAATCAAGGGTTTTTTGAAGTAATTACAAATAATGCTGCAGAAAAGCAGACTTGATCATGACATACAGATGAGAAATGCACACGTACACGCTCAGTCGTGTCTGCCTCTGCGACCCCACAGACTGTGTGTGGCCCACCAGGCTCCTCTGTCCACGGTGTTGTCCAGGCAAGAATACCGGAGTAGGCTGCCACCTCCTTCTCCAGGGGATCTTCCCCACTCAGGGATCGAGCCTGCGTTTCTCGCATCTCTTGCGTCGGCAGGCTGATTTTTTACCGCTGCACCACCAAGAAGGCAAGCTGTGAAACTCTAAACCAGTGTGTCAAATACAGCCCCACTTTATATACGTACAGACTTATGCTGAGTGTATTTCAGTGTGTATTTAATAGTGTGTTATATTTGGTTCGTGTGTGGGTATTTGTATACATAATGTTGAAAGAACAGAATTCTGCACAGCGTATAAAAAATATATCACTTTAATTCCCTCCAGGCTCTCCTTTCCAACTGGTTTTCAGTTGGATCTAGATCTCTCCGATATCTTAGATGAAATCTCGGTCAGGCCAGATCCAGTGCTTTAGGATCGCTTTAGAAAAATATTTCTTCAGTCACTTTAGTTTTAGCTTCAGTTAGTAAAATAGTCAAATTTAACGGGCAAACTTCATTAGATCACTATTGCTTAGCTTGGCAACAGTGCTAAGGATGGTGGGCGCAAATGACTTTTCTCTCCAGAAGCCCTTCCTGGCTGATCCTGGCTCCCTCCCAGGGTGCGCGGGATGGAAGTAGCGGAGGTGGGGAGAGGAGGGAAGGTCAGCGATTGCTGTTGCCCCGCGCTGCCTGCCGCGGCACAGCTGCCCTCGGAGCCTGTTCAACGCCGTGGGCTGCAGCCCGCCAGGCTCCGTCCGCGGGATTCTCCAGTGGGGAGCCGTGCCCTCCTCCAGGGGAGCCTCCTGCGTGGCAGGCGGGGAGCTCGTACTGCCTGAGCCGGCAGGGACGCGGGCCTTGGACGTGGTTCCTGGAGATGCTCAAGGGCAGGGCCCCGCGAGAAGCGTGCCTCCTGGACTCCCCGAGACCACCGCCGCTGCCCTCAGCCGCCGCGCCCCGCAGTCCTCCGCGCTGAGCGCCTCGCCCTCCTGGCCGGCCCTGCTCTTGGCCGTGAAGACCGCGGCGTGTTCTTCCGGCCTGAGCCTTTCACAGAGTGCCGAGAAGGCTGAATGGGCCACCTCCCCTCCCTCGCGACCCCAGAGCAGACTCTCCCAGCGACCGCAGCCTCCTCCAAAGGCGGCGCGCCCCTAAGCCCCAGGAGGAGCGCTCAGCATCGCGCCGCAGCGCTCGTTGCCTCGTGGCTGTTCGGTCACTACGTCGTGTCCGACTCTGTGCGACCCCGCGGACTGCAGCCCTCCAGGCTCCTCTGCCCATGGGACTTCCCAGGGAAGGACACTGAGTGGGTTGCCATGCCCTCCTCCAGGGCACCTTCCTGACCCCCAGAGACTGAACTGGCATCCCCTGCGCTGCAGGCGGATTCTTTACCACTGAGCCACCGGGGAAGTCCAGTCATTGGCGACTAGTAATCAAACCCTCCCTTTAGCTAGTTCTCAAGAAGTCCTGCCTAGTAGTTCATTTCAGCATGTACATCGTTTTGGAGCCTTGCTGAATCTGAGAGAGACTTACCTTCATATTTATATGGCTTTAATATACACACATATTTAAATATACCTAAATGTTAGCAGGCTTATTTTACAAATGTTGTTGGCAGTTATCACCAGGAAGCAAAATTATGACTGTTGCTTGGATATTTAAATTTTTTCTTGTTAAGCTGAAGATATAGGTATTTCTTGGTGATGGGTAAAACAATTCTAAAGAAGGAGGAGAAATTTATGTTCAGAGAACTACGGTGCAGAAAGTGAATAATATAAACACACATCCTGGCTCGCAGACCCAAACTACTGAGTATTTACAGTCTATTTGGGACTAAGTATATGTCAAATGTTCATAGCTCTTCCTTTGCCTCTGAAACTCAGATAGGAAACAAGATAGATGTTTAATGAGAAAGAATGTACAAAACTCCACCTGGATTCCAAGACAGTATAATTTTATTTCCTTTCTATTTTCTGCTCAATGGTTTTGGCTGGTAGCCATGTAATAAAATCTTTCTTAAATCTCTTTGGCAGTCATATTTTAAGATCTAGTTTTATGTACACTAAAGAATAATATTCCTAAGGTGTCTCTTGCCATAATCGAGAGTATTTCTCATTAGCAATAATCTCAGGTATAAAATATCTAAATCACAGCGCTAAATGTACAAGTGACTTGCAAATTATCTCATCCGTCCATCCATCCACCTATCACTTACTTAATATTTATCCAGTGCCTAGGCCCTGTGGTAGGTTTGAGGTATAATGCATACTTACATGAAACCTGGTATCTTTTCTCAATAAACTTATTCCACGTAGGAAAGATAAGAAGTAGCCGAGAAGGCATTCAGTCCACACAGAAATACTTTATCAATGTAATATTCTGCCCCAATGAGGCGCTTGGGGTTGTGGACAAAGCTTTAGAAGAAGAAAAACGACAGAGTCCTTTCAACACGAAATCTTTTTTTTCCATGCTTTTTAAAAGATCATATATTATTATGATTTTCTAGCTTCAGTTTTTTTATGTGTAATACTAAAATGCAAAAGAAATCTTATTAGTATGTGTTATGAACCAAACTGTACCCCCCACATTCATATACTGCAGCCCTAAGCCACAGCCATTCACAATATGACTATATTTGGAGATAGAGCCTTGAAGAGGTCAATAAGATGAAAAAGAGGTCACATAAAGTGAAAGTCACTCAGTCGTGTCTGACTCTTTGCGACCCCATAGACTATACAGCCCATGGAATTCTCCAGGTGAGAATACTGAAGTGGGTAGCCTATCCCCTTCTCCAGGGGATCTTCCCAACCCAGGGATCAAACCCAGGCCTCCCGCATTGCAGGCAGATTCTTTATCAGCTGAGCTATCAGGGAAGCCCAGAGGTCACATGGATGAGCCCTAATCCAATCTGAAAAAATTCCAACACACTAAGAGACATCAGACATAGAAGCCCATGTGAGGTCGCAGTAAGAAGGCAGCAGCCTATAAGCCACGGGGAAGACATGCCTTGCTGAGCTCTTCATCTTGGACCTGTAGCCTCTGGAACTGCCCCCCCGCCCCAGTCTGTGGTCTTCTGTGAAATTCAAAAACAGATTTGTGATTAACATAGAAGAAATATGGCTGTGATGATTCCAGATCTTTTCACACAAAGAGCTGACAGTGGGTGGCCTGTGATGCAGTGAACAGCCTAATGACAAGGGTATGACAAGGTCATGAGAGCATCTCGGGCCTCCCTGGCGGCTTGGTGGGAGAGAATCCACCTGCCAGTGCAGGAGACACAGGTTCGGCCCCCGATCTGGGAAGATCCTGCGTGCCACAGAGCAGCTAAGCCTGCGGACAACCGCTGAGCCGGTGCTCTGGAGCCCAGGAGCTCAGCTGCGGAAGGCCCCGTGCCTGGAGCCCGTGCTCTGCAAAGAGAAGCCTGAGCACCACAGCTAGAGAGGAGCCCCTGCTCACCGCAGCTGGAGAAAGCCCACGCACAAAACCGAAGACCCGGGGCAACCAAACGCAAGTAAGTAAATAAATGAATAAATTTTTGAAATGTTAAAAAAAAAAAAAAAGAGCGTCTCTCAACTCCGTGAGCATTTTCCAGGTGTGACTCTTATCCTGCTCTGGCCATGTTGATATTTTTCCTTAATGGCCTTTCCTTCTATAGACTAGATGATTTCCATTTTTATGAAAAAGAATAGCTTTTAGCTTTTTAAGTTACCTTGCTTGCTGTATTTTTGAAGATGAAGCTTTTAATTTTCATATTTGTGGGCCTTAGCGGTAACATAGATAGCCTTCAGTTCAGTTCAGTCGCTCAGTTGTGTCTGACTCTTTATGACTCCATGGACCGAAGCTCGCCAGGATTCCCT
Organism: Oryx dammah; assembly: GCF_014754425.2. Taxonomy (NCBI): domain Eukaryota; kingdom Metazoa; phylum Chordata; class Mammalia; order Artiodactyla; family Bovidae; genus Oryx; species Oryx dammah. The sequence continues at coordinate 1,174,310 of NW_024070189.1, read as the reverse complement.
GTCTATCACCAACTCCAGGAGCTTACTCAGACTCATGTCCATGGATGGAGTCGGTGATGCCATCCAACCACCTCATCCTCTGTCGTCCCTTTCTCTTCCTGCCTTCAATCTTTCCCAGCATCAGGGTCTTTTCAAATGAGTCAGTTCTTCCCATCAGGTGACCAAAGTATTGGAGTTTCAGCTTCAGCATCAGTCCTTCCAGTGAATATTCAGGGCGGACCTCCTTTAGGATGGACTGGTTGGATCTCCTTGCAGTCCAAGGGACTCTCAAGAGTCTTCTCCAACACCACAGTTCAAAAGCATCAATTCCTTGGCACTCAGCTTTCTTTATAGTCTAACTGTCACATCTATACATGACTGCTGGAAAAAACCATAGTCTTGACGACATGGACCTTAGATGGCAAAGTAATGTCTCTGCTTTGTAATATGCTGTCTAGGTTGGTCATAGCTTTTCTTCCAAGGAGCAAGCGCCTTTTAATTTCCTGGCTGCAGTCACCGTCTGCAGTGACTCTGGAGCCCAAACAAATAAAGTCTCTCACTGGTCCCACTGTTTCCCTTCTATTTGCCACAGTCCTGTCTGACTCTGTTCGACCCTAAGGACTGTAGCCTGCCAGGCTCCTCTGTCTATGGGATTCTCCAGCCAAAAATACCAGAGCAGGTTGCCATGCCATCCTCCATGGGCTCTTCCCGACCCAGGGATTGAACCTGCGTCTCCTGCGTTGCAGGCAGATTCTTTACCACTGAACCACCAGGGAAGTCCCATAGATGGCCTCAGAAATACAAAATGGACTTATTTTAAGATAGTCAATAAACAGAAAAAGGTAAGTGAAATCAGATCGACCTTTGAGAATAGTAAACTAACTGCAGTGGTTTGGGTTCATTTAAAAAACTGGAAAAGGTTCCCAAAGCAAACTTGAGGCCTCTTTCAGATATAAGGAATATAATATCCTAAACACAGTCAATGGAATATATCCAACTATTATTATGTATTTTCAAAGAGAAGAAAACAAGAAATTAGTTTTTCATTTTCCATTGGGAATAATGCTTGGTTTGGCTTAGATGGTTAAGCTTCTGTAAGAACCTTTAACCTATCCTGCACAGTGGGCCTTTGTTGTATTAGGTAGCAGTACTTAGAAATATGGAATGGTGCTGTTATCTAAAGATGTCAGCTGTTTTGCAGTAATCATTATTCAAAGTAACAAAGCTAGTTTTGTAAATGACTTAGTAAAGCATTCTGAGCAGAAATTCAGATTTCGATGTGTCATTGTGATTTTTTTTGCTCAAATAATTTTATTTAATCACTATGTTTTACTTGTCAGCAAATTGAAATGTGGAACTACGCTATTAACATGACTATTACACAAACCTTTTTGAGTATGTCAGTCATACTGTCCCTCTTTTGTTATATTAACTATTACTTTCTCAAGGAAAACCAATCTCCAGCTAGTCAGAAATTTCTATTAGCCCTCAACCTGAAAGTTGTTTCCTAAAACATTTGTATTTCCTCTGATAAATTGCCTTCAAGAATATAACAATTCCATAATGATGATAATCCACTGTCAATTCACTACATCAACATACATCAAGTGAGTTGATTAAATCTACATGCTCATTTATATAATAGAAACACAATCACTGCAGTAAAACATTGCCATGGGATTATGTCTTCTGCTCAGAAAATGCGAGTCTTGCCTTTGGCTCGGCATTTTATGAAGCAGCAGGAGACCATTATCCTGTGGCAACATTTTATTTCATTGACATCTCAAATATATTCTTAATATCCTTTATATTTGTGTTCAGTTTAAAATGAGAGGATTAGACTAGGTATTATTATCCTGGAAAGGCATTCATTACTATATTCTGAATAGCATTACCATGTGACAAGTCTCAGCCATAAGAATCTCTTGGCAAGCATCGCATCTTTTACCCTTACGTATTAAAAGCAAAGCTGACTGTATTCCATGCTGCGAATTTTTCCTGTGTTAATCATCAGTATTGACCCACCTTTGCTGCTATATTGTACACACATTATGGAAATCAATCTGATCAATAAAATGTTCAGTTCAGTATCTCAGTCATGTCCAATTCTTTGTGACCCCAGGGGCTGCAGCACGCTAGGCCTCCCCGTCCATCACCAACTCCCAGAGTTTACTCAAACTCATATCCATTAAGTCAGTGATGCCATCCAACCATCTCATCATCTGCCGACCCCTTCTCCTCCCGCCTTCTATCTTTCCCAACATCAGGGTCTTTTCAAATGAGATAGTTCTTCCCATTAGGTGGCCAAAGGATTGGAGTTTCAGCTTCAGCATCAGTCCTTCCAATGAATATTCAGGACTGATCTCCTTTAGGATGGACTGGTTGGATTTAAGTGCAGTCCAAGGGACTCTCAAGAGTCTTCTCCAACACCATAATTCAAAAGCATCAATTCTTTGGTGCTCAGCTTTCTTTCTACTCCAACTCTCACATCTATACATGACCACTGGGAAAACCATAGGTTTGACTAGACGGACCTTTGTTGGCAAAGTAATGTCTCTGCTTTTTAATATGCTGTCTAGGTGGGTCATAGCTTTTCTTCCAGGGGGTAAGCGTCTTTAATTTCACGTCTGTAATCACCATCTGAAGTGATTTTGGAGCCCAGAAAAATAAAGTCTGTCACTGTTTCCATTGTTTCCCCATCTATTTGTCATGAAGTAATGGGATTGGATGCCATGATCTTAGTTTTCTGAAAGTTGAGCTTTAAGCCAACTTCTTCACTCTCCTCTTTCACTTTCATCAAGAGGCTTTTTAGTTCCTCTTCACTTTCTGCCATAAGGGTGGTGTCATCTGCATATCTGAGGTTATTGATATTTCTCCCAGCAATCTTGATTCCAGCTTGTGCTTCATCCAGCCCAGCGTTTCTCATGATGTACTCTGCATATAAGTTAAATAAGCAGGGTGACAATATACAGCCTCAATGTACTCCTTTCCTGATTTGGAACCAGTCCGTTGTTCCATGTTCAGTTCTAACTGTTGCTTCCTGACCTGCATACAGATTTCTCAGGAGGCAATTCAGGTTGTCTGGTATGCCCATCTCCTGAAGAATTTTCCAGTTTGTTGTGATCCACACAGTCAAAGGCTTTGGCATAGTCAATAAAGCAGAAGTAAATATTTTTCTGGAACTCTCTTGCTTTTTTGATGATCCAGTGGATGTTGGCAATTTGATCTCTGGTTCCTCTGCCTTTTCTAAAACCAGCTTGAACATCTGGAAGGTCGTGGTTCATGTGCTGTTGAAGCCTGGCTTGGAGAATTTTGAGCATTATTTTGCTAGTGTGTGAGATGAGTGCAATTGTACAGTCGTTTGAACATTCTTTGGCATTGCCTTTCTTTGGGCTTGGAATGAAAATTGACCTTTTCCAGTCCCGTGGCCACTGCTGAGTTTTCCAAATTTTCTGGCATATTGAGTGCAGCACTTTCACAGCATCACCTTTTAGTATCTGAAATAGTTCAACTGGAATCCCATCACCTCCACTATCTTTGTTCGTAGTGATGCTTCCTAAGGCCCCCTTGCCTTCTATTCCAGGATGTCTGGCTCAAGGTTAGTGATCACACCATCATGATTATTTGGATCATGAAGATCTTTTTTGTACAGTTCTTCTGTGTATTCTTGCCACCTCTTCTTAATATCTTCTGCTTCTGTTAGGTCCATATAATTTCTTTCCTTTATCGTGCACATCTTTAGATTAAAAAAATCTCAGTTAAATTCCCACATTCCTGTCCATTTTAGTTCACTGATTACTAAAATGTTGACTTTCACTCTTGCCATCTCCTGTTTGACCACTTCCAATTTGCCTTGATTCATGGAACATTCCAGGTTCCTATGCAGTATTGCTCTTTACAGCATTGGACCTTGCTTCTATCACCAGTCACATCCCCAACTGGGTGTTGTTTTTATTTTGGCTCCATCTCTTCATTCTTTCTGGAGTTATTTCTCCACTGATCTCCAGTAGCATATTGGGCACCTAATGACCTGGGGAGTTCATCTTTCACTGTCCTACCTTTTTGCCTTTTCATACTGTTCATGGGGTTCTCAAGGCAAGAATACTGAAGTGGTTTGCCATTCCCTTCTCCAGTGGACCACATTTTGTCAGAACTCTCCACCATGACCTGTCCATCTTGAGTTCCATCTTGGGTTCCAAATAGGAAAAGGAGTACGTCAAGGCTGTATACTGTCACCCTGCTTATTTAACTTATATGCAAAGTACATCATGAGAAACTCTGGGCTGGATGAATCACAAGCTGGAATCAAGATTGCTGGGAGAAATATCAATAACCTCAGATATGCAGATGACACCACCCTTATGGCAGAAAGTGAAGAACTAAAGCACCTTGATGAACGTGAAAGAGGAGAGTGAAAAAGTTGGCTTAAAGCTCAACATTCAGACAACTAAGGTCATGTTATCCAATCCCATCACTACATGGCAAATAGACGGGGAACAGTGGAAATAGTGTCAGACTTTATTTTTCTGGGCTCCAAAATCGCTGCAGATGGTGACTGCTGCCATGAAATTAAAAGACACTTACTCTTCTTCACAGGAAAGTTATGACCAACCTAGACAGCATATTAAAAAGCAAAGACATTACTTTGCCAACAAAGGTCCGTCTAGTCAAGGCTATGGTTTTTCTGTTGTCAGGTATGGATGTGAGAGGTGGACTGTGAAGAAAGCTTAGCAACAAAGAATTGATGCTTTTGAACTGACGGTGTTGGAGAAGACTCTTGAGAGTCCCTTGGACTGCAAGGAGATCCAACCAGTCCATCCTAAAGGAGATCAGTCCTGAGTGTTCATTGGAAGGACTTATTTTGAAGCTGAAACTTCAATACTTTGGCCTCCTGTTGCAAAGAGCTGACTCATTTGAAAAGACCCTGAGGCTGGAAAGATTGAAGGCGGGAGGAGAAGGGGATGACAGAGGATGAGATGGCTGGATGGCATCACCGACTCGATGGACATGAGTCTGGGTGAACTCTTGGAGTTGGTGAGTGACAGGGCGGCCTGGCGTGCTGCCGTCCGTGGGAGTGCCAAGAGCTGCACACGACTGAACGACTGAACTAAACTGAACTGAACCTGATGAAACGCTCCCCGGTATCACTGTTTTCTTGAAGAGATCTTTAGATCTCTAGATCACTAAAATGTTAATGAAATATTAAAAAGAGAAAGTTTTCTGACTTTAAGCCAAAATTATAACCATAAATTCAAATTCTTACTGCACTTTGAGATAGATTCCTTCCTTTCATTTTGAAATCCCTGCCCTCAGCACTTTTCTACACTCTGAATTCTAAGGATTTGCCTGTGCACATCAAAGACAGAACTAAAATAATTATCCTAAAACTCAAACTCAGAGAAATACAACTTCATCCGAAATATTTAGGAACTGAGGCCACGAATTTGGTTTGGATTATCCAGAAAAATGACTTCAATTCTCTACCACGTTTTGCATGTGTAAATATGGAAGCAGATTCAGGTAATAAAATTCAGAGCATTAAATGCAAAATGCAAGACAGATAAGACCTATTGAAAATTCATTTGGGGGCCTCAGTGTTGAAAGCCTGTTAGCAGAACACAGCAAGTTAACACAATTTTCAAGATGTTAATATCACAAAACAATGGTTTGAATTTATTGAGCTTTAAAGGTGCCAAATTTGCCTTGTTTGTGTTAGACCACTCCTGTAACTGTATTTCATCTAGCTAATGGTATTCTAAACACTGTTTTGTCCATGTATTTTATAGACATAGAAGTGTTTTGATTAAGAGCAGATGAAGATGTTGATTTTGTTTTCTCTTTGCAGTTTAAGAATAAGATAGTAAAAAGCCATAGATGATATCCTTAGTTCAGACTATAACTGCCAATAAGTCTATGGTTAGGTCTATAAAGCTGTGCTAGAACCAGAAATTCTGAAAAACATTAACTGACTCTAATACACCATGGCCAAACTGCATGGCTCTGTGACTTCCCTTTTCCCCTAAAATATACAAGAATTCATGAGTCACAGCAATTTATTTAAAGCCTAAGGTATTAATTTAACTGATTTATTTTTTAATTAAAAAAATCATCATTTTCTTTAGTTCAACATTATTTTGCATGCAATAATATTCCTTTCATTTTAAAAATTATATAACATTTGATTATTAATGACTATACCATAGTTTACTTGTCTGATCTACTAGCAGTGAGTATTCTGGATTTTTTTATGCAGTTCTTATTGGAATAGTCTACCAGAATATTTTGTCAACCTTTATTTATATCCAAATGCAAGCCTCTGAGCAACTCACCCTAGTAGTGTGAATAATTTAGAGATATTTCTCCTCCAAAGAAAGCAGAGTGAGATTATGAAAGTGAAAAGGTACAGAATTCATACTAAGCTACTGACCACACCTAAGTAGCAGATTTGAGTTATGTTTTGTTCACTCGTTTTTTAAGAGAGCACATGGGAAGCGCTTCTCCCAGTTCCCACATTTTCCTAAGGAGTATAATGCTTTTAATGCAATGGGAGTTGTCTCTCACTCGTTTTGTTTGCTATTTATAAACTCACCTTTAACTGGTTCTCTGAAGTGTAGTGCGACATGGAAAAGAAAAATCAACCTATTTCACAGTAGCATATACACTGTGAGTGAAGTGAAAGTCGCTCAGTAGTGTCCTATTCTTTGAGATCCCCTGAACTGTAAGCCCGCCAGGCTCCTCTGTCCAGGGAATTCTGCAGGCAAGAACACTGGAGTGGGGAGCCTTTCCCTTCTCCAGCAGACCCTCCCGACCCAGGGATGGAACCCAGGTCTCCTGCACTGCAGGCGGATTCTTCACCATCTGAGCCACAGGGAAGCCATCGTACTTCACGCGAGGTCTCTTCAGTCCTGTCTGACTCTGCAACCCTATGGGCTGTAGCCCGCCAGGCTCCTCTGTCCAGGGAATTCTGCAGGCAAGAACACTGGATGGGTTGCCAAGCCCTCCTCCAGGGGAGCTTTTTCTGACCCAGGGATCACACCCAGGTCTCTTAGGTCTCCAGCATCGGCAGGCAGGTTCTTTACCACTAGCGCCACCTGGGAAGCCGGGATATACACTGAGAAGTGGCTTTTCTCTAGCACTGAAGATTGGTCAGTATGGCAAGTTAATTAACAGTTTATTTTTCGTTCAAATACCTGCTTCTTTGATTCATACTTGTTTTAGACTTGAAATTAAAAAGTTACTATATGTCATTTTGTCTTATGTAACTAATTAATATGCATTTAGTAGCTGTTATGTTTTAATTACTAATGAATAACTCATAATTATTTGGTAAATACAGACATCTGTTCTAAGTTGGCACATGGGACTTAATTAATAGTGAAACTTAGACCTTGTATTTGTATGGAAAATTATAGCCTTCATGTGATTTCAACTGTGGATTTTAAGTGTTTTTAGAAATTCATCATAACTCCCTATTTTGTTTATAATATAAGCCTTCCAATGTTAAATTTCATTGTTCTATATATGAATGAAAAAAAAAAACTTTCCAGATTATTGTTTCATTGGAAAGACCAACATATACCTGGGGGAAAGCAACAGAAGTCAAGAAAAAACCCACCTGCAACGCAGGTGACTCAGGAGACACAGATTCAATCCGTGGGTTGGGAAGAGCCCCTGGAGGAGGAAATGGCAACACACTCCAGTATTCTTGCCTGGAGAACCCCATGCACGAAGGAGCCTGGCCAGCTACTGTCCACAGGGTCACAAAGAGTCAGATATAACTGATCACAGCACAGAAGTCAGAAAAATCAAATTTCCCTTCTTAGACCTCTTACCAAAAAGCTAAACATTCTTATATAAAGAGCTTTTCTTTCAGCTATAGATTTATATTTATAATGAAGACATTGACCACTGCCTTATGGTGATAAGATAAGGTACAGTCTTTCTCCTCCCTCTTTCTTGCCAAACCCATGAAAATATATAATAGCTCTCACTACCCACACATGCACACAATAAATATGTCATTTTAAGATTTTGAAAACAAAAAGGAAGGCATTTTGATCAGTCTATGAACTGTGAAAAGTAGACATTAACAGATGAAGCAGAAAGCCAGCCAAAGTCCTAGGTTATTGGAGTATACTTTCTTCAGAAGATGGGACTAGCACCTGGTGCGGCTGCGTATGAGAGTGAGCCGAGAGAGGGTCCTCTGAATAAGGCCTTCCTCAATGGCACCCACTCCAGCACTCTTGCCTGGAAAATCCCAAGGATGGAGGAGCCTGGTGGGCTGCAGTCCATGGGGTCGCTAAGAGTCGGACACAACTGAGCGACTTCCCTTTCACTTTTCACTTTCATGCATTGGAGAAGGCAATGGCAGGCCACGCCAGTGTTCTTGCCTGCAGAGTCCCAGGGACGGGGGAGCCTGGGGGGCTGCCGTCTATGGGATTGCACAGAGTCGGACACGACTGAAGCGACTTAGCAGCAGCAGCAGCTTCCTGATGAAGAGTGAGCTGGGAAACGATCCTCTGAATAATACCTTCCTCTTCTTTATTCAGGAACATGACAGACAACACAAACTGGAGGAAAGAGCGGAGCTACCGAAGAGCAGCTCTGGACACTGCTGGAAATGAGCTGTGAACTAAATGGGAACTGAAGTTTTATAAGCTGTGATATTAATTATGACCTCCATGGCAACCTTGGAGAAAAGGATTTTAACAAAAAACTAAAAGAACTTCAAAGAGAATTAAAAAGTACAATAGATAAATACCCACTTAACACAAAAGAAGACAGTAATAGATGAAATGAAGAATGAAAAACAAGACATATACGAAAAATTTAAAAATGGCAGATAAAAGTCCTGCCTTATCATTAACTGTATTAAATATAAACGGATGAAATATTCCAGCCAAAGCAGAGACTGTAAGAATATTTTTAAAAACATGTATCTGCTGTCAATAAGCAACACACTTTAGATTCAAAGTCTTGTAAAAATTTAAAGTAAAAAGTTGAAAAAATATATCATGCATACAGTAGTCAAATATATACTAACATGAAACTAATAGGTTTCAAAGGTACTTTCAAAAATGCTACTAGAGGATAAAAGGACATTTAATAATCACAAAAAGCTCAATCCATCAAGAAATAATTACAAATATGTGTACACCAAATAAGAGACCCTAAAATAGATGAAGCAAAAACTGATAAAATTGAAGAGAATAATAGATGATTCAACAATAACAGAGGTGACTTCAATATCCCACTTTCCATAATATATAAAACAGCTAGACAGGAATAGAAGACTTTGATAATGGTATAAACCATGTAGGCATTATAATGTCAAGACTACACGTGTACATGGAATGTTCTTCAAGCTAAATCATACACCTGGACATAAAACAGGTCTCAGCACATTAAAAAGGACTGAAATTGTACACAATTTTTTAATACTCAATGGAATGAAATGGGAAATCAGAAAGGAGAAAAATCTGGAAAATTCACATGTATGTAGAATTAAACAACACATTCATAAATAAGCAGCTGAGACATGAACAAATAACAAAGGAAATGGGAACATATTTTGCAATTGATTAAAAATAAAATACAACATGCAAAAAAGTTTTTTTAAAAAAGAAAATTCTCAAACCAATAATCTAACCTCCACCTTATATGAAACTAAAAACCAGCACAAACTAAACCTAAAGCCAGCAGAAAGAAGGAAACAAAATTAGAATGGAAGTAAATGAAATATTTAGTAGAAAAACAACAGAGAAAGTTAGCAAATCCAAAAGCTGATTCTTTGAAAGATCAACAAAAATGAAAAACTTTTAGCTATACTGACTGAATAAAAAGAAGATGCAAAGTTCCAAAATCAAGATGAAAGAGGAGACGTTGCTATGACCTTACAGAAATAAAAATATTTACAAGGGAATACTTTGAACAACTGCTTGCTGATGAAACAGATAACCTGGTTGAAATACCTAGAAACTACAAATTTCTGAAAATGGCTCAAGAAGAAAAAAAAAAAAAACAAAACCTGAATAGACCTGTATAACAAGATAAAAAGTGGAGGCTAAATTAGTAAAAGCAACACCAAAGTCTTATAAACAAAAGCCTGACACTAGATGGTTTTACTGCATTCTGTGAAGTCTTTAAAGAAGATTTAGCATTAGTATTTCATAAACTCTTCCAAAAAATAGAAGAGGACACAATTCTATGAGGTTGATATTGTCATGATGCCAAAACCAGACAAAGAAAGTATAAGAGAAGAACATGACCGAACAATGCCTCCAGATAACACAGACAAGGAAACCCCAAGCCAAACATTAGCAGACCGCGTTCAGCATGGCAGATGGAGACTGAACAGGGGCGCCTTAGGAAAAGAAAGCATGATGACAAGTCTGGAGCTATCTCAGTAATGTAATATCAATACCATTTAATGTTATATAACAAATGAAAAGAGAAAAGATGACATCTCAATAATGGAGAATACAGCTTGATAAAATTAAATAATTATTCATGATAAGTCATAGTTAACTATGAATTTAAGATTTCTTTGTACTCTGATAAATCATGTTTAACAAAACCTACAGTAAATATCATTCTAATGGTGAAAGTTTCAAAACAATTCCATGCAACTTGGAAACAAAATGCTAATACTTCTTCTATTCAAAATGTAATGTAACACCAACAAGTGCAGTGAGTCAAGAGAAACAAATTAAAGACTTAAGGATCTGAAAGGACAATTAAAAAGCCTCATTAGTCACAAATTTCATAGTAAAACTGTAGAGTTTTATTGAGAGATTTTAGAAAATTGGCTACGTATAAGATACTTACTGTAAAATATATTTACTCCTATATATTTATGACTATTAGACATACTTTTTCTTAAAATACTTTAAAGTCATTATTCATCAATTATAAGTGAAATAATATGATGTTAGGATTTTGCCTCAAAATAGTCTGGGGTTGGCAGGAGAGAATGTGCAGTAGGATAAAACAAGATTACCATAATTCACAGCTATTGAGGCTAGAGGTTGTGTAAAAGGGGATTAATTATACTCTTCTCTACTTTTCTATATGTTTTAAATTTTTCATAATGATAGTTTGTAAAACTATATACATAATAGTAAAAAAAAAGTCTAGAATTAAATCCAACAAAAGATGAAGTAATATTTATGCTAGAAATTTCAAGACTTTTTGAAAATTATTTTGAAATCCCTGATTAAATGAAAATCTATCCTATATTCATAAAGGGTATACTTTGTATCATAAAGGAGTAAAAATTCCCCAAATTGATTGATAAACAGTAAAATTTAAAATAAAATCCCTGGAAACTTTTCCAAGAAGCATACCAACTTAATTCTAAAATTTACACAGAAGACTACAGCAAAAGCAAAACCATTGCTGAAGACGACGGTAGGAGGAACTGGCTCAGAAGATGTAAACACTGACTGGATTTGGAGTAAATAACTAAAATGACCTATAAAAAAGGGATAAATTAACAAATGGAATAGATCAAAAGGCCCACATAAATTTATTGTCTACATGGAAAAGTCATATCTGTTTAACATACAGCAGAGCTGACAGTGTGAACGGAACAGTGTTTTTGATAAATGGTGTATGAATATTGGCTATCCAAATGGGAAAAAAAACTCTAGATTCCTACCCCACACCATAACCACAAATTCTTTAGTGACTTAAATACAAGACTTTTGAAACCTTTGGTAGAAAATATAGCAGCATAATTTTTGTGATATAGGTGTGGGGAAGGATGCTTTATTATAAGGAATAAATTCAAGCTCATTAAAATTAAGAAGTTATGTTAATCACTAAATAACATAACAAGTATGAAAAAGCAAACTACAATTCAGCCAAAAAAATGTATACACCGAAAGAAAAATGGGCAAATGGTAAGACTAGCCATTTCAGAAGTTATCCAATAGAGAAATACACAAAAATAAGTTAAAACCAAGTCCACTAAAAATGACCACAGTGAACGTCTGCTCCTCCACTGGCGGTGCCGCTCGTTCAGTCGCCAAGTCATGTTCAGTCCGTGGACTGCAGCCCATCAGGCTCCCCTGTCCGTAGGACTTCCCGGGCATAATACTGGAGTGGGCTGCCATTCCCTCTGCAGGGGCTCTTCCAGATCCAGAGACTGAACCCAGGTCTCCTGCATTGCAGGCAGATTCTTTTCCAGCTGAGTCACCGAGGAAGTTCATTTACTAGACTATGCAAAATAAAGAAGTCTGAGAGTAGTAAGTGTTGGTGAGACTGTAAAGCAGGGGGAGTCTTAGAACTGCGTACAAATCAACACAACCAGTGGGGAGCAGGGAGGGAAACGCCAGTGTGTTTAAAGTTCGACAGGCACATTAGCCCGTGAACTACTCCTGAGCACACCCTAGAAGACAGGCCCATGTGTGCACCAGCAAACAGTACAAAAGTGTGCACAGCAGCTTTGTTTGCAATAAGAAGAATTAAAGAGAAGGAATCCTGAAGGTCCACTGACAGAGGCGCTGAAAAATGCACAATGTCATATGCTATCATTCCATGAAATACACTTCTGTGAGGTCCAGGAAATCAGTACAGACACTGCTGAGCTGCTATGGGGATAAACAAAGCGCATTTCATTCATTTAATGCCAGATTTGCAACCATTATAGTTACTTTGTTGTTGTTCAGTCGCTCAGTCATGTCTGACTCTTTCACAAACCCATGAACTGTAGCTCACCAGGCTCCTCTGTCTATGGGATTTCCCAGGCAAGAAACATTACAATGGGTTGCCATTTCCTTCTCCAGGGAATCTTCCCGACCCAGGGATCAAACCAACATCTCCTGCAACACAGGCAGATTTGTTACAATCCGAGCCACCGGGGAAGCCCATCGTATTTATTAGCACCAAAATAAAAGTAGGTTGGTCTTTCTGAAAGAGTGATGACTCTATTATTAAGTATCAATGGAATGAAATAAATACTTGGTCAATTTTTTGAAAGGACAAACATATGTTCTCTTTGCTGGTAAAGAAACAGCAAATTATAACGCCAACAAAGATATAAGGGATTAAACATTTCAAGCACAGAGGGAGCTACCCTTCTGGTATTATTTTTGAAGTTAGATACAATTATTTGCAATTTAATTCTGTGATTTCTTAATAATACTGCACTGAAAGCACAAAGATACAACGAAATATTTTTATTTACCAATTGCTGTTGGAAATTTAAGAGGTTTTGTTACAAAAAAAACAAACATTTAATCACCTTGATAATTTTGTTTTGTAGTTCAATTTCATTCTTTCCTTTTTTTGGCCATGCCATGTGGCTTGTGGGAATCTTAGCTGCCAGACCAAGGGTCAAATCCAGGGCCCCAGCAGTGAGAAGGCAGAGTCCTAACCACTGGACCACCAGGGAATCCTCCAAGATTTTCATTTTTAATGTACTAAAAATTAGGTGAGTACATTTCATTTACTTGCAGTGTAAATATTTAAGCTCTTTAACCATGTAAATTGATGGTGAGTATAGTTTTATTTCATAAAAACAATTGCTACCTTTTTCATATCAGGTACTGAAGAAAGAAGGTACAAATACTTTTCATGAATTGAAGCTTATCATAATGTAATTCATCTAGGTCTTTGGATTAGACAAGCTTAGGCTTTATATATGCAAAGCCTTATGCTTTTACTTCAGCACAGACTCACAGAAATTGATTTAGGATGCCATCCTGTGGTATACTGACTATGTTCAAAAGGCAACTGCATACTAGAGTGTAATATTTATCTATTATAGCATTGCTACAGGTTTCTTAATAAAATTCAATTCTGCTTAAGAATTTAAGACAGAACAGATAGCTCAGATTATAGGAAAATTCTATTCTTTCACAACCAGCATACTTCCTTGTCTTTCAGGCTCTTAAGGGGAGAGAGGTACTATAAAATATAAGCTGACTAATAATATTCTTCTTTTCCAAATTTAAGTACTTGGATGAGGCTATCAGATACTCCCAATCTCAGGGGAAAGATATTTTTATCTTCGGAGCTAAAGAATCTGATTCTATGTCACTCTGCCAGTCTAAGAAGAAGAACACAGAGGAAGAAACAGAAAGAAAAAAAAAATCCATCTTTGAGAGTGAATGGGAAAGTACCTTTTCCTAAATCTATTGAACGTAGTGTCTATGGCGGAAAGAGAAATATACAGGTGGTTTAGACTCCTGAGACTTGGCCATTAGCTTACGCACTTCATCACTTTTAACTAACTAAGCTTTAGTTTCCTCATCTGTCAACTAAAGGGCTTGGATTGAATATATCTATGATCTCCTCCAAATCAATAATTCTGCTAAGTTTCACCTTCCCTCACAGTTTTTTAAAATGAATTAATTTATTTATTTGGCCACAGGGCATATGGGATCTTAGTCCTCAATCAGGGATCGAACCCACGACCCACTCCCATACTGGAAGCAGAGTCCTAACCACTGGGCAAATGGGGAAGTCCCGCCCTCACACTTTAAAAATCTTATGGCCCACTGTTAATCAGCTATGAAAGTGAAAGTGTTAGTCACTCAGTCGTGTCTGACTCTTTGCGACCCCATGGACTGTAGCCCACCAGGCTCCTCTGTCCCTGGGATTCTCCAGGCAAGAATACTAGAGTGGGTACCATGCCCTTCTCCAGGGGATCTTCCTGACCCAGGGATCAAACCCAGGTCTCCTGCATTGCAGGCAGATTCTTTACTGTCTGAGCCACCAGGGAAGCCCAAGAATACTGGAGTGGGTTGCGTATCCCCATCCCCAGGGGAATCTTCCCAACCGAGGAATAGAACCAGGGTCTCCTGCATTGCCGGTGGATTCTTTACCAGCTGAGCTGCCAGGGAGCCCCTGGTAAATTGGTATCAGGGAAGCCCAATAAACTATACTCCAATATAAAATGAAAAGTTCCATCGATAGTGAATGAAGAAAGATGTGGTTGTATATTGTATAAATAACGGGATACTACTCAGCCATAAAAATAACAATATTTTGCCATTTTCAGCAACATGGACGGACTTGGAGGACATTATGCTAAGTGAAATAAGTCAGAGAAAGAAAACCAATGTATGATATCACTTGTATATGAAGTCTAAAGAATACAACAAATTTGTGAATATAAAAAGAAGCAGACTCACAGATACAGAGAACAAACTAGTGGTTACCTGTGTGGAGGGGGCAATTTAGGGCTTGGGGAGTGGGAGATACAAATTGTTGGGTATAAGATAGGTTCAAGGATGTACTGTACAGCACAGTGAATATAGCCAATATTTTGTAATGCCTGTAAATTGAAAGTAACCTTTAAAAAGTGTACAAAAAAAGAAAAGAGTAAAGAACAAGAAAAAAGCTTGTGCATCAATACCAACCATAAATAAAATTAAATTGAAAAACTATGGGGAGAAATAAAAGACACTGGGAATTGAAGCACAACTCCTAGGGTACAAAGACAGCAAAATTAAGTCGTAAAAGGTTTTCTAAGACAATAAAACACAGATTTCTCATTAGGGGAAGATGAACAGCAAAGACTGGAAGACTCTCAGCAGCTTCATGAGGAGAGGAAACGCGAGCAGAGCACAGGCACACGGGTGTGGGTAGGTGGGTGCAAGGGGGCGTGTGCCAGAGCAAGAGGGGCCAGCCTTGGGGACAAACAAGCAGGGAGAGGCGAGGGCTCCACACGTAACCCACACGGTGGCATCCCCAGCGGGGTGACATCTGGGGACGGGTCCTCTGGGGGGCGGTTAGGTCATAAGGCCAGAGCCCGCAGGAATGGGATCTGTTCTCTTGCAAAAGAAACCACACAGGGAGCCTTGCCCTTTCTGCCACGTAAGGACACAGTGAGGGCCTCGCTGGCTGTGAACCAGGACGCAGGCCCTCACTAGACTCTGAATTTGCCAGCATCTTGAGCCCGGACATCTTAGCTTCCAGAATCATAAGGAATATGTATTTGTTGTTTAAGCCACTCAGTCTGTACGGCACTATTACAGCCGTCCCCACTAAGACACCAATCAGACATGTTTGATTTGACCTGAAGGTATGTTAATATCCAGGAACTTTCATATAGAACTTCATATTTAGTTTCTCTTGAAAGTGGAAGTTCTGGCAGTGCGGCTCCATAGACTTCCTGCATCACAAAAGCTGGCAAGTCTGACCTTTCAGATAATGCATGCCTTCTTCAGTTTGCCTCATTCTCTGGAATTCTCTAACGCTTCCCCATGTTGGCCTAACTCACACATCTATTTTATTTTTCTAGGCCTGCAGGCACTAATTTGTTGACTATGCAACTCCTGGATCCAGAGTCATATAAGCCACCATGGAGGGGAGAAGAACAAGGGATAATCAGAAAATAAGTGAAGAGTGGGCACTTTTGGTGTTTAATAACGATTTTAATGCAACTATTTTATGAAACCTAAGTTAAAGAATCTTGAAATGAGCATGGGAAATTATGTAAAGTAGATATAAAATAAGATATCCCCAAATCTGGAAGCTTTTAAACTCCCTAATCTGATAAAATAGATTTCATAGTAAAGCAAGAAGAAAACAATCATGTCTGCTTTACTCATTAAGCTATGTCTCTATAGCCACATCATTTGATTCAGCATAAGAATAAGGAAGCTAAGGATGGAACTGATTTAAAAAGACAGGCTGATCATCTCACTGCACAGAATTTGTGTATATCTAAATCATATGACTTGCCAAGCCATGTGTGGCTCAGAATCTACCTGGACTGCTTTTATAAGGAAGCCAAAAAAGAATCATTTTTCCAATTCCATTTCCGGGAATAATGGAGTAGTTTAATCTGAATTCCTCTCCCAAGGTGACAATCATAATAAACTCTGGATAAAATTTAAAATCCTATTTAAAGCCCTAGAGACCAATCAAAAACAGGCAACTGAAGGAGTTCAACTTTCAAAGGAAAGGGAATAAAACTGGATGGTAGAAACACGATGTTTCTTCTCTTGAGGGCACATTCCAGTTTTCCCAGCGTCAGAATGACTAACGCTCAAGCAGAAACCTTTACTAGCATTGCTAAAGGTGTCAGAGGATGGTGTCTGAGGCTCCAGAGAGGCTGGGAGGTAACAGAGGAAATCTCAGGAAACGGGACCGTAAGGGACAAAGCAGAAAATCTGTGCACAAACCTCCCTGCACTCCTTGGGCTTCGCTGGCTCAGCTGGTAAAGAATCCACCTGCAATGCGGGAGACCTGGGTTCGATCCCCGGGTTGGGAGGGATTGATCCCTGGAGGAGGGAATGACTACCCACTCCAGTATTCTGGCCTGGAGAATTCCACGGGCTGTATAATCCACGGGTTGCAGAGAGTCAGACACGACTGAGCGACTCTCACTTTCACTTTGGATGGCCTCTATGTATGTGGGAGAGATTCTGTAGGACAGAAGGAGAAGCGGCAGCTGGCAGGCTAGCAAGCTAAGCAGAAAGGCGCGCTGGTGAGCCCTGCAGGAAAGAGAGTCTGGGATTTACATCCTGCTAAATCTGAGGAACTTGGTGCAAACTGTTAAACTCCATTAGATTCCAAAAACACATTTTAGAAGTGAAGAATATGTCCCAGGACTAAAGAATTTTCCTTAAGACTCAGGCCAAAATGAAACAGTTCCTCCTAATAGTAAAAACCAAACCTTCTCAAGTTCAAGGTGATCAGTCAACAACTAAATTGCTAACAATAACACAAATAAAAACTCTTTGCAGGCAATTTCCAGAATGCTCTTCCATTTTACACTAAGAGATACAGTACTAAGGAGACTTTGATATATTGAAAAGGCATAATAAAGTACCTTAAACAACGACCAAATCATATAAAATAAAACTGCGACCCCAAAATGGCCAATAGATGACATTAAATTAAATAATACCACATATTTCATTAACCGAACATAAGACAAGAAAGGACGAACAGAGGGACAGAGCAGTGCAGAATGTGGAAAAAAACAGAAAATTAGCAGCTTTAAATGCAACAGTGAGATTCTACATGAAGTTAAAGCGGACGAAAGATTTCAACTAAAAGACAAAGAACGCTGCACCAGAGGCTCTAAATGACCTAGCTGCATGCTGCACGCAAGACTATTCAAATGAAAAAACAGGAAGATGAAAGGAGAAGCGTAGGAAAAATACAGAAATATACATGTGAAAAAGCTAAGCATTAGAAAATTTTGTGGAAATATGACTATTAGGCAATTCAGATTTTCCAGATAAGAATGATTAACCAGAAGTAAAGAGGAATATTTCACAATATTAAAAGGGTCAGTTCCTCAGGAAACTTTAAAATGATAAATGTATGTGTGCTTAATAGGAGAAAGTCTATCAAAATAAAGCAAAGTTTGGCAATGAAAAGGTGATACAGTCACACCTACAAGTATACCTGGAGACTTTTACACCCCTCTCTCACTACAGGTAGAAAAAAAAGTGAAAAAAAATTGTAAAGATGAAAAAGAGTTTAATTATATCAACCATGTTGAGCTAATTTTTCATTTACAGAACACAACACTACGAATCCCGGGTTCATACTATTTTCAAGTGCCCTGGAGTGTTTAATAATATAGACCAAGGACTCAATCAAGTCTCAGTAATTTTTAAAAATTCAAAATTGTAATTGCCTTCTGTAAAATAGACGGTCAGTGAGAACGTGCTGCATGACACAGGGAAGTCAAATCCAGCGCTTGGTGGCAGCCTACAGGGGCAGGGCGTGGTGGGGGGTGGGAGGGAGGGTCCAGAGGGGGGGCACAGATGCACAGCCATGGTGGTTCACGCTGAAGTGCGGCAGAAACCAACACAGCGTTGCAAAGCAATTATCCTCCAATTAAAAAGACAATAGAAAAAATTTTGAAAAAATTCAAATTTTACAAAGTATGACCTCTTAATAGAGTTAAATTTTATATGAATAAAATGATAGTTATAAATTCTCCCACATATATGGAAATTAAATTCTTAGTTCTAAATAACCATGATTCAAAGAAGAGATTACAAAAACAAGAAGAAAATATTTTGTATTGAGTCATAATAAATACATAACTTGTCATATCAATGCATTGTATAAAGGAAATTTGAAGTTTTTAAGACATATCTTAGAAAAGAAGAAGAGTTTTAAAATCAATGAATGAAGTTTCCACCTACAAAAAGCTTTTAAGAAAGGAAACGAAGTAAATACAGAGAGAAAAAAATAAAATCGACAATAATCTAAGAAAAACAAACCAAAAAAACCAACAGTAAAAGGACGTGACGCTGAGTCACTCTAGTAAGTTCTCCGAAAGATAAAGGGCAGGCTGGGGAAGACTCTCCAGGTAATTGGAGCATAGCAGGTTTACCGCCCCATCCCCGTACTGAAAAGGCCACTGGGGAGCTGGAACCTCCAGATAAATGGTGGTGTGGAAATGCGAGGACTTCTAGACATATAAGTAGTTCTTCCACTGAGCAAACAACTTTTGACCACTGTACTAAATCCTCATGAACTGGTCAAAACACAAGATATGGAGTGGTTTCATTTATTTACAAATCTTTCTCACCTGTTTTATAGGAATATGCATTTTATTTCTGAAATAAATCTATTATGCACAAATTGGTGTAATAAGTGATTCCAAACACCTTTACTTGGTTACTGGGGAACAGAAGAGAAAAATATCTGCCTTCTGTTGTACTCTGCTGTCTCAAATTAAAATGCTAAAGAAGCACTAGAGCTAAAAATAAATCAGAATCTAAAGCATTAAACTCTTTGGAAACAAAATATTGACATCTAATCTATTAATTAGCTTCTGTTTGTAAAGGTATTGTGAGAGAAAAGTGGAATGTAAATACCAATTTGTCTTATAATTAATCATCATACTGCTTTATCCTGTGGTAATGTTATATAACCCTTAAGTGGGAATTATGATGACATTTGAAGGATATCAAGGATAAAAAACTTTTGAGTGCCTACATTACAAAGTTATAGGATAACTTTTCATGAGAGAAATTTATTTCAGGCAGGTGTAGCCTTAGGATGAATGCAGCATACGAGTTCTCATGGTGGGTGTAATTTAAGGAAAGAAAGATTTTCCAGATCCCAAGTAGCTCCACATGACTTGGCTGTGTTCCTGGAATTTCCCCCATTAAAAATTCATTCTGTAGGGTCAATAGCTTTGGGGCCTAAAGGGACCTCCGTGAAATTTTCAGCAACTGTTGAAAGAAAACCCCGTAAGACATTGTAACTAACATCTCAAAAATGTCTGGTTGGAACCAGCAATGTAGACCAGAGGCAGCTATGAAAAATGAGTGCCATTGGAGGTGGAAAAGAGCATGACCAATTTGCTCAGGTCTAATATGCATGGAGACTGCCCCAGGGAAGTTCTCTGTTTTGTTTCTAAAGGAGCTCGACTGAGACTTAGAGAACAAATTTGCGGTTGCCTGTGCACGCTGCTATATTTAAAATGGATAACCAACAAGGACCTACGGTACAGCACATGGAACTTTGTTCAGCGTTATGTGGCAGCCTGGATGGGAGGGGAGCTTGGGGTAAACAGATACAGGTATAAGCATGACTGAGTCCCTTTGGTGTTCACCTGAAATGATCACATTGTTACCTGACTATACCCTAACACAAAATTAAAAGTTAAGAGACAAAACAAAGCAAACAACAACAAAAAAAGCTGTACTGAATTATTCTATAGCCAGTAGAATAACCTGAGAGCCTGAAGTGTAACAAGTATATGTAATATAAAGTGAAATCTAGAATAGAAATCATTATCAAAATGGGAATTTTCCTTGCTTATTGCTTGAAACGTTGTTATAATAGAAAAGAGATGAAAATGCACATGCTACCGTCATTGTTGGGATGGCAACCATCACAGGTATAAACATAAATAGGTGCCAGGGTGTAAATTATTTCCTGCATTTTGTGTGTGTTTGTGTGTCTTTTATTTTGTTTATGCTATAAACTCCCTATAGAGTGTGTAA
The DNA here is from genome assembly GCF_014754425.2 of Oryx dammah. NCBI lineage: Eukaryota > Metazoa > Chordata > Mammalia > Artiodactyla > Bovidae > Oryx > Oryx dammah. Next base: position 1,153,392 of record NW_024070189.1, on the reverse strand, counting down.
ATGTATGATTTTTAAACAAATTAAATACATGCAAATATCTACATTAAAGCAAAATACCTAAAATTAAAGAGCAAGTTAAAGAGTATGACCTTTTGGGATCATAATAATTCAAAAATATCAAATTGTTTCATAAATACTATGCTATTCTTATTCTCATGCCAATCCCGCTGAATGAATTGTTCAAATGTTGCCCTCATCAGGCCAGAAGTGGTTTACCAGTGAATTTCTACAACTGCCACAGGCTGAACTATGGCCCAAGAATACAGCTGCAGATGAAACCCAAATTCCAGTAAGTGATTTGGGAAGGGTTGGTCCCAACAATGAAATTTTCAACAGGCACTGGATGTAAACCTACCTGCCTATTATTTTCAAGACCAGTTTTAAATCTCAAAAAGGAGATTAAAGCAGTAGGAGAAATGTCAATTCAATTCAGTTTTCACCTTCGGATCATAATTTGTTCTCTTTAAAAAGCAAATTGGCTTTATTATCCCTCTGGTTAAAACCTCCCGATGACTTCCTTTTCTGATAGAATAAAACTGGAATCCCTGATCTGGACGTTCAGCCCAGTAAAGTCTGGCCTAAGAGGCCAGTCCTCTCACTGTACCCTATCAGAGCAGCCACACCGACCACCCTGAGTAACCACACCCCGAGTTCTTCCTTTCCCTGGTTTGTCTCCCTGCGCCCCACCTCTCCCCTGACCCCCACCACACACACACACACACACACACACACGCTCTCTCCAGGCAGGCTCCTTCCCCAGGAGGTCTCCGCCCAAAATCACCCCCTCAAAGGGATCCTGCCTGCCTATCTAAAGCGGAACCCTCCAATTCCTTTCAGTTTTATCACCCAGTTAATTTCACTCATGGGATTAAAGTAAAGTTGCTCAGTCATGTCTAGCTCTTTGCGGCCCCATGGACTGTAGCCTACCAGGCTCCTCTGTCCATGGGATTTTCCAGGCTAGAGTACTGGAGTGGGTTGCCATTTCCTTCTCCAGGGGATCTTCCTGACCCAGGGATCGAACCCGGGTCTCCAGCGCTGCAGACAGAGGCTTTACCGCCTGAGCCATGGGATTAAAAGCAATCTGCCGTTACCTCCTTCGCTTCCTGATTTATCTATTCTCTGTTTTGAATAATCCCGTCTATGAAGGTGGGCAGCATTTGTCTGATTCCCTACTAAGTCGCCAGGACTTAGCAGGGAGCTTGGGCTACAGAGAGATTTCAGATGTCTAGCTTCCTACTGTTTTCATCATTATTGCAGAGCCTTACAAAAGCCGCTTCCACAGCTAGACTGTCCTTGCCCCTACTGCCAATTTATTTTCTTCTCTTTTGAATCAGGTGGAAACTGCAGTGAAAGATTTTGGAAATATTTTGAAGGTAAAGACGATCTTGTCTTATAGATTAAGCATGGAATGTGAGTGAAATAGAGGCAAAGATGATATCAAGGTCTGATTCAATGGAAAGATGAAATTTCTATTTATTGAGAAAATAATGGAAAGGGTAGTTTGGGGTCAGAGGGAGATTAGTTCAATTTTTGATATGTTAAATTTGAGGTGATTATGAGACCATCTAAATGAAAACAAATGGGGGTGGTTGTTTACTTGAGTACATAATTCAAGGGAAAAACCAGGCTCCTAGGGGCCAAGGGACATGGAACAAAGGATTGGTTCCAAATTGGGAAAGGAGTATGCCAAGACTGTATATTGCCATCCTGCTTATTTAATTTCTATGCAGAGTACATCATGTGAAATGCGGGCTGGATGAAGCACAAGCTGGAATCAAGATTGCCGGGAGAAATATCAATAATCTCAAATAAGCAGATGACACCACCCTTATGGAAGAAAGTGAACAGGAATTAAAGAGCCTTTTGATGAAGGTGAAAGAAGAGACTTAAAAATTCTGGCCTAAAACTCAACATTCATAAAACTAAGATCATGGCATCTGGTCCTATCAGTTCAGTTCAGTCGCTCAGTCGTGTCCAACTCTTTGCGACCCCATGAATCGCAGCAAGCCAGACCTCCCTGTCTATCACCAACTCCCGGAGTTCACTCAAACTCACGTCCATTGAGTCGGTGATGCCATCCAGCCATCTCATCCTCTATTGTCCCCTTCTCCTCCTGCCCCCAATCCCTCCCAGCATCAGAGTCTTTTCCAATGAGTCAACTCTTCGCATGAGGTGGCCAAAGTACTGGAGTTTTGGCTTTAGCATCAGTCCTTCCACAGAACACACAGGACTGATCTCCTTTAGAATGGACTGGTTGAATCTCCTTGCAGTCCAAGGGACCCTCAACAGTCTTCTCCAACACCACAGTTCAAAAGCATCAATTCTTCGGCGCTCAGCCTTCTTCACAGTCCAACTCTCACAACCATACATGTCTACTGGAAAAACCATAGCCTTGACTAGACGGACCTTTGTTGGCAAAGTAATGTCTCTGCTTTTGAATGTGCTATCTAGTTTGGTCATAACTTTCCTTCCAAGGAGTAAGCGTCTTTTAATTTCATGGCTGCAATCACCATCTGCAATGATTTTGGAGACCAGAAAAATAAAGTCTGACACTGTTTCCATTGTTTCCCCATCTATTTGCCAGTAAGTGATGGGACCAGATGCCATCATCTTCATTTTCTGAATGTTGAGCTTTAAGCCAAGTTTTTCGCTCTCCTCTTTCACTTTCATCAAGAGGCTTTTTAGTTCCTCTTCACTTTCTGCCATAAGGCTGGTGTCATCTGCATATATCAGGTTACTGATATTTCTCCCTGCAATCTTGATTCCAGCTTGTGTTTCTTCCAGCCCCAGCGTTTCTCATGATATACTCTGCACATAAGTTAAATAAGCAGGGTGACAATATACAGCCTTGACGTACTCCTTTTCCTATTTGGAACCAGTCTGTTGCTCCATGTCCAGTTCTAACTGTTGCTTCCTGACCTGCATACAGATTTCTCAAGAGGCAGGTCAGGTGGTCTGGTATTCCCATCTCTTTCAGAATTTTCCACAGTTTATTGTGATCCACACAGTCAAAGGCTTTGGCATAGTCAATAAAGCAGAAGTAGACATTTTTCTGGAACTCTCTTCCTTTTCCCATGATCCAGGGGATGTTGGCAATTTGATCTCTGGTTCCTCTGCCTTTTCTAAAACCAGCTTGAACATCTGGAAGTTCACAGTTCATGTATTGCTGAAGCCTGGCTTGGAGAACTTTGAGCATTACTTTACTAGCATGTGAAATGAGTGCAATTGTGCGGTAGTTTGAGCATTCTTTGGCATTGCCTTTCTTTGGGATTGGAATGAAAACGGACCTTTTCCAGTCCTGTGGCCACTGCTGAGTTTTCCAAACTTTCTGGCATATTGAGTGCAGCACTTTGACAGCATCATCTTTCAGGATTTGAAACAGCTCAACTGGAATTCCATCACCTTTACTAGCTTTGTTCGTAGTGATGCTTTCTAAGGCCCACTTGACTTCACAGGCTCTAGGTGAGTGATCACACCATCGTGATTATCTGGGTCGTGAAGATCTTTTTGTACAGTTCTTCTGTGTATTCTTGCCACCTCTTGTTAATATCTTCTGCTTCTGTTAGATCCCTACCATTTCTGTCCTTTATTGAGCCCATCTTTGCATGAAATGTTCCCTTGGTATCTCAAATTTTCTTGAAGAGATCTCTAGTCTTTCCTATTCTGTTGTTTTCCCCTATTTCTTTGCATTGATTGCTGAAGAAGGCTTTCTTATATGTCCTTGCTATTCTTTGGAACTCTGCATTCAGATACTTATATCTTTCCTTTTCTCCTTGGCTTTTCACTTCTCTTCTTTTCACAGCTATTTGTAAGGCCTCCCCAGACAGCCATTTTGCTTTTTTGCATTTCTTTTCCATGGGGATGGTCTTGATCCCTGTCTCCTGTACAATGTCATGAACCCCCATTCATAGTTCATCAGGCACTCTATCTATCAGATCTAGGCCCTTAAATCTATTTCTCACTTCCACTGTATAATCATAAGGGATTTGATGTAGGTCATACCTGAATGGTGTACCGGTTTTCCCTGCTTTCTTCAATTTAAGTCTGAATTTGGCAATAAAGAGTTCATGATCTGAGCCACAGTCAGCTCCTGGTCTTGTTTTTGTTGACTGTATAGAGCTTCTCCGTCTTTGGCTGCAAAGCATATAATCAATCTGATTTTGGTGTTGACCATCTGGTGATGTCCATGTGTAGAGTCTTCTCTTGTGTTGTTGGAAGAGGGTGTTTGCTATGACCAGTGCATTTTCTTGGCAAAATGCTGTTAGTCTTTGCCCTGCTTCATTCCGTATTCCAAGGCCAAATTTTCTGTTACCCCAGGTGTTTCTTGACTTCCTACTTTTGCATTCCAGTCCCCAATAATGAAAAGGACATCTTTTTTGGGTGTTAGTTCTAAAAGGTCTTGTAGGTCTTCATAAAACCGTTCAACTTCAGCTTCTTCAGCGTTACTGGTTGGGGCATAGACTTGAATTACCATGATATTGAATGGTTTGCCTTGGAAATGAACAGAGATCATTCTGTCGTTTTTGAGATTGCATCCAAGTATTGCATTTCAGACTCTCTTGTTGACCATGATATAGTTACTCCATTTCTTCTAAGGGATTCTTGCCCAGTCATAGATATAATGGTCATCTGAGTTAAATTCACCCATTCCAGTCCATTTTAGTTTGCTGATTCCTAGAATGTCGACGTTCACCCTTGCCATCTCTTGTTTGACCACTTCCAATTTGCCTTGATTCATGGACCTGACATTCCAGGTTCATATGCAATATTGATCTTACAGCATTGGATCTTGCTTCTATCACCAGTCACATCCACAGCTGGGTATTGTTTTTGCTTTGGCTCCATCCCTTCATTCTTTCTGGAGTTACTTCTGCATTGATCTCCAGTAGCATATTGGGCACCTAATGACCTGGGGAGTTCCTCTTTTGGTATCCTATCATTTGCCTTTTCATACTGTTCATGGGGTTCTCAAGGCAAGAATACTGAAGTGGTTTGCCATTCCCTTCTCCAGTGGACCACATTCTGTCAGACCTCTCCACCATGACCCGCCTGTCTTGGGTGGCCCCACACGGCATGGCTTAGTTTCATTGAGTTAGACAAGGCTGTGGTCCATGTGATTAAATTGACTAGTTTTCTGTGATTATAGTTTCAGTGTGTCTGCCCTCTGATGCCTCTCGCAACACCTACCGTCTTACTTGGGTTTGTCTTATCTTGGACGTGGGGTATCTTTTCATGGCTGCTCCAGGAAAGTGCAGCCGCTGCTCCTTACTGGTCCCATCTCTTCATGGCAAATAGATGGGAAACAACAGACTATTTTTTTGGGTTCCAAAATCACTGTAGACTTTGAGTGCAGCCATGAAATTAAAAGATGTTGCTCCTTGGAAGAAAAGCAATGACAAACCTAGACAGTGTATTAAAAAGCAGAGACATTACTTTGCCAGTATAGTCAAAGCTATGGTTTTTCCAGTAGTCATGTATGGATGTGAGAGCAGGGAAATTAAAAAGACTGAGTGCCAAACAACTTTTGAAGTTTGGTGTTGGAGAAGACTCTTGAGAGTCCTGTGGACTGCAAGGAGATCAAACCAGTCAGTCCTAAAAGACATCGACCCTGAACATTCATTCTGGAAATGGCAACCGACTCCAGTATTCTTGCCTGAAGAATCCCACAGACAGAGGAGCCTGGCGGGCTACAGTCCATGGGGTCACAAAGAGTCGGTCATGAATGAAGAGACTTAGCACTGAATATTCATTGGAAGGACTGTCGCTGAAGCTGAAACTCCAATCCTTTGGCCATCTGATGTGAAGAGCCAACACATTGGAAAAGACCCTGATGCTGGGAAAGACTGAAGGCAGGAGGAGAAGGGGACACCAGAGGATGAGATGGTTGGATGGCATCACCGACTCAGTGGACATGAGTTTAAACTCCCGGAGTTGGTGATGGACAGGGAGGCCTGGTGTGCTGCAGTCCATGGGGTCACAAAGAGTCAGACACGACTGAGTGACTGAACCATCTTATCCTCTGTCATCCCCTTCTCCTCCTGCCTTCAGTCTTTCCCAGCATCAGGGTCTTTTCCAATGTCGGCTCCTCACATCAGATGGCCAAAGGATTGGAGTTTTACCTTAGCGACAGTCCTTCCAATGAACACTTAGGACTGATCTCCTTTAGGATGGACTGGTTGGATCTCCTTGCTGTCCAAGGGACTCTTGAGAGTCTTCTCCAACACAGTTCAAAAGCCTCAAGGGACCAAGAGATCAACATAAAAATGGCTATAAGTTATCAACCTCACTAACAAATTAATTGTATGAGTTATTTCACTTTTCACCCAGCTGCTTCAGCTATATGCCTAGATTGCTCTGGTTTTCCTAGGCTGAAAACCTACAGGATAAATTCAGTCAAGATATTTGTTCTTTTTCATAAGCCCATTATTCTAGCCCTGCAATTCAAAACTGCACAGCAGGACCCAATCTTTCCTGCTGAATGCACAGTGAATGTTTCTTTTTCACGTTATCTTCTGCTTTAAAAATACTAATCTTTGTGGCTGTCAAATTAAGTAGAGCCATGCAACTTTTTAAAAGAGGAAAATGATACTCAGAATTAAGGAATCAAGTATGCAAGGGATCGACTCTTAAATAAGAGTCATGTTCTTATACTCTTGTATAAGAACGTGGGATAATCAATCCTTTATATGTGTCTATTTTTTCCTTAGTTCTCCCTATTTCTTATTTCCAAGTCATACACTGCATTCCTTAGACTATCTTGGCAGTTTATAAGCCTAAATCAACCAGGCACTTTGTAAGCATCAAACAGGGTGCGTGTGTTCAGCTATAAACGAAAATAGCTATTTATCTGTCTTTAGATGTAATAGTTATTTGAGATAGTACCATTTCAATTATGTAGTGTAGATTTTTGTGCTAGTTTCCATCTTATGATGCGGACGTTTTACTGTCTGTGCTGCGCATGCTCAGGCCTGTCCGACTCTCGGTGACCCTGTGAACTGTAGCCCACCAGGCTCCTCTGTCCGTGGGATTCTCCAGGAAACGGCACTAGAGTGGGTTGCCATGCCCTCCTCCAGGGGCTCTTCCCGACCCAGGGATCGAACCTGCCCCTCTCGCGTCTCCTGCATCGGGAGGTGGGTTCTTTACCACTGTGCCACCTGGAACATTTTACTATCCTCTATTAAAATTCTCCTTTGAGATGCAAAGCTACAGAAGACCAATCAGAACAAATAAGTACAGAGGACACATTTTAATACAGCTTCTTGAGCAGAGGAAAGCAGTTCCTTCTAAACTTAAAATGCTGGACTTTCAAAGAGAGATTCTCTTGCTGGGGTAGGGGAGAGCCTAGCTGTACCGTCACAGATAACGGAAAAATTGCCACATAAATATGATGAGGCATTTATTTTCATTCAAGAATTCCTAAAGATTTTAGCTCCAGAAATTTAACAAATTTTAGTCAAATGCTGTTCATGTGACCTTAAAAGAGTCTACTTCAACTATTAGAGTGTTGCCACCTGGACATGAACGGCTTCCCTAATGGTTCAGCGGTAAAGAACCTGCCTGCCAAGCAGGAGACGCGGTTCGATCCCTGGGTCGGGAAAGTTCCCTGGGGGAGGAAATGGAAACCCGCTCCAGTCTTCTTGCCTGGGAAACCCCATGGACAGAGAGGAGTTTTTCACACATGGAAGAGACAAGAGGCCTGCAATACCCCCCGAGGGTCTCAGACGGGTATTCTGAGATTCACATAATTGCAGAAAATAAAACCATGCTCCTTTTGTCACTCTGTTCAAATGCCTACCAGAATTTAAGCAGGGGGAGGGCAGTGATGAAGACTAAAGGAAATAAGAGAGGTAGAGGGGTCTGGTTGGTACCACAATGCCACCTACTTGTGTGACCAAATCAGAGTGAATTTCTTGATCATTAGAATATAGAAAACATTCATTGTTCTGGGCTAGTTTCACCCTCAATGACTGCCTAACAGTAACCTGTTTTCTACCAAGGCAGTGCCAACCATAGTCATCTTTTGTGGTCCCAGCTACACCAAACAAGAAGTGCACTCTCGATCACACCTTATAGGCTCGTTCTTGTTAAACTGACCTATTTTTTCTGCCAGACTTACATGGTTGTTGTGATGGTGATGATGATGTGTTGCGTTTGGTGCCTGCCTGCTTTCCCTGAGATTGTTGTCTAGTTATTTTGAAACTCTACTTGAACTTGAAAATAGCAATATATTTTATCCTCAATTTTACCTCTCATCATTTTAGCCTCCCACGTAATCTAAATGCAAGTGGGCTGAGAAAAGGATCAGAGGTGGCTGTCCACACTCTGGAGGGAAAACACGCCTACGATCCCATTGCTGTGAGTCACCGAGACAGCCCAATAGGATCATTCAGGGCCTAAAGGGAATTTCAGGGGTCTGCACTGCCACCTTTGAATGTCTACATCAATCAAATGAACTGTCCAATTCCCATTCACGTGGTACCATAGAGCCACAATTGAAGTGGAACGCTTTCTGACAGTGAGGCTTGCTCAGCCACACAGCCTATGAATGGGAATAACTTCCATTTCTGATGACTGGAAATCCCATTGAGTCATGATTAGATTAGAGGCATCCCTGCCTATCCAAAGAGAAGAAAGAAAATGCCTTCTTGAGAACTCTTAAGAGTTTCTGCTTCAGTATCTTCTTTCCCAGAATGTCCTGTCTGTAGGTTCTCCCCACAAACGATTACATGCTTCTTTTTCATATCTTCTAGCCACATCACCATGACTTGGGGCTTATCAGTTTATCATACTCCTGAACGTATATGAATGTATCTGACCTCATGGCAACACAACTCTGGAATACAGTGTTAAAGTGACTGCTCCTTGAGCCAGGAGTGAAAATAATTTATAGTCTTAGTACTTATTCGCCAGTCCTATCTGGGACCATGTGTAAAATCGATGGACATTCTAGCATCAAGAATTTAGAGATTTTCATACACTGGGATCACTAATAGAGTAGTGCACGGAATGGAACAAGAGAAGGGGTCAAGGAAACTTGTGAATTGTTTTATCTGACATCTCCTGTTACATGCACGCTCTTGTCACCTCCTCTGTCTCTGACATCAGGATGCTCACGGTGGGGGTGATTCTCTGGCCAGCTGTGTTTAGAACTCTGTGTGACCGCAAAGTGCTCGGTGATAACTGAGGACAGCAGATGAATCCAGAAATGTGGGCTGAAGTGAAGCAGAGGGCCGTGCTGGCCTAAGAAGCTGGGCCTGTCCAGCTGGCTTCACTGCTGCTTCTGCTGCCACTTACGCTGGCCCCTTGGCTGCTCCACCACCACTGCTCTGACATGCCGACATGCTGACATGCTGGGGAAGACCCCTGGGAGCCCAACCAGCCCATCCTAAAGGAGATCAGTCCTGGGTGTTCATTGGAAGGACTGATGCTGAAGCTGAAACTCCAGTACTTGGCCACCTGATGGGAAGAGCTGACTCACTTGAAAAGACCCTGATGCTGGGAAAGATTGAGGGCAGGAGGAGAAGGGGACGACAGAGGATGAGATGGTTGGATGGCATCACTGACTCAGTGGACATGGGTTTGAGTAAACCCCACGAGTTGGTGATGGACAGGGAGGCCTGGTATGCTGCAGTCCACGGAGTCACAGAGTCAGACATGACTGAGCGACTGAACAACAGTAACAACTTGACTAAAACACCTCAGAAGTCAACAGGCAGATGTTAACAGAGAGCTGCTACCCAGTTCAGGTCAGTCGCTCAGTCGTGTCGACTCTTTGTGACCCCAGGAATCGCAGCACGCCAGGCCTCCCTGTCCATCACCAACTCCCAGAGTTCACTCAGACTCACGTCCATGGAGTCCGTGATGCCATCCAGCCATCTCATCTTCGGTCGTCCCCTTCTCCTCCTTCCCCCAATCCCTCCTAGCATCATCTTTTCCAATGAATCAACTCTTCGCATGAGGTGGCCAAAGGACTGGAGTTTTGGCTTTAGCATCATTCCTTCCAAAGAAATCCCAGGGCTGATCTCCTTTAGGATGGACTGGTTGGATCTCCTTGCAGTCCAAGGGACTCTCAAGAGTCTTCTCCAACACCACAGTTCAAAAGCATCAATTCTTCAGCGCTCAGCCTTCTTCACAGTCCAACTCTCACATCCATACATGACCACAGGAAAAACCATAGCCTTGACTAGACAGACCTTAGTCGGCAAAGTAATGTCTCTGCTTTTGAATATACTGTCTAGGTTGGTCATAGCTTTTCTTCCAAGGAGTAAGCGTCTTTTAATTTCATGGCTGCAGTCACCATCTGCAGTGATTTTGGAGCCCAAAAAGATAAAGTCTGACACTGTTTCCACTGTTTCCCCATCTAGTTCCCATGAAGTGATGGGACCAGATGCCATGATCTTCGTTTTCTGAATGTTGAGCTTTATGTGCTGCCCTGATCCCAACTAATGACCTGCCCAAAGGCCGTGGGCCAGGTCACTCCCCAAGCTCCTTTCCCGACCAGATGCCGTTGTGTCAGGGAAGTCGTCTGAGTGCCAGATGGAATGCACTATTCATTGTCCTTCTTCCTATATTTTATCCATGGACAGAAGGTGAGCATTACAGGAATAAAACCCATAGGTTTTTGGGAATTTGTGAGGATGAGTATGTCTTTTTTTTTTTTTTAATTTAATGCTTGTCCTTTAGACAGGGACTCCTGAACAATCATACTAGCTGTAACATATGCTACTTATAGCCGAGCAAGAAAAGACACTACAGAAAGCATTACATGTTGCTTTTTTTTTTTTTTTTTTTTTTGCTATAATTCACTTATCACAAGGTTTCCCTGCTAGATATCAGTATGCTAATCGGTGGTTGATTTGTCAACCAGCTGTGCTTAGACTTCTGTGTGGCAGTGTTGGTTTGCTTGTATAAATGGTTTAGCAAAATTTTAATTAAAGATAGGCTTTTTCCTTTGAGTAGCTTGATGCAGGAAAAGATAAAACAGAAAGGAGACCAATCGACATTAGTTCTAACTCAACGAGACTCGGGTTAGTGAACTATTGTGAACAGCCACGAATTTAATGACATATCACTTCAGATATGATGGATGCTTAGCAATTACCGATCTTATATTGCAGTGCCAGAGTTGGTGTTGAAGTTGGAAGCTGTCCAGAATGATAAATGGAGATGACAATTTATTAAAGACATAAAGCATGATTAATATTGAATATGGATGCACTCCTTTAAGAAGGAGGCAGAAGATGAAAGAAAAAAACATGAAAGAGGAATTTACAATGTGAAAATTAAGTGTTGGTAAGAAAAACACATGCAACACACACCAAATGTCTGAGCAAATGCAGAAAGTCTAGAAATGTAGCAGCAGTGTAGTTTCGGGATAATGAAGACATGTACGAAACAGATGTGTTACACGCTTTCATACATTCACAGCCCGTCTCTCACTCTCCTGCCTGGTATCTTCCTACAGAACATCCAGGACCTGTGTGGAGGACCTTTCAAATCTGCTCTGAGACCTCTGATTTCCCTGAAGTCCTTGGCATGAACTTCACACAATCTGCTTAACTTGTTTGGTCTGAGTTTTACTTTCCCAATTGAAAATGGACCTAAAAGCATGATAAGGAGAAATTTATCTCTTAAATATGTATCTTTATCTTTGGTTGTTGGATAAACTGATGGAAAAGACACACTGCACCATTGTTCATGATATAAATAGAGCATTAACAAATCTAAATTTTTTTTTAAATGGAAAGAGTGGTAAAATTTTAAAAAGGCCTTATAAGCCCATGAAATAACTAGAAAGACCATTAAGATTTGTTTCTAAGTGATAATCTCACTTCGTTATTTCTTGGAATTTTGGTACATGGAAATATTTCTTTAGAGGTTAGAAATCCATTTCTGTCAAAGATATACATATACACAGTTGATGGTATTACTGCCCTTCCTGACCAACAGATCTTGTGTACAAACTTCAAGAGTTTCATGCGTTGGTTTGGCACTTACCTTTTTCCTCATTAGGTAGACACTGCAAGTCTTTGGACATATGAGTTGTTAACCCTTTGCAATTGTTTTGTCATCTATCTGCATTTGTATTTTTTGTGTAGTGAGCAGAAAGCGATGCTCACGGATACTCGGAGAGAGAGATTCTATCACTGTCTAGGTAGATTATTTTGAAAAATTTCCTCTATCTTTGAAATCAACATCTCCATACACTTAAATTTTTAGAGCATTATTACATACTAATTGGGTTTCCCAGGTGGCTCAGTGGTAAAGAACCCATCTGCCAGTGGAGCAGCCACAGGAGATGTGGATTCTGTCTCCGGGTCGGGAAGGTCCCCGGAGGAAATGGCCACCCACTCCAGTACCCTTGCTGGGATAATCCCAAGGGCAGAGGGGCCTGGTGGGCTACAGTCCAAGGGTCACAAAGAACCCAGCACGACTAAGCGACTGCGCATGCGCGCGAGTACTAGTTACCGGAACCTCCCATAAACCTGTCTCAGGTTGTTCTAAGTCACCCACCCTCTCTAGCTCTATCTAAGGTTTGGTTTGCTGTGCATTCTGCTGTGACCCTCTTCCTTCCAGACGTTAACTGGTGGCATTCCTCAAAATTCCACCCCAGGTCCTCCTCTCCCTTCATGATGCGCTTTACCACGGCGGTCGCTTGTGCCCTTGACATGAGTCTTCACCTTCACTCAAGGACTCCACCCAGCCTTCGTCCCTGACTCACACACAGAACTGTGAAACTCATGGCCTGTGTGACTTCTCCACTTAAAGACGTCAAAAGCATGGCTTCCAGTTCAGCACCTTCCCTTACCCCAAGCGCACCTCGCCTCACCCATCGCTCCTCGCTTCAGTGAACTGCCCTGCGAGCGGACTTGGTGTTCAGCCTAGAAAAGACATTTTCCTCCCCACACCTCCTGCCACTCTACTCTTTTCAATCATCATCCAATTCTACTGCTTTTTCTACCAAATCCCATGCAAATCCATCTTCCTCCTTTCCATTTGAATTGCCACCAACCTAGTGTGGGCTATATTGCAAAAGTGACTGTGCACTTTTCCAACGTAACAGAGCCAGCAATGGAAACAGCGAAGGTGGTTATGCTACATAATCAAATGAATATACTTAGGGACTTCCCTGGTGGCCCCGCGGGTAACTGCATGCTCACAACGCGAGGGGCCCAGGTTCAATCCCTGGTCAGGGAACTAGATCCAGCGTGCACACCACAACTATTAACAAGAAGCTCGCGTGCTACTGTGAAGACCCCATGAGCCACAGCCAAGACGCAGGGCAGACAAAAGAATATATATTTTTGAAAAATTAATATATTGATCAATATATCAGCATATTTATATTTATCATTATGCCACTATATATTTATTAATATACAAATAATGAACATTTTGTGGTCAAGTACTATAGGGAGAACTTTTAATTGACTATCTCAATAATTTCTCATCAGCACCAACAAGAAAGGTGCTATAATTACCCTCATTTTGAGAAGTCAAGCGACTTGCCCAGGGCACATCACACCTATGATCCTGTCACAACCTCAAACACATACGCACACAAACGCCACCCCTCACTCCATACTCTGCCACATAACGCACATGCGGTGCCTTCTTGTGGCTCCTAAGCTAAAGTTGAAAACCCTGAGCAACTCTCCAGCTTCTTCCTCGTGGTCTCAGTGACCCCGCCGCACCAGTGTTCTAGTTCCTCAAACGCTCTGTGACGTATTTCGCTGGAGGAGGCTCGGCACATCCTGTGCCCTTCTGCTAGCATTAGTCTCTGCTGCTACGTCGCGTCAGTCGTGTCCGACTCTGCGCGACCCCATAGACGGCAGCCCACCAGGCTCCGCCGTCCCTGGGACTCTCCAGGCAAGGACACTGGAGTGGGTTTCCATTTCCTTCTCCAATGCATGAAAGTGAAAAGCGAAAGGGAAGTCGCTCAGCAGCCAACCAGGCTCCTCCGTCCATGGGATTTTCCAGGCAAAAGCGCTGGAGTGGGGTGCCATTGCTTTCTCCATAGCATTAGTTAGTCAATAATTATTTATTAAAGTCTAGTATAAGTCAGGTATTCTGAATTGTATTGAATAAGTGAAGATACAGAAAATAGAAAACTGTGAGTGCAAAGCTCCACGTCTTTATGGCGGAAATCCATATGCTAGAAGCACAGCCGTCATTCTGAGCAGGAAGCCATCAGTTACCCTTTGAAGCAGAGTTTGTCTGTCTTCCTAGTGCCTCGCAGTGGCTGCGCGCAGAGGTACCCGGTTGCCGCTTACTGAAGGACTGTACCACCCGTGTTAGGGGTTCTGTATTCTCCCAACCGTTTCAATCCATACCTAGAGACAGCCTAGGAAAGAATTGGCTAGCTGGGAGGAACACCTGCTCTGACAGGTAGACAGAAAGCAGCTGTCCTGGGTACTAAGATTTTCAGAGTCATGTGCCTGAACAATACCTGATCCCATCAAGGAGACATTTAGAAACTGGGGAAGATTAAACCCTTTAACTGATGGACTTCATATTTTCTGAGAATCTGAACAGTGGCACGACTACCCCCAACTCGATCAACGTCAAATCCAAGGTCACATTCTGATTCAAGCAGGTAATACGCACTTGCCAACCACTCAAAGGGAGTTCACCATGAGGTGAACAACGCTGTCCTTTCTCCAAAAGCAGCAAAGTGCGCTGTAAAGCGAAGCACACAGACACTCCCGCAGGTTGTGGTTTTGTTCCTGTCGCACAGCTTTTGTCTTCCCATTGGGCTGTCATTTTTTATTCTAGTTCATCTGTGTTTGAAACATAGAATGTTTCACATCTCACCCAGGTCATCTGAATAAGTGTGCCACGTTTTAAGACTCTGCATCACACCATGTTCCTGTGAATGGAGAACTCTTGGGTTGACGATTTATTAAAGCCAGACACCTGTCTTTTAAGCACAAAGGCACTGCAATGAAAGTGACTGCTAAAGCTATGGCCCCACTGATAATACCTAAAATTCCTGTTCAGACCAAGGCTCCACTGGAAAGAAGAGGAGATAACCTAAGGTAGATGGGCACTGACCCACCTCCCAGGACAGACCAGAGGTAAACCGGCCGTATGGCAACAGATAACACTAAGCACGGTCCCGTCACTGGCGACTGGACCTCATTTCTAATAGGGTACTGGAGTCATAAAAAATCATAAAATAATAAAAACACTTTCAATGAGCTATCTGAGGGCTTCCCTGGTAGTCCAATGGTTAAGAAGCCACCTTCCCATGCAAAGGTCACGGGTTCCATCTCCGGTTGGGGAACTAAGACCCCACAGGCCTTGGGGCAACAAGGCGTGCACGCCCACAAGCAGAGTAAAGCCTGCGTGCCAAAAGGAAGAGCCTCACACCACAGTCCAGTGCAGGGGGAAAAGAGATTAAGGTGAGCTGATCAGCCAACCAACATTTTAATAATAAAATGTGTCACAGAAGTTCAGACTAAAGGTGCCCACCTCTGAAGACCTAGCCATGCTCTCTGTTTCCCTCCAGCTGAAGACTGTCAGCAGCCAAGGGGACCATCGAGGTTCCATCCATAACAGGTCTTGGCACTGGACCGTCAAGATGCAGCCACGACTTGGAGCTGCATCTGAATTGTGTTTTAATTCAAAAAGTAGACACAAGAAGGGAACCAAAACATAGCCAAAAGCTAAAAATTAAGGAAAGTGGATGTTCTCTTTGAAAAGTTGCTAGCAATAATTCATAGCTTTCTGTAAAACTTTCATTTATTATTTATTACAATTATATTAATGAATATCATATTAGGAAGAAAACAAATGTTTTGAAAATCTACTAAGTGAAAGAACGGTAGGATAAGGAGCTGTAACACGTCCAGGCTCGTTATGCACATTCTCTCCTTCTCTCCTACGGACAAGGCCGGGAAGAACGCACAGCTTTCACATTTTTAAAGATTAGCAGCCTTAGGCTCAAAGAAGTTAAGTAACTTCCTCTCAATCAATCAGGGAAAAAAAGGCTGTAAGATAAACATCCTTGATATTCTATAAAGGAGGCACAGACATTTTTCCCCTGCATGAAGCAGAACTAGACAGATGTGTTTAAGGTATTTCATTTAAGAATCCTTTGGAGCTCACCTTTCTAAAATATCTCCCTCTCTCTCTCAAAAAAAAATATATAATATATATTATATTTATTTACATAATACTTATTGAATTATATTTATATAATATATAAATATAAACCAACAAAATAAATTAATATACAAATATATTGCTAATATATTTGATTAATTTTATCATATATTTATATATATTTTTTTCCTCCATTGGCTTTAGCCAAAAATCATACTAGCTAATAGAAAATGCCTCCTCTTTGACACAGATTTCCTAATATTAAGCTAGAGAGATGCAGGGCATAGGAAGAAGCAAATGTTCCTTAGGGCCTCCCTGGTGGCCCAGTGGTTAAGAATCTGCCTTGCAATGCAGGGGGCACAGGTGTGATCCCTCATCTTGCAAAACCTCACAAGCCGCAGGGCAGCGAAGCTCGGCACAACTCTGAGCCAGCACTCTGGAGTCTCCAGCCGCAGCTGTCGACGCCCACGGCCGCGAGCCCAGCTCTGCAGCGGGAGAAGCCTCCGCAGAGAGGCCCGCGCGCACCCAGAGCACACCCCGCCCACCCCAGCCAATGTAAGTCTTTTCTTATGACCGACGACTTTTCTTATAAGTCTTTTCTTATGACAAGATAAGTTTTTGTTTCTGTTGCTGTTTTAACAACAGCTCAAGGGTTTCCATCAGATGAAATAAGTCCACCCAAGGGGAAGAAATCCACACAGTAGACTCAGGAGTCTGAATGCACTTGTTTCAGTTCAGACTTTAGCATGTAGCGGTTATATGTATATGGGCAAATTCCTTAATCTCTCAGTAATCATGTCTCCAAAATGGAGATTTTAACGATATATAAAATGGATATAACAGTCCTGTCTACATCTAAGGGTACTGCTTAGCATGGTGCCTTGTTTATAAAATGCACTCAGCTAGGGAGGCAAACAGAACTGCCTAACTCTCACACTGGAGATTCATCCTGAATAGTCTGGCAACTTGTCTACTAGAACTAGGGATTCCAAGAGTCTCCCACCCTGTCCATCCATCTCCTGAGGAGCCAAATGGCCTCCTATCCCAATGATTAAGAGCACTGCCCAAGCGCCCAAGTCCTAAGCATCTGACATTTCCAGCTGATGCCCACCTCAGGGGCTTCCCAGGTGACGCTAGTGGTAAAGACTCCAGGTGACGTCAGAGACCCGGGTTCAGTCCCTGGGTCGGGAAGATCCGGTGGAGGAGGGCATGGCAACCCACTCCAGTATTCTTGCCTGGAGAATCCCATGGACAGAGGAGCCTGGCGGACTACAGTCCACAGGGTCACACAGATTCAAACACAGCTGAAGCGACTTAGCACGCACGCACGCGCGGCCGCCTCAGAGACTTGGCAACGGAACCCAAACGTTCACCTCTCCTTGGGAAGCTAATGTCCACTCCTATATTAAAAGGGAGGGCAGCAGTCACTCAGTGTCTCTCCCCTCAAAATGCAAATCCAGTCGAACGTCCGGTTGCTTCCCCAGACTCGGGATCCCTCCCAGGGACAGTGAGAGATGGGGACCAGCTGCCCCTTTGCGCTGCTCACCACTGGTCTCTCCAGTTCAGTCAGTCCAGTCGCTCAGTCGTGTCCGACTCTTCACGACCCCACGGACCGCAGCACGCCAGGCCTCCCTGTCCATCACCAATCCCCGGAGCTTACTCAAACTAACTCATGTCCATTGAGTCGGTGATGCCATCCAACCATCTCATTCTCTTTCATCCCCTTCTCCTCCCGCCTTCAATCTTTCCCAGCGTCGGAGTCTTTCCCAATGAGTCAGTTCTTCACATCAGGTGGCCAAAGTATTGGGGTTTCAGCTTCAACATCAGTCCTTCCAATGAACACTCAGGACTGATTTCCTTTAGGGTGGACTGGGTGGATCTCCTTGCCGTCCAAGGGACTCTCGAGAGTCTTTACTGTCTCTCCAGTAAAGCCTCTCCAATGCAACACTGCGGTACCCTTCTTTCCCCACCTTGTCTCCATTCCGTAAATGTTAGCTCCTCTGAGTTCCCCTGCCTTGGAACTGGCTCCTTTAATACAGGAGGCTGCAGAGGAAACGCAGCAGCCTTTGGAAGGACTGCTCTGCTGAGGAGGTCAGCTACGTAAAATGTCCTGCCTGTATACCCAGGCATATTCTCGGCCCATTCTTGTGAGTGTCATCCGGGCTCTCTTCCAGGTGCAGGTCTTATGAATGAAATCTTCTGATATAAAATTGGTGAGCAAACTAAGCCTAATCAGAGATAAAGTTTTAAGTTAATATTCTCCTAGTCTTTACATGAGTGCAAATAATTACTTGTTTGTGAATTTTTAGGGATTCAAGGCAGAAGCTTAGAAAACACACCTCCAAGAAACCTCAGAAGCCAAAAAGTATAAATGTAAAGACTGGTTTTTGAAAATTTGATCTTCAGAGTTTTGAATTCTCAGCCTTAAGGTAGACTGAAGATAGTTGTACTGACAAAGAAAGAAAAGGGAAAAACAACAATGATGTTTTGAAGTCGAAGCATCTATGCTTCGGTTTGGGGCTGCTGTTTTTATAGTAAAGAAATATAACGATTTTCTTATTTTTTAAAAAATGCTGAGGGGAAGAACAGCATGTACCATGAAAAAGCAAAACCTCCCGAATTTAATGGACAGAAGGAAAACAATGAATTTTCTTTTGAAAAATTTTGTAAAGCAAAGAAGTTAAATCTATATCATTCAAAGCAATATATATATCTTTATAAACATATAAACAAAGAATTCCCGTTTAGAGAGAATTTTACAGGCTAAGAACACAAGTGAGGAAAAATATTTTAGGAAATAAATTATAGGTCGTCAGATATACTGGATGCTTCAGCAATAAGGAAACTCCTATTTTCTCCTTACTAGTAAACATTCACACTGAAATAAGTATTCTTTAGGACTCAAAAGCAATGAAGAAACATCTGCTTTTACATTTCCCAACTTCCTACCTCTTAGATGTGCCCCACCTTCTATAGGAGTCCTGAAATGTTGGCCTTCTTATACATTGCTATTTGATGAAAACACAAAATGGAGATTTCTAGGAATACTTGGTGAGGAACGGATGATATGACTATGCAAGAAGACCTCTCAAAAGGTGAAAAAGAGCTAAGGAGACAGTGGGCTTCAAACTGTGTCTTTGTGATTGACCTACAGGACTGTGATTGCACTGATTCCGGTCTGCGGACCTGAGCGCGGGAGGAGGTGGTGAAACGGGAGCTATTGCCACGTAACTGCTGACTCAACGGAGAGTCGAGCAAACGGAAGAAGCGACATTGCCCGCGGTTAATGTCTAGTGGGCCAGAGCCATTTCTTCAGCGCATAGCTAAGAGTTCAACTTGTTTCTCAGCCACTTCTTTAAAAGCAGGTCTATCCATACCCCTAATAGACAGACTAGGGCCTGACCTCGCCTTTGTCTTGCAGTCACTGAGCTACGGTCCGGTTCCGCGCACACCTGCTGCACCCCGGCACGGGTCGCCCCTACCCGGAGCTGGCAGTAGGCACCGCGGGCCGCGCGCCATCGCAAGACGGCGCGACGTGAGGGGCCTCTGCGCGAGGGCCGCTCGGCTCTCATTGCACGCAGAGGCTCTGATTTTGAGAGGCTGTCATGAGCTCTGGAAAAACAGAAATGCACAAAGGAGACGGTTTTCTCACAGGTCAGTGGCGAAGGAGTCTCCCTTGTGCAGTGACCGCCGCCCGGCCGCTGCTGCGGCGCCCACGGGCTGCGGGGCCCTACCCGTCCCCGTCTCCGTCTCCGTCCCCGTCTCCGTCCCCGACTCGGCGGAGCCTCCTCCCGGCCCCCCGCCCGCCGCCTCTCCGCCACGTGCTTTCCATCCTCGGCCAGCCCGCCCCTTCCGTGCATCTTCTCCCTTTGCTTCCGACCGCTTTCCCCTTCCTGGCGGCTCCTGCTCTCCGTTTCCCGGCTCGGCCTTTGAAGCAGCGCCACGTGCTTCCCCGGCTCTAGCCCTGCCTTACCGTGTCCCGGCGGCGCCTCTCCACCCGCCTTTTCACTGTCTTTACCTTTCCCCTCACTGCTCTTCACTATCCTTCAAAGCAGTTTAAAAATAACTTCAGAACATAGAAAAAGAAGATAAATGGGCATTTCATATTTTATAGAGATTTAACATCAGGAACAATGTTGACGGCAGACAGATGACTCAAAAACCATTGTTGGGATGTTAAATAATCACGCGGATCAACACTTCACATCACCAAAAAAAAAAAAAAAAAAATTCACGTGATTAAAGTGTCCAGAATACATCCTTGAGAGTGCTAGAAGATGCCATAGCCCACTCCTAAAATTGAGAGGAAGAAACTCCAGGAGTTCAGTTTCTATTAAAGTATTGAAAAGATATGCTATTTTAACATTATCTCTGCTACACCCCACCACTTTGACTTACTTCCGCATCATTAAAACATGTCTGAAAATATATAAAATATAGACCAGTGGAAGGAAACTAGAGCTGTTAATAAAGATGTGAGAGCCTAAATCCGGGAGTACAAACCACAGTCCATGTTTAAATGTCAGAGCACGCTCAAACGCTATTTGTAAGTGTAGCTTAACTGGAATTAATAGCAAGGCATCAATTTTCATGAAATGATGACACTAGAAACTCCGGTATCACACGAAGTACCACCACCACCCCGTCCATTTTTACTCAGATACTGATTTATCAAAAGAAGGCAGGGCGGCCTGCAGCGTCTCCACAAGTTTATCTGCAGTTGAGACCATGATTAGGACATGGTGGCAACAAGGAATGTTACTGGAATGTTAGAGAAAGGTTTTCTTAAAACAAAAATTTCTAACTAAAATTCAAATGCACCTTGAAAATAATTATTTTTAAGAAGAATAACAAAAAGAAGAAAAGTTTTGAGGCGATGAATAGACTTATGGCACAAGTGCTATAATGGTTTCCCAACTGCATACTTATCAATTTGTAAGCATTAAATATGTACAGCTTTGCATGTCAGTCATACCTCAGTAAGGCATTTTTTTTAAAAGGGAAAAATGAACACTAGGAGAAATGTGACAATATTTTAATCTCAAAATGGAAAGAATTTTCCTAAATAGACTTAAGAAATCCATAAACCACAATCAAAAATGGAGAGAAAATTTTAAATGTACTCATCATTTCTTATATTAATATTTTATAGACCTTGGAAGGATACACAGTGGTTATAATAGGGAGAAATAGGGGTAAACTAGGCAAATGAGGTCACTATGGAAGAGAAGCTCTCACTTTAATAAAACAGTGATTTATATTACACAATCATACCTATTTTAAGCACAAGGAAACACTTTCTGAGAAAGGAATACTTGCTCATGCTAAAATATCTAGATAAAATATCTAGAAGGTGATGAAGCCAAGATTTGAATCAAAAAGGAAAACTGAGTTAAATAAAGAGACACATGATGATGGGTAATTCATAGGATTCCGAAAGGTTATGTTAGAAAAAGAGAAATATTTTGAATGGTGTGTCACCTTACCTTACAGCAAAACGTAGCACTCTCTTCTTCATGGAATCCTGTGTTTTGTTCACCTCTCTCCTTTGATACCGTTTCATCAGTGGTCTTTTCAGAGAAAGAATACAGGCATCCATGGAAGGGAAGAACAGTTTGGAAAGCACGCTGGCAATTCTCCAGCCTATATATTTGGAGAAACTTTCATCCCCTATATTTGATGAAACTTTTGTACTATAACTTGTGAAAGGATCAGTTGGGTCATTTATCTCTGCCTGTTTAAAGAAAGAGAAAAAAAAAGTAATGACAAAGAATTAAATGAGAGAAAAAATAATGTGCTATTAAATAAAAGGTAAAATATATATTTATTTTCTTTTGACTAGGAAAGAAATATTCTTCCTATGAAATAAAAATAAGCTTTAAAGGAGAAAAATGCATTGTCTCAAAAGATTTTAAAAATCGTAGCAAGAATTTTCAACAAAAAAAAAACCTATTAAGCATGAAGGAAATCAGTCTTGAAATTTTTTAAATGTAATGATATAATTTCTATTTTAAATCTATATACTTCCCATACAAGAATTTCATAAGCACTTATAATACTTACTTAACAAGAAAGTAAGTAATCAGTTGAAGCATTGATAATATAAATGGTTTATTAGGTCAGACTTTCATTTCTCTCTGTGTAATCTAAATTTTCCTTGAAGTCAGTCAACAGAAAATTTCTATAGCATGAAATCTGAGTTAAGTAAAATACAAAAAGGGCTTTATAGTTCACTTGTATTGGAAATGTTACAGGGTTTAGATTTATATTGAATTATGTCCTAATACAGAAACACACACACACAAACTCCAGAATATCTAAGCAATTTTTATTCAGGTAAGAGCAATTTTCTGAATTTTCTTATTTATGTCCAATAATATCCATGACTGATTTTTAATTATACCTTCTTCTGAAACAGCTGAAGGTACATTTTCTTCAAATAAATGAAGATGTAAGTTTCACAATGTCATGTATTATGTTTTTTAGTGTTCACAATATGTTAATATTAAAAACTCTTTCTCATAACTAAGTTAGGTACTGCTTCCTTTTATTTGTTTTTACAGTTTTATTTAATATTATCCATCTTCGGGCAGCTCATTACTAGTCACTCGGGCTTCATTTTAAATATCTGTAGATCCTACGGTAGAAAATGAAGAATGAAAAATGTTTTTCTTCATATAAACATCTAAATAACCTCTTTAGGATTCCAAGATTAGGGCTAGCACAGTGAAATTGCTATTTAAAGACCAACTATTAGTGGAGAGTGAAAAAGTTGGCTTAAAGCTCAACATTCAGAAAACGAAGATCATGGCATCCGGTCCCATCACTTCATGGGAAATAGATGGGGAAACAGTGTCAGACTTTATTTTGGGGGCTCCAAAATCACTGCAGATGGTGACTGCAGCCATGAAATTAAAAGACGCTTACTCCTTGGAAGAAAAGTTATGACCAACCTAGATAGCATATTCAAAGGCAGAGACATTACTTTGCCAAAAAAGGTCCATCTAGTCAAGGCTACGGTTTTTCCTGTGGTCAGGTATGGATGTGAGAGCTGGACTGTGAAGAAAGCTGAGTGCCAAAGAATTGATGCTTTTGAACTGTGGTGTTGGAGAAAACTCTTGAGAGTCCCTTGGACTGCAAGGAGATCCAACCAGTCCATTCTGAAGGAGATCAACCCTGGGATTTCTTTGGAAGGAATGATGCTAAAGCTGAAACTCCAGTACTTTGGCCACCTCATGCGAAGAGTTGACTCACTGGAAAAGACCCTGATGCTGGGAGGGACTGGGGGCAGGAGGAGAAGCAGACGACCGAGGATGAGATGGCTGGATGGCATCACAGACTCGATGGAGGTGAGTCTGAGTGAACTCCGGGAGATGGTGATGGACAGGGAGGCCTGGCGTGCTGCGATCATGGGGTCGCAAAGGGTCGGACACGACTGGGCGACTGAACTGAACTGAACTGATTGCGTTATCTCAGCTTCCCTGATGGCTCAGTGGGTAAAGAATCTGCCTGCAATGCAGGAGACACAGAGGACACAGGTTCAGTCCCTGGGTCAGGAAGATCCCCTGGAGGAGGAAATAACAACCCACTCCAGTATTTCTTGCCTGAATAATCCCATGGACAGAGAAGCCTGGTGGGTTACAGTCCAAAGGGTCGCAAAGAGTCAGACGTGACTGACTGAATGATTTCATTATCTAGACAAAATTACAGTGGAAAAAATGAGAACAATCTTATGATAAAGACTGAAAACGTAAAGCTTTAAAGCAGTGAGGAAAACAGAAAAAGGCAAAGTAGATAATACTTAAGACTGAAAGGGTAAGAAAGAATAACAGGCAAAACACACGTAAAAAGGACGTGGTGAAGGTCATGCAAGCGTGCAAGCACCAAAATAAGGAAATGAGGACTCAGAGTGGCCTCAAGTGCCAGAAGATTGGCACTGGCCTTTAACAAAGAGGGCTATATTTTCACTATTTCAGAAAAAGAACATTATCACCAGCCTTTATTGATATATACCTACTCTTGAATATCTTTGGTTTCCATCATCTCTGGATGTTGAAATCAGTATACAGTTTGGTTTATACTATTCCCAGTTGTGTATCTTGCTTATTCACCATGTCAAGCTCATGGAAAGAGCATTCAATTTGAAACAAGCAGTTAAGTGTGCCTAGGACACTCAGCAGCTGTTATGATTTTTAGGACATTATTTAAGGTCTCAAAGTCTGAATGTCCCATCGATAAAATGGTAATCACAATACCTGGGCTATTTATTCTGCTCCATTTCTGTGGTTTAATTTTTTCATAAGAAAAGGTAGGTCAAAATCAATAACACCATATAGTTGTACAAACATGTTTCTAAGAGCTCTTCCATTGCTAAGAGAATATGAATGAATACATGTCTGAGTGAATGAATAAACCAACAAAAATCGTGTCTTCTCACCACATCATTTCTGGTAGCCACCTCGTTTCCAGGGGAGCATTGCTGAGCGTCACAGAATCTGCACGCCCTTCTCTCCCTGTCTCACTTGGCTGCGCTTTGCCTTCTTCCCTCCTGGACGGGTCACAGACCCAGAGGCCAGCTCCCTCCCAGAGCAGCATGAAAACAGTGACACAGCGTCCACCGTGGTTCCCTACTCGAAAGCTCAGGTCAGTTTTCCTTCCTCAGTGATTTCCAAGGCATTCAACTTCTGGAAGTGTAGTTTCAAATACTGGTCAAAAGCATATTGGCCTTATCTGTAAAAGGTTTTGTTTGTTTTCCTGCAGGAAGAAGTCAGGAAAGAAGATGGACTTTGCAGTTAGAAAGATCTGAAATCAGGCCTAGCTATCAAGGATGCCACTTGCAGAACGTAGTTAACCTCTCCTGGTCTACGCTTTGGGTTCAGTTTGGTTCCACCGTGTTTTTCCTGTGATGTAGAGATAATAACAGCCACTGCTTAGAGCTTTGTGAGGGCTCACTTAGGCAACAGAGATGGCCTGTGCAGCCAACAGGGAGATGCTCAACAGGCACCAGAGCTTTCAGGGGTGCCCCAAGATGGACGCGATGCTCGGGCTTTCATGAGCTGCTCCCACCACCTAGAGAAGCCTGATCCACCCTCTTCAGCCAAAGACAGGTTAATAGTCACTTTTATATTAGCAAATTTATCAAATAGGATTATAATTATACTTTCAGAGTAATCTCTAAAGAATCTTCTTTCTTCTTGAGCTATTATCCTGTTTTTTTCTTTTTCTTTTTTTTGACCACAGTGCAGGGCATGTGGGATCTTGGTTCCCAGACCAGGGATCGAACCCATGCCCCTGGCATTGGAAGTGCAGAGTCTTACCCACAGGGCCACCAGGGAAGACCTATTATTCTCATTTTAAAATTCAGAGACTGAATTTATTTATGCCAATGATGCATTAGCATGAAATCTATACATCTTAGAAGTAAATTTACCCAAAATATTAATGACGACTTTTCACAGTAGACTCCAAAATCACGAAATTACTATTTCATCTTCCAGTGAGTATTACCCCAAATTCCATTTTTATACATTAACATTCTTATCATGTGTCTCTATTTTTTAACAATGCCATGTAGGCTTTAAAATTCAGGATTCTTCCTATTGTATTGTTGAAACTGGATACTTTTTATTAAGAAACATGGCAATTTTTGATTACCTATGCTAATTTTACTGATTTAGTATGAAAATTGGGAAAGCGGTGCTCCTGAAGAATATTTCTCTCACACACAGACTGCAGCCACATGCAAGGTCAGATTTTCATCCTTCTGTCTTTATTTTGGGCATAATGATGGGAAAAATCATGATTCATTTAGGCTGGCAAGAAGATGGATAACGCAGAGCAGGTGAAATTGCCCAAAGAATTGTGATGTAGTAGCAACACAAAAGAAAAGAAAATCCTGTCCAGCATTCTGCGTTTTCCATCAGTATTTATGGAACTGTAGTAAACACACTAAAATTCAAGCTAATTCACACTACCCTTGACGTGAGAAAATAAAGGGAAAGAAGCAGGGTGTTAAGTCACTGCAGCAGAGTCTGCAGCACGTACTGTCTCCATCTCTTCCTCTCTGGTTTTGGCCTCCACTTATCCTTAAACAGACTCAGAGCTGAGAACATTTAACTTATTTGTGAAAAAATATATACTTTTTCTTCAAAGTTCAAAATTTAAATGAAAGTGACTCACAGGTGGTCTCAAAGATTATTTCCTCCAGGAGTTATAAAATCTCACAAAGGAAAAAAAAAATCTCACAAAGGAGGACAGCAGTTACTAAAACTGTGGTCCACAGACCATGATTATTGCCATGCCTAGTAAAGTAACGCTCAAAATTCTCCAAGCCAGGCTTCAGCAATACGTGAACCGTGAACTTCCAGATGTTCAAGTTGGTTTTAGAAAAGGCAGAGGAACCAGAGATCAAATTGCCAACATCCGCTGGATCATAGAAAAAACAAGAGAGTTCCAGAAAAATATCTATTTCTTCTTTATTGATCACGCTAAAGCCTTTGACTGTGTGGATCACAATAAACTGTGGAAAATTCTGAAAGAGATGGGAATACCAGACCACCTGACCTGCCTCTTGAGAAACCTATATGCAGGTCAGGAAGCACCAGTTAGAACTGGACATGGAACAACAGACTGCTTCCAAATAGAAAAAGGCTGTATATTGTCACCCTGCTTATTTAACTTCTATGCAGAGTACATCATGAGAAACAGAAGCTAGAATCAAGATTGCTGGGAGAAATATCAATAACCTCAGATATGCAGATGACACCACCCTTATGGCAGAAAGTGAAGAGGAACTAAAAAGCCTCTTGATGAAAGTGAAAGAGGAGAGCGAAAAAGTTGGCTTAAAGCTCAACATTCAGAAAACGAAGATCATGGCATCCGGTCCCATCACTTCATGGGAAATAGATGGGAAAATAGTGGAAACAGTGTCAGACTTTATTTTTTGGGGCTCCAAAATCACTGCAGATGGTGACTGCAGCCATGAAATTAAAAGACGCTTACTCCTTGGAAGAAAAGTTATGACCAACCTAGATAGCATGTTGAAAAGCAGAGACATTACTTTGCCGACTAAGGTCTGTCTAGTCAAGGCTATGGTTTTTCCTGTGGTCATGTATGGATGTGAGAGTTGGACTGTGAAGAAGGCTGAGCGCCAAAGAATTGATGCCTTTGAACTGTGGTGTTGGAGAAGACTCTTGAGAGTCCCTTGGACTGCAAGGAGATCCAACCAGTCCATTCTAAAGGAGATCAACCCTGGGATTTCTTTGGAAGGAATGATGTTAAAGCTGTAACTCCAGTCCTTTGGCCACCTCATGCGAAGAGCTGACTCATTGGAAAAGACCTTGATGCTGGGAGGGATTGGGGGCAGGAGGAGAAGGGGACAACAGAGGATGAGATGCCTGGATGGCATCTCAACAGAGGATGAGTCTGAGTGAACTCCGGGAGTTGGTGATGGACAGGGAGGCCTGGCGTGCTGCGATTCATGGGGTCGCAAAGAGTCGGACACGACTGAGTGACTGAACTGAACTGAGGGGCATGTTATAAATAGAGAATTTCAGGCCATTCTCCTAAATGTATTAAAGTTTAAAATCCACTATTACGGTAGATTAAGAAAATGACTAGATGGGAGTATCCATTTTCCCACTTTACAAAGTGAGTGGCCTTGCACAGTTTACTTAGCCTCTCTGAGCATGTTTCTCCATTCCTAAAATGGAATGATAACACTCCTCTCCTCCCTAGGCGCCTGTAAAAGTTAAACACAAGAACTGAGTGTATTTTCTAGCGTAGTGTCTGACACACAGAAGTCCTTCAGTGAATGCGAGTTTCTTGACTCTAATGTTAGGGGCAGGAGAACATGGAACCTGTGGGTTCAGCTCACAGGTGCATCCACCAGTGCTCACTCAGTTTGATCTTGCTTAGACTCAGGTCCTCACCTGTGTGAGTGGGGATGGTGGTGGGAATTATGAGGTCTAGGTGAGTTACATTAGGTAAGATACTTAGCACAGCAGCTGGCGCATTGTAAAAACTCTACAAATATTTTTGTTTTCTTAAAACAATGTGTCTATTTCACTGGACTCCTATTGATAAGAATTTAGGGAACCTTTACGCTTCCAAAAATGCATCTTCCTCTCCCCACTCAAGAGTTTCCATTCATGTCAGAAGAAGAACCACATGTAGGGGAAGAGAAAGAGAGGTACTGAGAGAACAGAGACAAGCAGTGCCGTGGCTCTGCTCTGCTCCTCTACAGAGCGCATCAGGAGCATGGAAATGTCATTAAGAATAAAAACAAATTTTATTTTAAAGATCTCACCATGAAATGTTAACCGCCAAGTGCTTACCTAATGAGTCAAAGGTACTCTGAATAAAGTCACGTATTCATTTTAGCTATACATATTTCCTTTTGATATTTTAGGTCATGTAACAGATGGCAGAGAGCATTTATACATGATGACTTTTCCTAGACGTGCCAACATATGCTGCTGAATTGCCTATACAGCGGAGCCTTGCTCATTGCAAGTCTCCCTGGAAGTATTTCAGACAAAGCACATCAATTAACATTTGTTTATTATGCCACTGTGAGTATATGACAGTTTTTGATTTCTTTCCCAAATACTCAGGCAACAGTTGGGTTTATATTGAATTTGTCAGATAAAGGGCTCATGTTTAGGGATCTAGTTAGAAATGTTTTTCACTTCAACTATGCTACGAAATATCTCACTTCTCATCTAACCTCCATTAAGCATCAAATTTTGTGAACAGATATAAAAAGAATTACAGACGATAGAATGTCATTATGGATTAAAAAAAAAGAAGAAGACAGGAAAGTACACAACACAGTAAAGAATTTACCAGTGATGTAGATAAATTCAGGTATTAAGTATAAACCTTAAATTATTGAATTCAGTAGATTATCATAGGAATTGCATATATATTTTTAAAGTATAAAAAGATAAAATCTCTCTTAATTCCATAAATATACAAGTACCATCAATCCTTCTGAAATAAATCCTTCCCACTCTGATGTAGCCTATAATTAACACTGTGATTCACCCTGTGTAGGTGACATGATGATTACCTTACATGAAGCAAGTATCTGGGAGCAAGGGATTAGGAAGGAAAGAATAAGCAACGGCTTTCTATAATCACACTTGTTTGCATTAAATGAAATAAGAGTGGGATAAACATTTTAGATCAAAGCATCTGAGGTACAAGGCTTTACTGTATAGTTTTGTTTTTGTTTTTTTTTTGATTTGTTCTCTGTTCACGTTGAGCAGTGAGGAAACATCTGAAGACTGACAGAAGGTTTGGCACTTGTAGAAGTTTCTATTTTATGCTACAGAATTTGCTCCCCAAAGTGAAGGTGAAGGGAAAGTGATAGTCACTTAGTCGTGTCCAGCACTTTGTGGCCTGTGGACTGTCCACTCTTTGGGACCTCATGGATGGGAGCCCTCCAGGCTCCACTGTCCACGGGATTCTCCAGGTAAGAATACTGGAGTGGGTTGCCATTCCATTCTCCGGGGGATCATCATGACCCAGAGATCGAACCAGGGTTTCCCTCATTACAGGCAGATTCTTTACTGTCTGAGTCACCGGGGAAGCCCCAAGAATACTGGAGTGGGGAGCCATCCCTTTTCCAGGGATCGAACGGAGGCTTCCTACACTGCAGGCAGATTCTAGACCGTATGGGCCCCCAGGGAAGCACCAGGTCAGTAACATACACGGTTCAATAGAATGCCGGAATCAGTGACTGATTTTTTAAAACCGAGGATATTTAGGAATAAGTAATTAACCTTTTTATCTTATTTCTGTAAATGTGTTGCCATTATAGGGCCAAAGAAAAGGAAAGAAAACTTTGATTATATCATGCTTATGTTCTACTGTAAAATTAAACCTATAAAGATACATTGTGTACAGAGTATTCAGACAAGACAGTACTATTTTAATAAATTCAAAATATTTGCTTTAACATATTACACCTATAGACCAAATGTGCTCATTCTTTTGAAATCATCTTGCTTTGTTTTATTCATATATGTGATTTCGTTGTTTAAGTTATTCCACAGTTCCCTTATTAGCTTGCTTAAGAACAGGCAGACTTTTAAAATATAAAATAAATAAGCATCATTTTCCCCAGAAAAATTAAGTATAAAAGGGAGCTTCAGCTGTAGAGTTTAAGGAAGTTAAAAGATCGCACAGGAGTAACGTAAGGACAGAGTGTTGCCTGGGGGTGACAGAGAGGAAACCTGAGAACTGCTTAGATGCTAATCACTCTGAGCTCCAAAATCGCTGCAGACGGTGGCTGCAGCCATGAGATTAAAAAATGCCTGCTCCTTGGAAAGAAAGCTATGACCTAGACAGTGTATTAAAAAGCAGAGACATTACTTTGCCTGGAAAGGTCCGTCTAGTCAAGGCTATGGTTTTTCCAGTGGTCATGTATAGATGCAAGAGTTGGACAATAAAAAAGGCTGAGCGCTGAAGAACTGATGCCTTTGAACTGTGATGTTGGAGAAGACTCTTGAGAGTCCCTTGGACTGCAAGGAGATCCAACCAGTCCATCCTAAAGGAGATCAACCCAGAATATTCACTGGAAGAACTGATGCTGAAACTGAAGCTCCAATACTTTGGCCATGCGATGCAAAGAGCTAACTTGTTGGAAAGACCCTGATGCTGGGTCTTGAAGACTGAAGATTGAAGGGGATGGCAGAGGATGAGATGGTCGGATGGCATCACTGACTTGATGGACATGAGTTTGAGCAAACCCTGGGAGATGGTGAAGGATAGGGAAACTTGGGATGCTGCAGTCCATGTGGTTGCAAAGAGTCGGATGTGACTGAGTGACTGAACAGAACAGCAATCACTTTGATCTTTTGAATAATTAGCTTTGGAGAATTTAAAGGAGTTAGTTTAGACATTGTTAGTTAGTACTGAACCTAGTATAGACATGTTAATATGTAACTTGACATGAAAATTATAATACCTTGAGACTTCCGTGGTGGTTCAGTGGTTAAGACTCCACGCTTCCATTGCAGGGGGCCTGGGTACAATCCCTGGTCAGGGAACCAGATACCACATGCTGCAACACCAACAACAAAAACCTCATGCGCCAGAGTGAAGACTGATCCCACACGCGGCACAGCCATGCAAACACATAGTTTAAAAATTTATATGCTAGCTAAAAATAAGTTGGAAAAATCTGATGGCTAAAGTCATAAAATGATGCAAGGGAAAACATTAAATAGGAAAAGAATGAACATCACGGATTAGACACTTGGTCCTATCCATACCAAATAGAATTCTTGGCCAACAAACCTTTAGAATCAAATTGAATAAAACCCTTCTGTCAGCGAAAACTGGCAGAATTAGCCACCAGCCAATGCTCATGAAAAGAATATGAAAGAATTTTCTTTGAGCAAAAGAAAAATAATCCCGTATAGAAGGCCAGCAATTCAAGAAGAAAAAGTAAGGAAAGAAACAAGTAAATAGATCAGTAAAGCAAAAGTATATTGAGTGTATAAAACAACATTAATATGTTGGCATCTGGAAACACACACACGTGCACACAGCATACACATATAGAAACACATCCAGAGAAACACAACTTAAATGCTCAACAAGAAAAGTGTATAAAAGAAATTAAAGTTGCTAAAATATTATAAGACCATTTTATGGCCCAGGAAAACATAAATCCCCCTACATTAGAAGGAGATAATGAAGGGTTCATTTTGAAACATTGGAGTAACAAATGAAAGACTGCGTGACTACAGAATAAACAAGCAGAAAGGCTAGGATGAAATGGTATAATGAAAACTCTTCCTGGAAGGGCACAAAACTAGTTTTTAAAAAAGGATAGAGGATAACCAGAAAATAAGTAACAAAATGGCAACAAGTACCTAACTATCAATAATTACTTTACATGTCTATGGATTAAATTCTCCAATCACAGCACATAAGGTAGCTGATTGGATTAAAAAAAAAAAAAGACCTAGCTACATGTTGCCTACAAGAGAGTCTACAGCTAAAGACAAATGCAGACTGAAGGTGGGGACAGAAAAATATGTTCCATGCAAACAGATGTGAAAAGAAAGCTAGGAGAGCAATAACCATATCAGAAAAGTAAACTTTGGAGTCAAAGTCTATAATAAAAGACCAAAAAGGACATTATGTGATGACCAAGGGATGGATACAAGAGGATATAACATCCACAACCATGCAAGCAGCTGATACAGGGGTGTCTAAACATACAAAGCAAACGGTAACAGACACAGAGGGAGAGATTACCAGTGTGGCAGTTGCAGAACCCGGCCAGCCCATGCCCATCAGTGGACAGAGATCCCGGCAGAAAATCAACAAGAAAACACTGGTCCTAAGTGACATATCAGACCAGCTGAACTTAATATAGATGTTTCAGAACATTTCATCCAGAAGAGTCAAATACACACTGGGTTCAAGTGCCCGTGGAAAGCTCTCCTGGGCAAATCGTGTACTAGGTCTAGAAATAAGGCTCAGCAAATTTTAGAGGATAAAAGTTACATAGAGTATCACTTTTCACCATAACAAATGAAACTAGAAAACAATTATAAGAAGAAAAATGGGAAAAACACAAACACATGGAGACTAGGCCATGTCCGACATGCTAACAAAAAACAGTAGCCCAACCAAGAAATCAAAGAGACAATCAGAGTAGAGCTTCAGACAAATGAAAACCAAGACAGAACTTCCCCAAATCTATAGGGCATAGCAAAAGCACTTCCAAGAGAGAAATGTTTTGCAATAAGTCCTACTTCGTGAAGCAACACAAATCTCAAATAAATGAGCATCTAAACAAATGAGAAAAAGAACAAAGCCCAGAGGAAGCAGAAGAAATAAAATAACAAAGGTAATAAGAAAATAAGTAAAATATAGACCAATAAAACAACAGGAAAGAGCAATGAAACCAAGAGCTGATTTTCTTTTGAAAAATAAACAAATTTGATAAGCCTGTAGCTAGCCTCATAAAAAAAAAAAAGACAGGATACAAATAAATAAGAAATGAAAGAGGAGAAATTACAAAAAATATGAGAAAAAAATCATAGGAGAATACTATAAATAGTTAAATGTCAACAAATTGTACCAAGAACAAAGGGATAAACCTTTAGAAGCATATAACATATGTTAACATATAGGTTAACATATAATCTATAATCTATCAAGATTAAATTAGGAGGAAATAGACAATCTGAACAGTCTGATTACTAGAAATTAAATTGAATCAGGAATCAAAAATCTTCCAAAAAATTCCAGAAATAGACATATTCACAGGACAATTCTACCAAATATGAAAAGGATAGTTAATACCTGTCCTCAAACTATTCCAAGACACTAAAGAGGAAGGAACACCCCCAAATTCATTCAACAAGGGCACCATCACCTCATCAAAATCAGGTGCTACAAAAAAGAAGAGTACATGTCACTGTCTTTGATGAATATGGATGTAAGAATCCTCAACAAAATATTGGCAAACTTAATTCAGCAAACATAAAAAAGACCATACACCATGAACAAGTGAGATTTTATTCCAGGAAAGCAGGTATAGTTCGACTTAAGCAACTCAATCAGCGTGATATCCCACATTCACAAGATGAAGGGTAAAAAGCACGGGATCATCTCAGTAGACACAGGGAAAGCGTCTGACACAGTTCAACGCCATCCATGATAAAGATTCTCAACAAAGTTGGTATAGAGGGAAAGTATCTCAACAAATTAAAGGCCACTTATGAAAACCCATAACTAACATCATACTCAATGGTTAAGAAAAGAAAGCCTTTCCTCTAATATCAGTAACAAGGATGCCCACTCTCATCATTTCTGTTTATCATAGTACTGGAAGTCTTAGCCATAGCAATCAGACAAAATAAATAAAAAGCATCCAGATTGGAAGGGAAGAAGTGAAACTCTCATTATTTGCAGGTGTTGTTGTTTGGTTGCTAAGTTGTGTCTGACTCACTTGCAGGTGATACAGTACTATATATATAAAAACCTAAAAGTACACACACACACAATTCAAACTAATAAATGAATTCAGTAAAGTTGCAGGCTGCAAGATTAATATACACAAATCTGCTGCTTTCTATACACTAATAATGGACTATGTGAAAGAGAAATCAAAAAAATAATCCCATTGAAAACTACATCAAAAAGAATGAAATACCCATGAATGAACTTAACCAAAGCGGTGAAAGACCTACACTCTCAAAACTGTGAGACACTGGTCAAGGAACTTAATGAACATGATGTGAAAACATGGAAAGATAGCCTGTGATAATGGATTGGAAGAACATTGTCAAAATTTCCATCCTGCCTACTCAAAGCAATCTACAAATTTAATCCAATACCTATCAAATATCAGTGATATTTCTCACATAATTAGAACAAATAATTCCAAAATTTGTATAGAACCATGGGAGACCCCAAATGGCCAAAGCAAAGCAATCTTAAGAAAAAAGAACAAATCTGGAGGTATCATGCTTCCTGACTTCAGACTATACTAAGAAAAGGTTAGTCACTCAGTCATGTCAGACTCTGCGACCCCATGGACTGTGGCCCACCAGGCTCCTCTGACCATGGGATTTCCCACCCAAGAATACTGGAGTGGACTGCCATTCCCTTCTCCAGGAGATCTTCCTGACCCAGGGGTTGAACTGGGGTCAGTAATCAAAGCAATACGGTAATGGCAAAAAAAAAAAAAACACACCAACCCAGACATACTGATCAATGGCCAGAATAGAGAGCCCAGAAAGAAACCTACACACAGATAGTCAATTAGTTGATAACAAAGCAAGCAAAAACATGCAATGGAGAAAAGGCAGTCTCTGAAAGAAGTGGTGTTGGAAAAACTGGACAGGGGCATTTAAAGAATGAAATTTGAACATTTTCTTATGCCTTATTCAAAATAAACTCAAAATGAACTCTAGACCTAAAATGTAAGACTCAGTTCAGTTCAGTTCAGTCGCTCAGTCGTGTCTGACTCTTTGCGACCCCATGAATTGCAGCACGCCAGGCCTTCCTCTCCATCAACAACTCCCGGAGTTCACTCAAACTCACGTCCATCGAGTTGGTGAAGCCATCCAGCCATCTCATCCTCTGTCATTCCCTTTTCCTTCTGCCCCCCATCCCTCCCAGCATCAGAGTCTTTTCCAATGAGTCAACTCTTCGCATGAGGTGGCCAAAGTACTGGAGTTTCAGCTTCAGCATCATTCCTTCCAAAGAACACCCAGGGCTGATCTCCTTTAGAATAGACTGGTTGGATCTCCTTGCAGTCCAAGGGACTCTCAAGAGTCTTCTCCATCACCACAGTTCAAAAGCATCAACTCTTCAGTGCTCAGCTTTCTTTATGGTCTAACTCTCACATCCATACATGACTACTGGAAAAATCATAGCCTTGACTAGATGGACCTTTGTTGCCAAAGTAATGTGTCTGCTTTTTAATATACTGCTTAGGTTTGTCATAGTTTTTCTTCCAAGCAGCAAGCATCTTTTAATTTCATGGCTGCAATCACCATCTGCAGTGATTTTGGAGCCCAAGAAAAAAAAAGTCAGCCACTGTTTCCACTGTTTCCCCATTTCTTTGCCATGAAGTGATAGGACCAAATGCCATGATGTTTATTTTTTTAATGTTAAGCTTTAAGCCAGCTTTTTCACTCGCCTCTTTCACTTTCACCAGGAGGCTGTTTAGTTCTTCTTCACTTTCAGTCATAAGTGTGGTTTCATCTGCATATTGATATTTCTCCCAGCAAACTTGATTCCAGCTTGTGCCTTATCAAACCCAGAGTTTCCCATGATGTACTCTGCATCTGAGTTAAATAACAGGGTGACAATATACAGCCTTGATGTACTCCTTTCCCAATTTGTAGAGTCTGTTGTTCCAAGTCCAGTTCTAACGGTTGCCTCCTGACCTGCATACAGGTTTCTCAAGAGGCAGGTCAGGTCGTCTGGTATCCCCATCTCTTGAAGAATTTTCCACAGTTAATTGTGATCCACACAGTCAAAGGCTTTGGCATAGTCAATAAAGCAGAAGTAGATGTTTTCCTGGAACTCTCTCACTTTTTTGATGATCTAACAGATGTTGGCAATTTGCTTTCTGGTTCCTCTGCCTCTTCTAAATCCACCTTGAACATCTGGAAGTTTTCATTTCATGTACTGTTGAAGCCTGGCTTGGAGAACTTTGAGCATTACTTTGCTAGCATGTGAGATGAGTGCAATTGTGCAGTAGTTTGAACAATCTTTGGTGTTGCCTTTCTTTGGGATTGGAATGGAAACTGACCTTTTCCAGTTCTGTGGCCACTGCTGAGTTTTGCCAATTTGCTGGCATATTGAGTGCAGCACTTTCACAGCATCATCTTTTAGGATTTAGAATAGCTTAACTGGAATCCCATCACCTCCACGAGCTCTGTTCGTAGTGAGGCTTCCTAAAGCCCACTTGACTTCACATTCCAGGATATCTGGCTCTAGGGAGTGATCACACCATTGTGATTATCCGGGTCATGAAGATCTTTTTTTTTTTTTTTTTTTTACAGTTCTTCCTTGTATTCTTGCCACCTCTTCTTAATATCTTCTGCTTCTGTTAGGTCCATACCATTTCTGTCCTTTATCGAGCCCATCTTTGCATGAAATGTTCCCTTGGTATCTCTAATTTTCTTGAAGAGATCTCTAGTCTTTCCTATTTTGTTGTTTTCCTCTATTTCTTTGCATTAATCACTGAAGAAGTCTTTCTTATCTCTCCTTTCTATTCTTTGGAATTCTGCATTCAGATGGGTATATCTTTCCTTTTCTCCTTTTCCTTTCATTTCTCTTTTTTTTCTAATTAGCCCCCCAGATCTCTTTTTTTCTCATAAACTCTTTTTTTCCCCACTTCTCTTCTTTTCTCATTCTTTTTGAATCTCCTCTTTTCTCATGAACTCTCCAGGTTGGTAGGTACTCAATATGCTACCGGAGAAATAGCTCCAGAAAGAATGAAGAAGCTGAGTCAAAATGAAAACAACACCCAGTTGTAGATGTGACTGGTGATGGAAGTAAAGTCTGTGCTTTAAAGGGAACAATATTGCATAGAAACCTGGAATGTTAGGTCCATGAATCAAGGTAAATTGGAAGTGGTCAAACAGGAGATGGTGAGAGGGTAACAGGCAGGAAGGCCAGGGTCTCCAAAGGGAGGAAATAGCCTGCAAGTGTCAGACCTTCTTAATCTCTCTTAAGCACCAGCAGGAAACAAACTAGCAATATTATTTTCTTCTCTGTACAAATTTAGAAGTTTTCTCTTAAAATACTGTGCTGCCATAATGACACCTGGTTTCACCTGAAGTTAACTATTCTCAAACCTTGAGATAACCAATGCATTTTTCTTATGGAAATGTTTGTCTTAAGCTATGCTAATGTGCTATGCATTCACCCCAATCTCTGTCTTCAAGTCTGTTCCACCTAATGGCTCAGAACCTACTTGACAAACCAGTATGTTATACTCAGATATTGTTCCCCTAATCTGTGTAAATGAAACCATTTGTGTGGTAATCTGTCCTTTTACAAGATTCAAGTCAATCATTTTATGGCCCAGGATGAACATTTTGGTGCCAAGATTATCCCAAAATGCATCTTATGGTTGAGGGGCCTGGTGCCATTCTGAGTTTTAAGACATTCCTTTCTTTCATTAACAGACTGCTAGTGACTATATAACATCCAGCTGAAGACTAGCAGGGGGATACTCTTTCTGCCCTCTTCTGATGCCTATGTCAGAAGCTTTTACTATCTCCTTTATACTTTAATAAAACTTTATTACACAAAAGCTCTGAGCAATCTCTGGCCCCGGATTGAATTCTCCTCCTCTGGAGGCCAAGAATCCCGGCATCTTTTCGTTCAGCAACAACCTTTCAATGGCAACAGTGAAAGTCGACATTTTAGGAATCAGTTAACTAAGATGGACTGGAATGGGTGAATTTAACTCAGATGACCATTATATCTACTACTGTGGGCAGGAATCCCTTAGAAGAAATAGATAGCCATCATAGTCAACAAAAGAGTCTGAAATGCAGTACTTTGATGCAATCTCAAAAACGACAGAATGATCTCTGTTTGTTTCCAAGGCAAGCCATTCAATATCACAGTAATCCAAGTCTATGCCCCAACTAGTAATGCTGAAGAAGCTGAAGTTGAACAGTTCTATGATGACCTACAAGATCTTCTAGAATTAACACCAAAAAAGATGTCCTTTTCATTATAGGGGACTGGAATGCAAAAGTACGAAATAAAGAGATACCTAGAGTAACAGGCAAGTTTAGCCTTGGAGTACAGAATGAAGCAGGGAAAAGACTAACAGAGTTTTGCCAAGAGAATGCACTGGTCATAGCAAACACCCTCTTCCAACAACACAAGAGAAGACTCTACACATGGACATCACCAAATGGTCAACACCAAAATCAGATTGATTATATTCTTTGCAGCCCAAGATAGAGAAGCTCTATACAGTGAGCAAAAACAAGACTGGGAGCTGACTGTGGCTCAGATCACGAACTCCTTATTGCCAAATTCAGACTTAATTGAACAAAGTAGGGAAAACCACTAGACCATTCAGGTATGATCTCAATCAAATCCCTTATGATATACAGTGGAAGTGACAAGTAGATTCAACTGATTAGATCTGATAGACAGAGTGCCTGATGAACTATGGATAGATGTTCATAACGTTGTACTACAGGTGCCTATCAAAACCATCCCCAAGAAAATCAATACTATAACAACTTATACATCGTATGAGGCTTTTCTGAGGATTAAATAATGAATGCATGTAAAGTGTTGCCCATGGCACACAGCAAATGCCCAACAAATCTTAGCTGTTACTATTAGTGCCTTTTAAGAAATAATTATGAAAGGAGACTTCCCTGGGGGTCCAGTGATCAAGAATCTGTCTTGCAATGCATGGTCGGGGAACTAAGATTCCACACAGTGTGGAAAAACCAAGCCTCCATGCCACAACTACTGAGCCCACAAGTTCTGGAGCCCATGCAAAACAACCAGAGAGTCTCTACACTGCAACAACTGAAGCTGTGTGCCACAACTAGAGAGTCTGTGTGCTGCAATGAAACAGCCACTTAGTGCAATTAGACCCCACATGCCAGAGCTAAGACCCAGTGCAGCCAAATAAAATAATCAAATGCTAAAAAATGAGTATGAAAAAAATAACATTTTCACTGAACATTGTAGAAGATTAAAGTCTCATTTATTTAGTGCTCAATTAGAAAACTCCTACTACATTTAAAAAAAAAAAAAAACAACTCCAAAACGTAAAGGCTGAACACAAACATTTGCTTGGCTCCACGGTGCCAAGGTCAACAGTCAGAGCTGGGCACAGCAGAACGTGTCTTCTGCTCTCGTGTATGTGTCTGTGATCTGTTGTTAGGTCAGGTTGTTGTTCAGTCGCTCAGTCGTGTCCGACTGTTTGCAACCCCATGGATGGCAGCATGTCAGGTTTCCCCTCGTTCACCATCTCCCAGAGGTTGCTCAAACTCATGTCCATGGAGTTGATGACACCATTCAACCATCTCGTGCTTGTCATCCCCTTCTCTTCCTGCCCTCAATCTTTCCCAGCATCAGGGTCTTTTCCAGTGAGTTGGCTCTTCACATCAGGTGGCCCAAAGAATTGGAGTTTCAGCTTCAGCATCAGTCCTTCCAATGAATATTCAGGACTGATTTCCTTTAGGATTCAGTTGTTTGATTTCCTTGCAGTTCAAGGGACTCTCAAGAATCTTCTCCAACACCATAGTTTGAAAGCATCAATACCTTGGTGCTCACTCTTCTTTATGGTCCAACTCTCACATCCATACATGACTACTGGAAAATTCAGCTGGCCAGGGACCAGCTAGTTTTGAGATGGGGACGTTGAAAAACGAGGATGGCTTGTCTCTCTGCCACATTGTCTCTCATCTACCTGGTTAACTCTGACTTATTTACATATCAGTTACAGGGTCTCAGAAAACAAGAAAGGGCAAGCACCAATATATAAGCATTTTTCAAATCTCTACTCATATAACATTCAGTTCAGTTCAGTCGCTCAGTTGTGTCCGACTCTTTGCGACCCCATGAACCGCAGCACACCAGGCCTCCCTGTCCAACACCAACTCCCGGGGTTCACTCAGACTCACGTCCATCGAGTCCGTGATGCCATCCAGCCATCTCATCCTCTGTCGTCCCCTTCTCCTCCTGCCCCCAATCCCTCCCAGCATCAGTCTTTTCCAATGAGACAACTCTTCGCATGAGGTGGCCAAAGTACTGGAGTTTCAGCTTTAGCATCATTCCTTCCAAAGAACACCCAGGGTTGATCTCCTTCAGAATGGACTGGTTGGACCTCCTTGCAGTCCAAGGGACTCTCAAGAGTCTTCTCCAACACCACAGTTCAAAAGCATCAATTCTTTGGTGCTCAGCCTTCTTCACAGTCCAACTCTCACATCCATACATGATCACAGGAAAAAACCATAGCCTTGACTAGACGGACCTTAGTCGGCAAAGTAATGTCTCTGCTTTTGAATGTGCTATCTAGGTTGATCATAACTTTTCTTCTAAGGAGTAAGCATCTTTTAATTAGTATTGTTTAAATTAGGTCACCTGGTCAAGTCAAGAATTTGAGTGTGGAAAGAAGGATATGATATAGGAACCCTTGAATAAGTTGGGGACAATTACTCTAACAATGTACCATGAGTTTGAAAGCAAAATTACCAAACCATTTAAATCCAGTAAGAACAACCTATTTTCTCCTCAAACTGTTTTCTTAAGATATCCAGTTTTATAAAATTATCCTTTAGTCCCTAAGACCTTACCTTGGTAACCCAAACATGCCTTTCAAATTTAATGCCTAATATTGCCCAATCCAAACTTTCTTCCTCAACCAGAGAAAGTAAACCAATGACTTTCTCTTAAAAGGTCCTTATTTATTCTTGGCTCATACCATTTCCTTATCTTAAAGATGTCCTTTGACCCTCCCCCTTTCGATCATTTCATGTAACTCATCATTTACGTTTGCAGCTTATATACTACTTAAACAATAATGTGTTCCTCATTAATATAAGAAAAAAGAGACCAAACATTTATGTGAACTTCCATTTATGCCTTGAACTTTTACGGAGCCAGTCACGTACAGAATATTCCTTTTGTACTGCTCCTTAGCTTTCTAAAGAATAGGTATTCTGGATAAAACAGTAAAATTTACTGTGTAAAGGTTATTTATTGGACATCCTTGCTTCTTCCATAGAATTTAGTATGATAAAATAAATTTAGTAAGTCCTCATATTTGCTTCATAATTTTTACTATTCTTAGTGAGAACTTTTATATAATTTCTCACTGTATATACTCATATATCTCCATATTAAATAAGAGAATCAAA
Source organism: Oryx dammah (assembly GCF_014754425.2). Classification (NCBI taxonomy): domain Eukaryota; kingdom Metazoa; phylum Chordata; class Mammalia; order Artiodactyla; family Bovidae; genus Oryx; species Oryx dammah. Next base: position 1,111,888 of record NW_024070189.1, on the reverse strand, counting down.
CTAAATTAAGTGATATTTAACCAACTAGATATTTTCTGATTTATCATTTATATCATTACTTATATTGTTTAATAATTCAAATATGTCTAGCTCTCTCTAGTTAACCTATATGTGAAACAGGTCTATAGTAAATTATACCTTTTGTTAGACTACCTAATACAAATTAAGCTTGTTTTATATTAAATATGTATTACACATAAATTGATATAACTGCTTTTACAAATTTTTAATTTAGATTTTTCTGTAAGGAAAACTTGCCTTCCTCACACACTGGTTATTTAAAATGAATGAAAGCATCCCTGGAAGTCTCACTAAGCACCGAAAACTAATTAGCACATCTAGTGGTTAAGCTTTTGTTTATTCCTTTATTCTCAGAACTGACTGCTTGAGTAATAAGGTCTTCACTTGGATCTAGCATCTAAAAAATATTTGCCATGTCTGATTAACTGACTTATGAATTTCAAATGTAATTATCTATAGAAATTTAGTAAAATTTTAAAGAAAGAAGCTATCTTACACCAAGTGATTGGCCTTGAAAACAGGCATATAAATAGAATTCTAATTATAGAAATGACAAATTTGAGTTAGCTTATTTATGTAGTTACAATATAATCCACTTGAGATATGAAATGGCATATGAAAATAGGTACAAAACCAGATAATAACATAAATAATTGAAAGAATCATTTTTTAAAATTAATTAATATGAATATGATTTTCCAGTGATTTTTTTTAATCCATGTGATACCTATGATATTTCAAAACTCCATCAAATTTTTCCCCCTCTTCATGTCTTATTTTGAAACAGGTTAATTTGTTATCCTAAAGTATACTGTTTTTCTGTCCCTGAAAGTTCTGGTTCTTTCTAGCTTTCACAGATGCAATTATCCTAACACTGTTAATATCCTGTTTTCTAATAATTAAGGGTGTGTTGATGTTAACAAGAAGAGCAAATAATGATTCACTCTGCTTAATTCATTGTCCAAGTGTATGGGTAGGCCATTATTGCAACATAGAATATCTACACTTCAGATCCTTAGTGGAAAACAAAACCTTAAACTCTTTGTTTTTGAATTATACATCATATTCATATTTTATGAAGAATGGATAGCTAGTTTCAAAATGATTTTACATATATATTCAAACAGAATGGAAAAACCAAGAATTCATAAAACATATTTTTAACTTTAAAGAAAAAGACATTAGATGTAGTGAGTCCAAATTTGCGGCTTATATTGTCTGATGCTGGAAAGGTAAACTTATAAATTAAGATAACTAAATAATTTATTATCCAGATTGAGACACTTTTAAGAATGAATTAATCCACTACTAATAGAAAAGCTGGAAAATTAGGCATAGACCCAGGCTAACCTCGACAAATTAAAATGTACAGGCAGCCTAGTTAGAGATGTGTCTTGAAGTCACAAGCCCAAAGCAGAACAATTACTCTTCCCTTCCCCCAGATTAACTCCTTTCTTGAAGCTGCTTAATCAGAAGACTGCCAACTCTCTTCTTTAACTAAAATTAGGTCAGTATTAAATTTTTAAAATTGTGTTCTCAACTGAATCACTGATACACACTGATTGTGGATATTCAGAGATAAAGGACAAATGCTTCCTGATGATAACATTTCCTATTGATTGATTACCCAGCATATTATCTTACCTGAGCAATATTTACTGCATTACAGATTCGCCCATCTTTCTCACGATCTTTTGTCTTCTGTAACATTTGCCATATTTTGTTCCTAAGTCCATCCTGCTGTTTATCGCCCCGAAGTTCCCATGACATTTTCACCAGGTTGTACAGTAGGCCATAGCGCCCAGCCCACTTCACTTGATCACCTGTTTAAAAAGAAACATTTTGGGGGGAAGATATTTTATTCATCTTACTAATGCATGTTATTGTGAAAAAGGAGGACACTTGACTTTACTAATATTTTAAAGTTTTAAATTCTGAGCGTTGGAATTTTTTTACCCATGATTACTTTTACTCCTTTAATTTTAGAACATCTCACAGATGATTTAAAAACTTCTAACCATATGAAAAGTTACTTACACCTAACTAATATTATACCTCATAAATTAAAAAGTTAAAAGATAAACTCTTAACTATGTACTATAAACACACTTTTGGAATTCAAATAAAGAGGAATTTGTTTAAGGCAATATAAACACAGACCACCATGGTGAATTTTTATACTAAATCAGTGAAATAGGAGAAAAATCCTTCCTGTTATAAAAATGATCAAACTCCATGAAATACGGCATCTGAATCAAGAAAAAAGCTTTAAAAATAATATGAAAAGCACACAAGAACTACTGATGTAATTATAAGCTGGGAGATTTTTTAAAATAATAGATACATAAATCAAATGAAATAGGGGAAAGGAGTAATTAATTCAGAAGAGGTTTTTTAAAAGTCTAATACACTTCTCCTTCTAAAAATTATATACCAATTAGCAATTTAAATAAGTTACCAAGTTCTACTTTTAAAATATGCATTTTCTCTTACAGAAAAGAGGACGAAGTTTCTCTTTATCTTAATTATATCTTACCTAGATGATATATTGCTATGCAATACTATTCAAGAAAAGAGAACTCTAATTTAGATAGTGATAGGATAAATAAATTTAGAGAATAATGCATGTCTCAAATGGTATATGAGCTTAAGTTAGCCAAAGAGCACCATGAGGGTATTCACTATACACGAAGCAAGAAAGAGAAGTAGGAGGAAGAAAAGGTTCAGAAAGAGAGATGGAAGGTATTCTGGTGAGAGCCAGTCTGCTCTGAAATCATCAATCTAAAGAGATAAACACACTGAAAAGTGGTAATCTTCAACTTTTCCTGGTTCAATCTGGATTTCATAACCAGGTTAATAAAAATTATTACTGTTATAAATAGAATACCTGGGAGTATGTGTCCATATTCTAGTTACTCATTACAATCCTGCTATGAAGATTATATCATACTTAGAATAATAGAAGGGAAGGTAACATATGAGCCTCAACTTGGATAAAAATTCCTGTAGCATCATACACAGGGTGTATATTGTCACCATGCAACTTAACTTATATGCAGAGTATGAAATACCGGGCTGGATGAATCACAAGCTGGAATTAAGACTGATGGGAGAAATATAAATAACCTCAGATATGTAGATGACACCACTCTAATGGCAGAAAGTTAAGGAGCTTCTTGAGGAAAGTGAGAGAGGAGAGTGAAAAAGTTGGCTTAGAGCTCAACGTTCAGAAAACTAAGATCATGGCATCCAGTCCCATCACCTCATGGCAAAAAGATGGGGAAACAATGGAAAGAGTGAAAGATGCTTGCTCCTTGGAAGAAAGTTATGACCAACCTAGACAGCATATTAAAAAGTAGAGACATTACTTTGCCAACAAAGGTCCGTCTAGTCAAGGCTATGGTTTTTCCAGTGGTCATGTATGGATGTGAGAGTTGGACTATAAAGAAAGCCGAGTGCTGAAGAATTGATGCTTTTGAGCTGTGGTGCTGGAGAAGACTCCTGAGAGTCCCTTGGACTGTAAGGAGATCCAACCAGTCCATTCTGAAGGAGGTCAGCCCTGGGATTTCTTTGGAAGGAATGATGCTAAAGCTGAAGCTCCAGTACTTTGGCCACCTCATGCGAAGAGTTGACTCATTGGAAAAGACTGATGCTGGGAGGGATTGAGGGCAGGAGGAAAAGCGGACGACAGAGGAGGAGATGGTTGGATGGCATCATGGACTCGATGGACGTGAGTTTTAGCAAGCTCTGGGGGTTGGTGATGGACAGGGAGGCCTGGCATGCTGCAGTCCATGGGGTCACAGAGTCGGATATGGCTGGATGACTGAACTGAAACATAAGATCTCATTGAGCAGATACAGCATTAGTCTTTTGCTCAAATGTCTACGATTTAATCTGACCTCATTTATCTTTTGTTTTTTACCTTACCCATTTCTCATATGAACTTGCTATGATAGCTCCATTTAAGATCCTCTCTATCCTCCTCTCTTCTCACAGCTCCCTCTCCACTTGGGGTCAGTTGACCTGTTACTGGGGACCTAACTGGGCCTGGTTCCTGCGGGTCCCTGAATGGGTGAGAGCATCTCCAGGATCATGTGGAATAGAGCTGGAGCTGGTCATGGGACCATGGCTGGGTCCACAGGTCTCAGGCCTGTTATCGAGTACAGATGGATTTAGCTCCTCTGGGTCTGTGTGCATGCTCCTGCTAGGTCCCTGGGTGGTTTCCTGGGTGCACAGACCTGCTTCTGAACCATGGTAGAATGAGGCTAGAACCAGGTCTCAGAGATGCTTCAGGATTCACGGCCAGCCCTCAGTCAGTGGGCCCGGGACTCAGGGCACAGCAAGCATGGGTCCTCTCAAGGCCTTTGGTGGGTGGGGCTAGTGGCAGGACTGCAGACAAGCAGGGGAGGAGCTGAGTTCACAGGAAGACAGCGGAGCTTCTAGGTCCACAGTTAGACCACTGTTGACAGGCTGGCCCCCTAAGTCCAGCCTGCCTTCCTGAAGAGGCTCTCCTGAGTCTCGGGTTGCATTTGTGTTTTACAACCTATTACTTGGGTGCCAAGGTCCTCCCAAAGGTGCTTTTGGTCACAGATGTTTGCCAAGTTATTTTTTTCTGTGAGAGGATGAAGGCCAAGGAACTTCTGTTCTACCATCTTACAGACATGACTTCCCATATATAATCTCAACTATTGCAGTACACTGATTTTAATTGGCAAAATCCTTATGAGGGGAAAACTGTATTTTCAGAAGAATTTGCTGCTTAACCTAGCCTCTTGATTGCAACTTACACTTTCTCTTCTCAAATATCAAGTTTAGATAGAAGCCTTCCTCCTCTCATTTCTAAACGCATTTCTTTTCTGTGTTCTCTTACCTTCTACTGCAGCTTCCTTTCCTGTGAATGGAATAGAAGGTGGGATTGTAAAGAAAAGGGCTTTTCTGGATTGGAGAGGCCATGCTTCATGGAATAAGACCATTACAGTCTTCACCTGGCTCCCATCAGCAGCGTGACGCTGTGGCCGTTCAGTCGTTAAGTCATCTCCGACTCTCTGCAACCCCGCGGACTGCAGCACGCCAGGCTTCTCTGTCCTTCGCTGTCCCCCAGTGTGTGCAGACTCATGTCCACCGAGGTGATGGTGCCGTCCAACCATCCAATCTTTTTCACTCTCCTCTTTCACTTTCATCAGGAGGCTCCTTCGTTCCTCTTCACTTTCTATCATAACGGCGGTGTCATCAGTATATCTGAGGTTATTGATATTTCTCCTGGAAATCTTGACTCCAGCTTGAGCTTCATCCAGCCCAGCATTTCGCATGATGTACTCTGCATATAAGTTAAATGAGCAGGGTGACAATATTCAGCCTTGACGGACTCTTTCCCCAATTTGGAAACAGTCTGTTGTTGCATCTCCAGTTCTAACTGTTGCTTCTTGACCTGCATACAGATTTCTCAGGAGGCAGGTAAGGTAGTATGGTATTCCTATCTCTTGAAGAATTTTCCGTAGTTTGTTGTGATCCACACAGTCAAACGCTTTGGCATAGTTAATAAAGCAGAAGTAGATGTTTTTCTCGAATTCTCTTGCTCTTTCGATGGATGTTGGCAATTTGATCTCTGGTTCCTCTGCCTCTTCTAAATCCAGCTTGAACATCTGGAAGTTGGTTCATGTTGAAGCCTAGCATGGTGAATTTTGAGCATTACTTTGTTAGCGTGTGAGATGGGTATAATTGTGTGGTTGTTTGAACATTCTTTGGTGTTGCCTTTCTTTGGGATTGGAATGAAAACTGACCTTTTCCAGTCCTGCGGCCACTGCTGAGTTTTGCCAATTTGCTGGCATATTGAGTGCAGCACTTTCACAGCATCATCTTTTAGGATTTGAAATAGCTCAGCTGGATTCCATCACCTCCACTAGCTTTGTTCATAGTGATGCTTCCTAAGGCCCACTTGACTTTGCATTCCAGGATATCTGACTCTAGGGGAATGATCACACCATCATGGTTATCTGGGTCATGGAGTTCTTTTTTGTACAGTTCTTCTGTGTATTCTTGCCACCTCTTCTTAATATTTTCTGCTTCTATTAAGTCCATACCATTTCTGTCCTTTATTTATTATACCAAAGAAATTCTCACACTGTTAAGAAATGTTATGTCTATTCAAGCAGTAAACTGGGAAACCAATATGGAGTTTAATGAGGGCATCCAGGGCTTTGCTGGCATGAGCGGCAGGAGACTGCAGAGTAATGGGCAAAGCTAAGACTCCCTGGGATAGGCCTCATAAGACTTCTATGCTATGGAGAAGGACATGTACGTGTTCATACTCAGGAGACAAACGACAGTGAAACCAGTTGCAGAAGTTAGATTATAGAGAAAAGCCAGTTTGGAGAGAAAGGAGATAAATTAATGTGGCATGATGATGGGTGAGGGGATCTGATATTCAGTGTTCTGCAGCTTGTTGTAAAAACAGAGCTATAATTCAAGTAAAAGAACAGAATTGAAATTATGGATTTGTGAGTCATTAGCATAAAAAGAAGGCCTGAACTCAATATAAGTAGAGGAACAATTATGAGCTTTTAATGAATAATTCTGGAAGTGTAAACCTCAGAAATAAAAAAGCAGTTTTTTAGCAAGATGATAAAGGATGCTGTAGATTTTAACCCATTTATAAACTTATTTCTAAACTCCTCAATTCTTTACATTCAGCACTGTGATTGACAGAAACACATGCAGATTACCTTCCTTCATACATTGTAAATTATTGGTTTTTGAGAACAATGTTTTAGAACCTTAAAATCTCTGAACTCAATATGGTGTGTTTCCACAGTGACAAACCATAAAATACATTCTGATAACTGTGTTCTCAAAACTCAGTTTTCAAATGCCAATGATGACTTTAAAAGTAAGCTGTTCTCCTGTTGATTTAAACAACAGTGAAATGTTGCTTACAGATATTCGTAGGGAGAATCTGTGACATTCAACTGACTGACAGTTAATGAAGAAAAAAGTTCTTATCAAGACAGCTAGGATGTGCTACCACTGTTATGAAAAGCAGAATGCACCCTCACATGGACGTTTAGACACTGGCTGAGAAGCATGCCTGCTCTGAAACTTCTCATCCAAAGACAAGACCACAACACAGGGCACTTTTCTGTTCTGCTTTGAGTGACCCTGTGGCAGCTATCAAAGATGTTGCCTTAAATGTACTGAGAGAAAATGTGTCTCTGTCTGCAGCTAAGCAGACAATATGCTAGGAAATCAAACTGAAGCAAAACAAAATTCTTAATAAACCTTGAAAAATTGAGAAATTATACCATTTGTAAACCAATATTTTATGAACCTTTCTTTGTAGCAATGCTTTATTTCAGTGTTTCAACTCTTTGGAAGCCTTTAACTGCAGTCTAGATATTTATATGTCACATATTCAATGAATATGAAATATGAATATTTCTACTGATATGAATGATTATAAAAGAATACAGCCTTTGAAATTTTGACAAATATAACTTGGCACCACAGAATCAAACGTATCACTGTAGGGTAAACTGAATGCAAGATCTAGTTTAAAACATTATCTTTATAAAATGCCGTTTAGCGTGGAAGGAGCTAGATCAAGGAAGGAAGGAGCCAAGACACAATGGAAGAACCAGAGAGTAAGCCAGCCATTTGTTTAATCTGTATTTACTGAGTCAACGCTATGCCTTAACACTGCTCTCTGTACCAAAGATAAAGACAATGCTACTGCTCTAGGAACACTTAATTCTAGTGGAGAAAGACAGATACTAAGAAAATAAACAGAACAATATTACTGTAAAAATAACAGATGCTAATGAGACCAACAATGACTAGGAAAAGAGAACTACTCCTGTCAGAGTGAGAGAAAGACCTCCAAAGGACCCAATATTCAAGCTAAAATGTGATGGAATAAAGAAAGAAGAGCTATCCATCCAAGCAGCTGGCGGAAAGTGTTCCCAGCGGAAGAGACAGAAAGTGCAAAAGCTACAGACTTGGAACAGCTTGAAAGTTTAGAGAAGCAGAAGAAAGGCCAGAATGGAGGAGGAAGAGACACCAGAGGTTCCATCAGACAAGACAGGCCAGGGAGGCACACTCTTTGCAGAGGCACAGTCTCAATGATCACGGACAATTTGTAAGCCACGGAAAGGAGCTTGCATTTAATTCTTAGTGTAATAAAAAGCTAATAAATAATTTAAGGGCAAAAAGGGAACTGACCCACTTTATGTTTTAAAAAATCTTTTTGGCTTCTTGGTGAAAAGAGGGAGTATAAGGAAGGCAGGAAGATTTTTAACCTTTTGCAGTTAATCTATGGGCTTCCCTCATGCTCAGTAGTAAAGAATCTGCCTGCAATGCAAGAGACACGGGTTCAATCCCTGGGTAGGGATGATCCTCTGGAGAAGGAAATAGCAACCCACTCCAGTATTATTGCCTGGAAAATCCCACGGAGAGACGAGCTTGTCCATACGAGCACGCTATAGTCCATGGGGTCACAAGTGAGTCGGACATGACTCAGAGACTAAACAACAACAAAGTTAATTATAAGCAAAGTGACAACTGCACAGACTTGAGATTTGTAAAGCTGGACAATGATCTCTCCCCTTGGCTTCTGGGAGGTTACTTCTGATACCTTGGAATGTCCTGTCAGATAAGAATGTTTTTGTTAACCTGGGAGCTTTAGGCTATTGTTATCAACTTGGCCTTTGGAAGGGTCAGAGCCTGGGGACAGCCACGTGTATGTAACTAAATTTCAATAAATCTGTGGATACAAAAGCTTGGTGACCTTCCATGGGTGACAATACTTGATGCAAATTGTCATACATGTTTCTAGGAGAAGGAAATGCTATCCATATAACTCCCCTGGGAAGGGACAACGGCTAGCTCTGTGCTTGGAACCCTCCTGAGCTCTGCCCTGTGCATCACTTCCCTAGCTGATTTTAATCCTTTTGCTATTTTAAACCATAACGTGAGTAAACTGGATGTGCTGAGTTCTGTGAATTCTCCCACAAATCATGAAACCTGAGGGCTGTCTTGGGGACCTCCAAACTCGCAGGTAGTTTCAGAAGTGAAGGTAGTCTTGGTAACTCCTGAACTTCAAAGGAGTTAAAAATAGAGACAGAGATGAGGAGAAAACTTGAGATATATTTTGGATGTGTGGTAGAATGAATAGAAATTCTACGCTAACTCCTTCTTTTCAGAGTGGTATACTATAATGATAATGGTGTGCCTAAACACACACACATTAAATATGCTTGTATGTGTGATCATAGGTGAGGGCAGAGACAAGATGTTGGAGCAGAAGGTGAACTCATCTCTTGTTACAAAAACACCAGAATGACAACTAAATGCTGAACATCCATCAACAGCAACAACAAAAGCTGGAACAGCTGGAACCTACCAGAAAAGCTATCCTATATCCAAAGACAAAGAAACCATCCCATACATACCAGGTGGACAACCCGCAAACTGGAAAATATTTATACCAGAAAAGTTCTCCCACAGAAGTGAGAGTTCTGAGCCCCTGGGGGTCTGGCATGGGAGGAGAAGGAGCTCCCAGAAAATCTGGCTTTGAAGGCCAGCAGGGTTTAATCACAGGGATTCCACAGGATTGGAGGAAACAGAAGCTCCACACTTGGGGACACACCAAGGTCTCATCAGCATCTAGATGCAGGGGGAAAGCAGTGACCTCCTAGTAATCTGGGAGAGACCTCGCAGCTAACAGTGGGGGTTTTCCTGAGGAGCCAGGGGCATCTGTGGCTCACTGTGAGGATGAGAACACTGGCTGCAGTTGTCCTGGGGGGCACACACGGTACTGAGTCCTCCTAGAGGCCACTTTTTCTCATCAAGACCTGCCCCACCCAATAGCTGTAGGCTCCTGTGCTGGGATCCCTCTGGCCAAACAGCTGACAGGACAGGAGCACAGACCTACTCATCAGCAGACAGGCTGGGTAAAGTCTTCCCAAGCACACAGCTGCCCAGTAAACACAACATTTGACATGGGCCTGCCCGTCAGAGGGACACGGGCCAACTCCACTCACCAGCGGGCAGGAACCAGTCCCTCTTAGTGGGCACAAGCCTCTTAGACAGCTTCATCCACCAGGGAGTAGACAGCAAAAGCAAGAAAAACCACAGTCCTACAGCCTGCAGAATGGAAATCACAATCAAAGAAAATCAGACAAACAGAGACAGCAAAAAAATATGTTCCAGATGAAGGAACGAGATATAATGCCAGTAGAACAGCTAAGTGAGACAGACAATCTACCTGAAAAAGAATTCAGAGCAATATAGTGAAGAAGATCCAGGATCTCGGGAAAACCAGTGGCAAGGATCAAAAACGTGCGAGAAATGTGTAACAAAGACGTAGAGGACGGAAGAGCAAACAGAGATGAGCAATAGTGACTGAAATGAAAAATACCCTGGAAGGAATCAATAGCAGAGTAACTGAGACAGAAAGCAGATATGTGAGCTGAAGACAGAATGGTGGAAACTGCTGCTGCAGAACAGAAGGAAAAAAGGTAAGAGATATGAGGACAGGCTAAGAGACCACTGGGACACTAAATGAATCGACATTTGCATAATAAGGGTCCCAGAAACAGAATAAAGAGAAAAACGACCTGAGAAGACATTTTAAGAGATACTACTCAAAAACTTTCCTACTATGGGAAAGGAAATGGTCGCCAAACTCCAGGAAACACACAGAGTCCCAGGCAGGATAAATAGAAAGGAGGCACATACCAAGACTCAGTAATAAAACTGATAAAAATTACAGACAAAGGAAAAATATTAAAAGCAACAAGAGAAAGGCAACAAACTACATCCTAGTGAATTCCAATTTTTCCAGTAGTCATGTATGGATGTCAGCGTTGGACTATAAAGAAAGAGGGCCGAAAAACTGATGCTTTTGAACTGTGGTGTTGGAGAAGACTGTGGTCTTGAGAGTCCCTTGCACTGCAAGGAGATCCAACTAGTCCATCCTAAAGGAGATCAGTCCTGAATATTCATTGGAAGGACTGATGCTGAGGCTGAAACTCCAATACTTTGGCCACCTGATGCAAAGAGCTGACTCATTTGAAAAGACCCTGATGCTGGGAAAGATTGGAGGTGGGAGAAGGGGACGACAAAGGATGAGATGGTTGGATGGCATCACCGACTCGATGGACAAGGGTTTGGGTGGACTCTGGGAGTTGGTGATGGACAGAGAGGCCTGGTGTGCTGCGGTTCATGGGGTCATGGAGAGTCGGACATGACTGGGTGACTGAACTGAACTGACTGAATTCCAATAAGGTTATCATCAGGTTTCTCAACAGAAACTTTTCAGGTTAGAAGGGAGGGGCATGATATATTTAAATTGATGAAAGAAAAAACCTTCAACCAAGGCAACTTTACTCAGCAAGGCTCTCATTCAGATTCAATGGAGAAATCATAAGCTTTATGAACAAGCGAAAGCTAAGAAAATTCAGCACCACCAGATCAACTTTACAACAAATACCACCAAAGGAATGCCACCAACTCTGTAACAAAGGAATCTCTCTAGGTAGAAGGAAAAGGCCTCAACCTGAAACAAACAAATTAGGAATGGAAAAGTTCACTGGTAGAGGCAAACATAGAGCAAAGGTAGGAAATCATCTACACACAGATACATCATCAAAACGAGGAATGGGAGAAAAGAGTATAGACGCAGCATATTGGAAGTGCAATGAAGATTAAGAGATCAGCTACTTCAAGCAATTTTGTTTATATGCAGACTGCTATATCAAAACCCCAAGGGAACCCAAAATCTACAATAGACAATACACAAACAGGAAAAAAAAAAAAAGGAATACGAGCACTAAAGTTAAGTCATCAAGTAAAAAGAGAACAAAAGATGAAGGGAAGAAAAAAGGCTTCAAAAACAAATCCAGAACAACTAGCAAAACGGCAATGAGAATACACATAGTGATAATTACCTTAAATGTGAATGGATTAAATTCTCCAACCAAAAGACACAGACTGGCTGAATGGAGACAAAAACAGGACCCATATATGTGACGACTGTAAGAGACCCCCTTCACATCTAGGGACACACACAAACTGAAAGTGAGGGGATTAAAAAAAAAGGTATGCTTTGCAAATGTAAATCAAAAGAAAGCTGGAGTAGCTTACTCATAACAGACAAAATAGACTTTCAAATAAAGACTGTTACAAGAACCAAAGAGGACACTAGGTAATGATTAAGGGATCAACCCAAGAAGAAGATGTAACAATTGTAAGTATATATGCACGCAACACAGGAGCAGCTCAATACATAAGGTAAATGGTAACAGCCATAGGAGAAATATACAGCCACAGAATAATTGTGGGGAACTTTAACATTCCACTTTCAATAATGGACCGATCATCCAGACAGAAAATCAATAAGTAAACACAGGCTCTGAAGGACACCTCAGGCCAGATGGACGTAATTGATATGTATGGAGAATTTCAACCAAAAGGAGCAGACACATTCTTCAAGCACACATGAAACATTCTCCAGGACTGATCACACGCCTGGCCACAAAGCAAGCCTCAGTAAATTTAAGAAAGTCGAAATCTTTTCAACCACAACACTGTAAGGTTAAAATAACCTACAACGGCTGCCTTGGTGGCTTAGTGGTGAGAGAGTCTGCCTACAGCGCAGGAGAAATCAACCACAGGAAAAAACTGTAAAAACCACCAACATAAGAAGGCCAAACACTACGTGCTAGCAACGGAATGAAACACCAACACTGCAGAGTGGCTGGAATCTTTCTACCGCTTCTTGCAGCTGCTTTATTTTATATCTTTTGCACAACAATCTGCAGGGCAAGTTGCCAAACACCATGATTCAGCAACTATACAGTGCTCAGGCGCAGGGCGAGATAACCTTTACCTTGACTTGTTTACTGCAGCTAAGACTTTGTTTTGAGAACTTCCTTATCAACTTAGAATCCGTTTTGTCCCCGGGTCTGTTCCTTTTGAGGAATCAGAGAAACATCCTTGTATGCAAGAAATGTTCTTTTCCCACAAGATCAAACAGAGGATTCTTGGCAGAACATCTCGTTTGCAAGAATGTTCAGCCCTGGTTGAGAGTCTTGTTTGCAAGCACTTCCCAACCTTCCTTATACTTTGTTCCCTACACTACAGTATGAAACAACCATAGGATCAGTGAAGAAATCAAAGAGGGAACAAAAATACCTAGAAACAAGGGAAAACAAAAACCATGATAATGCAGAATCGATGAATGTAGCATAAGCGTTTCTAACAGGGAAGTTTGGAAAATACAATCTTACCTCAGGAAATAAGAAAAACCTCAAATGAACAACCTAAACTTACACACAAAGCAACTAGAGAAAGAAGAACAAATAAAACCCAAAGTTAGTAGAAGGAAAGATGTCATAAAGGTCAGAGCAGAAATAGAGATGAAGAAAACAACAGAAAAAGCAAATGAATTAAAAGCTTATTTTTAAAAAAGAGACAAAATTGATAAACATTTAGCCAGACTCATCAAGAAAAGAAGGAGAGGACTCAAATCAATAAAGTTAGCAAAGAAGAAGAAATCACAATGAACACTGCAGAAATACAAAGGATCATGAAAGACTACAAGCAACTATATGCCAACAAAATAGACAACCTAGAAGAAATAAACAAATTCTTAGAAAAGTACGCTCTGGATCAGGAAGAGACAGAAAACTTGAACAGACCAGTCATGAGCACTGAAATGGAAACTCTGATTAAAAGTTCAAAAAAAAAAAAAAAAAAACTCCCAACAAAAAATAAAAGTCTGTAAAGTAAAAAAAAAAAAAAAAAGTCCAGGATCAGGTGGCTTCAAAGGCAAATTTTATCAAACATTTAGAGAAGAGCTAACCCTGATTCTTCTGAAACTATTACAAAAATTGCAGAGGAAGGAACAATCCAAAACTCATTCTATGAGGCCACCATTAACCTGATATCAAAGTCAGACAAAGATACCACAGAAAACAAAATTACCGGTCAATATCACAGATGAACATAAGACACAAAGCTTCTCAACAAAATACAAGCAAACTGAATCCAAAATGAAAGTGAAAGGCACTCAGTCATGTCCGACTCTTTGCAAACCCATGGACTGTAGCCCAATAGGCTCCTCTATACTTTGAATTCACCAGGCAAGAACACTGGAGTGGATAGCCTTTCCCTTCTCTAGGGGATCTTCCCAACCAAGGGATGAAACCCAGGTCTCCTGCACGGCAGACGGATTCTTTACCATCTGAGCCACAAGAGAAGAGCTGAATCCAACAATACGTTAAAACATTAAGAGGATCACACACCATGCTCAAGCAGGATACATCCCAGGGATGCAAGGATTTTTTCAATATTCACAAATTAATCAATGTGATATTCCACATCAACCAACTGAATTAATCAATGTGATATACCACATCAACCAACTGAATAATAAAACCATGTGATCATCTCAATAGATGCAGAAAAGGCGTCTGACAAAGTTCAAACCCATGTATGATTAAAAACACACACACACACACACCTATCCACAAAGTGGGCATAGAAGGAACCTACCTCAACATAATAAGGGCCATATATGACAAACCTACATCATAGTCAATGGGAAAAAGCCGAAAGCTTGCCTCTAAGATAAGGAACAAGACAAGGATGTCCCCTTTTTCCACATTTATTCAACATAGCTTTGGAAGTCCTAGTCATGGCAATCAGAGAAGAAAAAGAAATAAAAAGAATCCCACTTTTAATGCAAGAAGTCAAACTGTCACTGTTTGCAGATGACGTGATACTATACATAGAAAATCCTAAAGATGCTATCAGAACTCTACTAGAGCTCATCCATGAACTTGGTAAAATTACAGGATACAAAATTAATACACAGAAATTTCTTGCATTCCTATACTCTAACAATGAAAAATCAGAAAGAGAAATTCAAGATATAATCCCACTTAACACTGCATCAAAAGGAATAAAATAGTTAGGAATAAACCTGCCTAAACAGGCAGAAGACTTGTACTTTAAAAACTGTAAGAGTTGATAAAAGAAATCAAAGATGACACAGATAGAAAGATAAATCACATTCTTGGATTAGAAGAATTGATATTGTCCAAATGACTATACCACCCAAGGCAATCTACAGATTCAATACAACCCCTACCCAAATACCAGTGGAATTTTTCATAGAACCGGAATGAAAAATTTTTTAATTTGTATGGAGACACAAAAGAGCCCAAAGAGCCAAAGCAATCTTGAGAAAGAAAAATGGAGCTGGAAAATCAGGCTCCTTGACTTCACACTGTACAGCAAAGCTACCGTCATCCAAAGAGTATGGTACTGGCACAAAAACAGAAATAATTAGATCAACTGAATAGGACACAAAGCTCAGAAATAAACCCATATACCTATGGTCAATCAATCTACAACAAAGGAGGCAAGACTATATGATGGAGAAAAGACAGTCTCTTCAATAAATAGTGCTGGGAAAACTGTCAGCTACATGTGAAAGAATAAAATTAAAACATTCTTTGATATCATACACAAAAATAAACTCAAAATGGATTAAAGATCTAAATGTAAGACTAGACACTATAAAACTCTTAGAGGAAAATATAGGCAGAACATAAATCTTTGACATAAATCACAGCAAGATCTTTTTTGACTCATCTCCTACAGTAATAAAAATAAAAACAAAAAAATGGCAATTAAACTCAAAAACTTTTGCCCAACGGAAACCATAAACGTAATGAAAAGACAATCCACAGAATGGGAGAAAATTTTTGCAAATGACGCAAGCAACAAGGGATTAACCTCCAAAATATAGAAACAGCTCATGTGACTCAACAACAAAAACAATGTAATCCAAAGATGGGCCACAGACCTATGCAGACACTTCCCCAAAGAGGACACACCCATGACCTAGAGGCACGCGAAAAGACACGCAGCACTGCTGACATTAGAGAAACACAAGGCAAAACTACAGAGAGGTACCACCTCACACAGCCAGAATGGCCATCATCGGAAACGGCTGCAAACGATAAACGCTGGAGAGGCTGCAGAGAAAAAGGAGTCCTCCCACGCTATCGATAGGAATATAAATTAGTACAGTCTCTATGGAGAACGGTATGGAGTTCTTTAAAAAACTAAAATAGAATTACCATGCGATCTACTCCTGGGCATAAATCCAGACAAAACTATAATTTGAAAAAAAAAAAAAAATACATGCACCCCTATGTTCATAATAGCCAAGATATGGAAGCAATCTGAATACCATCAACATTTGAATGTATAAAGAAGATGTGCTACATATATACAGTGGAACATCACTCAGCCTTTAAAAGGAACGAAATAATGCCATTTTCAGCAATGCAAATGGATCTGGAGTTTCCTAAGGGAAGTAATTCAAAGACACATTATGATATTGCTTGTATGTGTAGTCTAAAAAGAATGACACAAATGAACTTATTTACAAAATAGAAACAGATTTAGAGAATGTGCTTATTGTTACCAGAGGGGAGAGGGGCAGATTGGGAGGTTGGGACAGACACATACACACTGCTACATTTAAAATCGATAGCCAATAAGGACCTACTATATAGCACAGGAACCTCTACTCAATATTCTGTAATAATCTATATAGGAAAAGAACTTGAAAAAGAATAAATACATGTGTAACTGAATCACTTTGTACACCTTAAACTAACACAACATTTTTAATCAACTATACTCCAAAATAAAAGATATTTTTTAAAAGTATGTGACCTAGAAGCACAGAGGCTGATACAACATGTAATAACAGAAGCTTGGAATACATCTGATGAGGCAAGTCCTTCAGCACCTCTTCCACAAGTCGCTCAAGCAACAAACGGCAATCAGCTCAGTGCAGTCGTTCAGTCGTGTCCGACTCTCTGTGACCCCAAGGACCGCAGCACGCCAGGCCTCCCTGTCCATCACCAGCTCCCGGAGTCCACCCAAACCCATGTCCGTTGAGTCGGTGATGCCATCCAACCATCTCGTCCCTCAACAAAAGGCAATACTGGTTTAGAAATAAAGTGAATACTGGTGGTGGAGGTGGTTTAGTCGCTAAGTCGTGTCTGACTCTTGCGTCCCCATGGACTGTAGGCCCCCAGGCTCCTCTGTCTATGGGATTTCCCAGGCAAGAATACTGGAGTGGGCTGCCACTTCCTTCTGTAGGAGACCTTCCCAACCTAGGGATCAAACCCACATCTCCGGCATTGAAAGCAGATTCTTCACTGCTGAGCCAGCGGGGAAGCCCACATAAGTTTAGATCAAAGGGTCATTTTAATGTGTGATGACAGAACAAACCCAAGAGAACCAAAGTATTACTCATATGCCCTCTTTCGTTATGATAAAAAACACAAAACAAAAGTTAGCTTTTGCTTTTATTAGCATATGATAGTTAATTGAAATGTAATGACAAGTAGGAAGCCAAAATGTTGACAAATATTTAACGAACTGATTAGAACCCGTCCTCCTTCAATTTCATGATCTTTTCCCACAGTCAATTACAGAAATCTTTCATTAAAAATAACTGTCTTCTGGAGTCACAACTGGGAACCAAAGAAGAAAGTAGTTCATTTGTTTGTCAAGAACATTCATGATTCATATAATTAAAGAAATACCAGACTTCTCATTCTTGGATTCACTTTCAATTGCATTCAATTAAATGGACTATCTCAATGGAAGCAGTTAATCCTCATAGGTTTTTGTATCTGAAAAGCAACAACAAAAAAAGGAAGGAAACGAAAAAGATCTTTTTTTGGACATAAAAAAGAAATGACAATGTTTATGAGCATATTACATGCAAACATTCTTAAAATCCATAATCTTGAGGAAACTAAGATTCTGAGAAATAGATCAAGCTACCTAATGCCATCTAGAACTTGACAGCTGAGCTGAGAGTAACCCCAAATATCTGACACCAAGTCCAGACCAGTGAACTTTTATTCATCTGCAACTAAACAATTTTGGTGCCGTTTTCCCTCATCTTCTAAATCTCTCACACTTCACTCCACATGGGGATCTTTTATAATTCTTTCCAATAAGCAGCTACTTGAGATGTCTTGAATGAAATAACTACTCAGTCAAAACCTTTAAGAAATACCTGGATCTCACACAGAATTAATGTGTTAGATTAAATCAGGGATTTCTGTACCCATGAACATACCATCAGGCTACTCTTGATGGATGGGAGAGCTGGGTGAAGACGACGGTGACTCTAGAGTATTAGTGTTTCTGGACAAGATTAAACGGTAGGAAAAAATGGTCTGAAGCGCTCTGCAAGAGCTTAATATAATTCTAACTGCTACAACCAAGGAAGTTATAAGTACCTGGTGGTTTTTTTTTTTAAATTTTCATTAATGTATACACATTTGCTTTCTAATTAAATTTGGATAGGGAGCCAAAATATATCTTAATTTTTTGTCTTCTGTTAAGATATATTATTACAAAATTGACTTTTAAGATGGCACTTTGGGATATACTTTAGCACCATGAACACTTTTGAAAATATTGCATGATTTCTAGATCATGGGTCTCTTGCTACTACGTTCAGCTACAGATGGATCTTAAACCCCTGGATCAAACTGGA
This sequence comes from Oryx dammah, assembly GCF_014754425.2. Classification (NCBI taxonomy): domain Eukaryota; kingdom Metazoa; phylum Chordata; class Mammalia; order Artiodactyla; family Bovidae; genus Oryx; species Oryx dammah. The sequence continues at coordinate 1,093,269 of NW_024070189.1, read as the reverse complement.
TACATCTTTGCATTTATGATTAAAAAACATGGGAGATGTTTCCATGAGAGCCTCAGTACCTTTATCTGAAGAGCTAACAATTTTTACATGGTCAAAGGTTTTTGATTAAGAAGTCCAGTGCTTGTTTTAACTGCAGTAGCAACCATACTAGGGAATAAAGAGAATGAGACAGTAGGAATCTTTTAGTTACAGGTACAGAACTGGTAAAGCGTCTGTCTATAATGTGGGAGACCCAGGTTCGATCCCTGGATCAGGAAGTTTTCTGGAGAAGGAAAAGGCAACCCTCTCCAGGACTCTTGCCTAGAAAATCCCATGGACTGAGAAGCCTGGTGTCCATGGCGTCACAAAGAGTCGGACACAACTGAGTGACTTCACAGAACTAAATGAAGACACATTTGTAGAAATGAGAGCAAAACTTCCTCAGAAGAGCAATAACACTTTTTCATTTTCAAAAATTACAATAATGGTTTACTATGCTTGGGGATCTATGAAGATTCTCATGCAAATTTAGAGGATGAGGTCTCACTTCCACAATGAGTTATTTTCTACAGTCCCTACAGAGTAAGCTTTGGTTTCTAGAAGCAGTGTTGACAAGGAAGAAAATGGTTAGCTTTCTCCATTTTTATCGGGCATTATCTTAAATTACAAAATATAATGCATATCTGAAGTTTGCAAAATGGAAATACAAGTAGAAGCAGAAGTCTCAGAATACTGGATCGCAGGGACCCTTCGTCTTGTACCTCAGACCTGAAATTTGTACTTCTCCCACCTTCCGGACAGAAGCCGCCCCCTCCCCTGCAGCGGCTTGGCCGGAGGCAGCAGACGGAGGAGGCAGGGCGCCCCCCGCGCTCCTCGCGGCTCCGGGCGGAGCTGGGCCTCCGGGTCCGGGAACATGTCCGCTTGTCGTCTGCTCATCCCCACCTTGAAGCACTAACGTGAGAGAGAAAAGGGCAAACATCCCGCGGCACCCGAGAGCTCTGGTTTCGCACTGGATGTGCAGACATTTCCTCTGAGAACATTTGTAGCTTTAGGAGACTGTGTTTGAAGTTCCAAACTATGGATTTACGGGATGACCACAAGGGAAGGCAGCCAGGGGAGGGAAAGGAACGCAAGCTCAGCCTTCGTCTTGGTCCAGCTGTGGCCGTCTAACAGGTCCTGAAACCACTGAATACTGAAGCTGGCAACGGAGACGACAGTGATGCTTCTTTTTATTATTATCTCTGTTTCATAGGGCTTCCCTGATGGCTTAGTGGTAAAGAATCTGCCTGCAGTGCAGGAGACCTGGGTTCCATCCCTGGGCTGGGAAGATCCCCTGAAAAAGGGAACGGCTACCGACTCCAGTATTCTTACCTGCAGAATCCCCATGGACAGAAGAGCCTGGTGGGCTGTACAGACATCATGTATGTCTGTATATTATATTAGCATTATAGATTATGCATATTATATAAATAGTATATATTTTCTGTAGTTGTCTCCCTATCGAGATAAATAGTATATATTTTCTGTAGTTGTCTCCCTATCGAGACTTTTGCGATTTATGACTTCTGTGTTGTTTACCAGATGCTTTCCTGCTTGAAAGTTACAAAACGGCTACACTGTATTTTCTTCCAGTTGTTTTAAAGGTTTTAATTCATGTGGAAATTACTTTTTGAATTTATTATGTGAGATTATGGTAGGCAGTACTTAAACTTTAAAGAAGCCAAGTGTGTAATTATTTATCAAAACATAATTTGTTGATAGTTCATTCTTAACCCACCTTACCACATGTTACCTACTCATTGTATTTACACAAACACACACACACACATATAACACACACACTTATACAAATGTATAACAAGTATTTTTTTTTTACATCAAAAATATTCTTGATGTGGATCAGACACGGGGAGCCAATAGCCAGAGATGTTTAGCAATGATTTCATTTAAAGACAGAGCACAGCTACACAAAGCAGTCCAGACTTTCACATCCTATGAGCAGATTTCACAAAAATAGTAAGAATTTAAACCACATAAGCAGAGGCAGAATTTGTGTTACTCCTCATAAACTTTCATATTTATATTTATCACTACTATTGCCCAAGGCTCAGAAGCGCTGGAATCAAGTCTAACATTATAACATTCCCCAAAGAACACAGTAATTAAGCTTCTGAGTGATATATTTTTTTCTAAAAACCAACTAAGAAAATATGAACTTGGAGCAAATGAAAAAGCAAAACAATTTCATTGGTAAAATTGTAAAGTTATTATAAAAAGAGAAATTGAAAATATAGTATTAGACAAATATAACTGAAGTTGTTCAGCATTTCAGAAAAGGACAACTCATGAGTTTTCAATAATAAGGACAGAAGTTATCAATTAATTTAGAGGATCAGCATAAAGAAAGGAGTTTCATATTTGTTAAGAATGTATGTACAACATATTTAGGTCAAAACAAAAATAGCACAAATTATACAAGTAAATGTAAAAGCAACATATTGTACAAGTTTTTTTACTAATGTGAAACAAACTAACTTTCAGCTTCCATAAATACCAAACAAAGGCAAAGCCCATCGGACGTTGGATATGTGACCAAACAAGACAGTAAACTGAAAACAGTAGATACTACGACTACTCAAATTGCTAACACTACGGCTATGACTACTGAAAGTCACAGAGATCAAATAAGACATTGCGTTGGTATGTTGTGCTGGCTGCAAAGACTTGCCATCTTTTCTGCTTCCTAGGAAAGTCATTAGAGGCAACCCTTCCTTAAAAACAGAAACCTATTTTGTACCCAGATCTTGGGAATGAATTCTCATGAGCCATTATAAATGTCTCTCTCCCTACCAGACATTTATTTCTCCAACCTTCCTTGTAACTAGTGGTGACAAGGGAAGCCAGGCCTGACGGCTTCACACACGGGCTAGTCTTTTGCCATCCTTCTGGAAATCTTCCACTTTATGATAAGGTAGGCGAGCTCTAGAAGAGAGTCAGCATCGTTCCATTTCTTTCCTTTTGCTTTGCATCCCTCTGTGGGTCTGTGACGTCTGGAGCCCAAATGCCAGCTTTTAACAATGAGGTAACAAGCACAGGAATGAAAATCCAACGTCCTGAGCTGTCAGAGTACAAAGATGTCGAGAGACAGAATCTTGATGACGTCTTTGAGCAACAAAAGCCTCCCTTTTCTTAATTAAGATAACATATCCTTAAAAATTTTACTTTCTTCTTTTTTGTAGCACCATATGGGATCTTCAGTTCCCTGACCAGGGATCAAAGCTGTGTGCCCTGCAGTGGAAGTACAAAGTCTTAAACACTAGACCACCAGGGAACTTCTAATACTTTGCATCTTGATAAGTGACATCTGTTTACCCCAGTCTAATACAAACATAGAATGAGTGAGAAAGGAATGAAAATGACAGTTGGACAAGTGCTGCCCAAGTGTTGGACTATTAGAGAAACCTGGCTTCAAACCAGAAATGGTTGAGAAGAGTATGACTACCCACCAAACTAACCAGCAAACTTCTGCCCTTAGATGTGTCAGTCAGTAAGGCATTTAAAGCAGAGATGAGCGAGACAAATAAACGCTTACTCCAATTTTTAAAGTGAGAGTATAACGGAAGACACCTACAATACTGCTAAAATTAGTTGTGTGTTAAATGTCACTGAGGGGAGCAAAACAATTTTTTTTTTAACAGAATTGTTCTTAAATGGAATTGGAGATGTCCTCAATAGTAACAGGCCTCTTCATGGATCACAGCCTTATCACGGTGAAGAGGCCTGTGTTACTCAGGGAAGCTTTGAGCCCTGTCGTTCAGGGCCACCCAAGATGGACGGGTCACAGTGAAGAGCACTGACAAACCGTGGTCCATCCACTGGAGGAGGGAAGGGCAGCCCACTCCAGTACCCATGCCTGGAGACCCCCTGGACACATGAAAAGGCAGAAAGATATGGCACCGGAAGATGAGCCCCCCATTTTGCAAGGTGTCCAACATGCTACTAGGGAAGAGCAGAGAGCGATTGTCAACATGACTCCAGAAACAGCGAAGTGGCTGGGTCACAGGGGAGACAAGGCCTGGTTACGGACGTGTCTAGGGGTGAAAGCAAAGCCCGGTGCTGCAAAGAGCAATACAGCATAGGAACCTGGAATGTCAGGCCCAGAATCAAAGTAAGTTGGATGTGGTCAAGCAGAAGATGGCAAGAATGACCACCAACATCTTAGGAATCAGTGAACTAAAACGGACAGGAATGGGCAAATTCGATTAAGATGATTGTTATATCTACTACTGTGGGCAAGATTCCCTTAGAAATGGAGTAGCCCTCATAGTCAACAAAAGAGTCTGAAGTAAAGTACTTGGGTACAATCTCAAAACAGACAGAATGATCTCACTTGATTTCTAAGGCAAACCATTCAATATCACAGTAATCCAAGTCTCTGCCCCACCCACTGATGCTGAGGAAGCTGAGGTTGACCAGTTATATGAAGACCTATTAATACAACACCTTCTAGAACTAACATCAAAAAAGGTGCCCTTTTCATCATAGGGGATTGGAATGCAAAAAAAAAAAAAAGAGAGAGAGAGAGAGATAACCAGAAAAACAAGCAAGTTTGTCCTTGGAGTACAAAATGAAACAGGGCAAAGAAAACATGCTAGTTATAGCCACACCCTTTTCCAACAGCCCAAATGACAACTCTACACACAGACATCACCAGACGGCCAATACCAAAATCAGATAGATTATGTTCTTTGCAGCCGAAGCTGTAGAAGCTCTACAGAGCACGCAAAAGCAAGCCTGGGGCTGACAGTGGCTCAGACCATGCAAAATTCAGGCTTAGAAATGGAGAACGTAGGGAAAACCACTAGGCCATTAAGGAACGATGTAAATCACACCTCTTGTGATTATACAGTGGAAGTGACAAATAGGTGCAAGACATTAGATCTGGTAGAGAGAGTGCCTGAAGAACTATGGACAGAAGTTTGTAACATTGTATAGGAGGTGGTGATGAAAACCAACCCAAAGAAAATGAGATGCAAGCAGGCAAAGTGGTTGGCTGAGGAGGCCTTACAAATACCTGAGAAAAGGAGAAAGGGAAAGATATACTCAACTGAATGCAGAGTTCCAGAGAACAGCAAGCAGAGATAAAAAGGCCTTCTTAAATGAACAATGCAAAGAAATAGAGGAAAACAATAGGCTGGGAAAGACTAGAGATCTCTTCAATAAAATTGGAGATATCAAGGGAACATTTCATGCAAGGACAGGCATGATAAAGGACAGAAATGGTAAGGACCTAACAGAAGCAGAAGAGATTAAGAAAAGGTGGCAAGAATACACAGAACAGGACAAAAAAAGTCTTAATGACGGATAACCACAATGGTGTGGTCACTCACCTAGAGCCGGACTTTCTGGAGTGTGAAGTCATGTGGGCCTTCAGTTAGTTCAGTGGAAGCTTTATTACAAAAAAAGCTGGTGGAAGTGATAGAATTGCAGCTGAGCTATTTCAAATCCTAAAAGATTAAAGTGCTGCTAAAGTGTTGCACCAAATTTACATCAGCAAATTTGGAAAACATAGGACTGGAAAAAGTCAGCTTTCATTTCAATCCCAAAGAAGGGCAACGCCAAACAATGGTCCCACTACCATACAGCTCAGTTCAGTTGCTCAGTCGTGTCCGACTCTTTGCGACCCCACGAATCACAGCATGCCAAGCCTCCCTGTCCATCACCAACTTCTGGAGTTTACTCAAACTCATGTACAATATTGTAAAGTAATTAGCCTCCAATTAAAATAAATAAATTTATATTAAAAAAAAAAAACCTCACGTCTATCGAGTCAGTGTTGCCATCCAAACATCTCATCCTCTGTTATCCCCTTCTCCTCCTGTCCCCAATCCCTCCCAGCATCAGGGTCTTTTCCAGTGAGTCAACCCTTTGCATGAGGTGGCCAAAGTACTGGAGTTTCAGCTTTAGCAACTACCATACAAATATCCTCATTTCACATGCTACCAAGGATACGCTCACAACCCTTCAAGCTATGCTTCAGCAGTATGTGAACCAAGAACTTCCAAATGTACAAGCTGGATTTAAACCAGAGATCAAATTGCCAATATTTGTTGGATCATGGAGAAAGCAAGGGAATTCTGGAAAAAATCTCCTTCTACTTCATTGACTACATGAAAGTCTTTGAGGATCACAACAGTAGTCTATAGAAAATTCTTAAAGAGATGGGAAAATTCTTATCTGTCTCCTGAGAAACCTGTATGTGAGAAACCTCAGGAACCAAGAATAGAACGGGACAAGGAACAACAGACTGGTTCAATGTCGGGAAAGGAGCACGCCACAGCTGCATATGGTCACCCTGCTTATTTAACTTATATGCAGAGTACATCATGCGAAATGCCAAGCTGGATGAATCTCAAGCTGGAATCAAGATTGCTGGGAGAAATATCAACAATTTCAGCTCTGCAGATGATATCACTCTTATGGCAGAAAGCGGAGAGGAACTAAAGAGCGTCTTGATGAGGGTGAGAGAGAAGAGTGACAGAGAGTCAAAGAGCTATCATCACGGCATCTAAACAGATGCCACAGCTAGAGAAGCCATGTGCCACCATGAAGAGCCCTGTGTGCCACGATTAATACCCAGTGCAGCCAAAAATGCACAAAGACAGTCAAAACTGAATTCAGAGTCAAAGGGATACCCTGATTTGGTAATATATCTCTTCACTGAATAACTGAGCAAAGAATTCCAAACGAAAGAAAAAAAAATCTCAAGAAACAAATCTCAGTGAGATAGCACTAAATGATTTACCTGACAAAGAACTGAAAATAACTTTCATAAAGATGTATCACCATGAACAAAGGACTTCAACAGATATACAAATGGTCAATAGGTAAACGAAAAAAAAAAAATGCTCAATGTTAAGAGTCATCAGGGAAATGCAAATTACAACCACAATGAGACACTACCTCACACGCGTCAGGACGGCCTTTATCCACAGAGAGCAAACACAACATGTGTTAACTCAAATGGGAAGAAAAACTACCGCTGGTGGGAATGCAACATGGCAACTGTTCAGTTCAGTTCAGTTGCTCAGTCCTGTCTGACTCTTTACGACCACAGTTCAAAAGCATCAGTTCTTTGGCTCTCATATTTCTTTATAGTCCAACACTCATATCCATACATGACTACTGGAAAAACCATAGCCTTGACTAGATGGACCTTTGTTGGCAAAGTAATGTCTCTGCTTTTTAATATGCTGTCTAGGTTGGTCATTGCTTTTCTTCCAAGGAGAAAGCATCTTTTAATTTCATAGCTGCAGTCACCATCTGCAGTGATTTCCCATGAAGTGATGGGATTGGATGTCATGATCTTAGTTTTCTGAATGTTGAGTTTTAAGCCAGCTTTTTCACTATCCTCTTTCACTTTCATCAACAGGCTTTTTAGTTCTTCTTTGCTTTCTGCCACAAGGCTGGTGTCATCTGCATATCTGAGGTTATTGATATTTCTCCCAGCAATCTTGATTCCAGCTTGTGCTTCATCCAGCCCAACATTTTGCATGTACTCTGCATATGTTAAGTAAGCAGGGTGACAATATACACCCTTGACGTACTCCTTTCCCTATTTGAAACCAGTCTGTTGTTCCATGTCTAGTTCTAACTGTTGCTTCCTGACCTGCATACAGATTACTCAAGAGGCAGGTCAGGTGGTCTGGTATTCCCATCTCTCTCAGAATTTTCCACAGTTTATTGTGATCCACACAGTCAAAGGCTTTGGCATAGTCAATAAAGCAGAAAGATGTTTTTCTGGAACTCTCTTGCCTTTTCAATGATCCAATGGATGTTGGCAATTTGATCTCTGGTTCCTCTGCCTTTTCTAAATCCAGCTTGAATATCTGGAATTTCTTGGTTCATGTACTGTTGAAGCCTGGCTTGGAGAATTTTGAGCATTACTTTACTAGCGTGTGAGATAAGTGCAATTGTGTGGTAGTTTGAGCACTCTTTGTCATTGCCTTTCTTTGGGATTGGAATGAAAACTGACATTTTCTAGTCCTGTGGCCACTGCTGAGTTTTCCAAATTTTCTGGCATATTGAGTGCAGCACTTTCACAGTATCATCTTTCAGGATTTGAAATAGCTCAACTGGAATTCCATCACCTCCACTAGCTTTGTTCGTAGTGATGCTTTCTAAGGCCCACTTGACTTCACATTCCAGGATGTCTGGCTCTGGGTGAGTGATCACACCATCGTGATTATCTTGGTCATGAAGATCTTTTTTGTACAGTTCTTCTGTGTATTCTTGCTACCTCTTCTTAATATCTTCTGCTTCTGTTAGAGGTCCATATCATTTCTTTCCTTTATTGAGCCCATCTTTGCATGAAATGTTCCCTTGCTATCTCTAATTTTCTTAAAGAAACATGGTAACAGGTGTTATGTAAAAGTTTGAATGTTCCTCAAAAAGATAAAAATAGAATCAACATGTGATCCAGCAATCCCACTTATGGCTATATATATCCAAAGGAAAGGATACACAGTTCTTACATTTAGTACAGAGATATTCACTCTTATCTTTAGTACAGGACTGCTCACAGTAACCGAGAGATAGGAAAAACTTTGATGTCCATCAGGAGATGAGTGGACAAGGAAGCTGTGGTACATTCCTGCAGTGGAATACTATCCAGCTTTAAAGAGGAAGGAAGTTTTGCATGTGTAACGACACACATGAATCTTGGGGACATTATGTGAAACAAAGTAGGTCAGTCACTGAAAGACAAAATACTGCACGGCTTCATTTATAGGAGGCACGTAAAGTAGTCATAGTCATAAAATCAAAGAGTGAAATTGTGGTTTCCAGAGGCAAGGGAAAGGAGACAGGAGGAGTTACTAATCAAGAGACATAAAGTTTCAGTCAAGCAAAGTGAATAAGCTCTGGAGAACTGGTTTACCATGCTGTACCTGTAGTCAGCAATAACACATTGTATACGCAAAATTCTAAGAAGGTAGCTATCATGTTAAGTGCTTTTCCCACAATAAAATAAAATTAAAAATACACATAAATACATTTGTCTGACTGCCTTACATATATATTAATATAACCAGTACTATAATTATAATTTTATATTTGTCTGAATTTGATGGCTAACCTGTACTTGGGTTATTAAAGGAGTTAAATACTTTTCATGTATAAATCACAACCATATTACTGAGTATTTTTGTGGATAACCTTCAGCAAGGTAAGAGGTATATTGACGATTTAATAGACTATCATTAAAAGTTTCAATTGGTTCTAAGATTCCAATTAACTTTCATTTACTTTTTAAAGAGGAAATATTACTCTGTGCTAATGTTTTTTTCCCTAAGTTATTTTACAACTGTGACATGTATTTCATTCACTATCATCACTGTAGAACCAACTTAAGAAAATAATTCTCAACAAAAGAATGAAAGGCAAAAATGTCATATTTACTTTTTTCTGTTCTGAGACAACACTGAATGGAAAAATACTTGGGACCTACCTGTCTTCCCCTCATGCTTTAAACTAGGATAAATTACTACAAATTCAGACAAAATTAACAACACTACCACGTTCCAGCAAATGTATGTTAATTATAAACCATATTTAAAATACGCTTTTCATTCATTGCAAAAAGTTAACATAGGAGCAGTAAGCAAAGACATAGGATTTGATGAGAGAGTGGAGATGGAGAAAGAGAACTAAGGCAATTGTCGTCCAGTGTCTGAAGGACTGCATGTGAGGAATGGAAAAGACTATTTTTGGTTGCCTCTGGGAAGCAAAATTTAAGCAAAAGTTTGGAAAACATGGAAAGGTAGATTTCACTGTAACATAAGGAAGACTCCTTCGCAGGGTTCCAAGCTGGAATGCCCCATTTGGGGAGACAGGGAATTCAAGCCTCAGCTGGCTTCTGAGCAGAAGGTGGCCATGCACTGTTTGCACGTGGCCTGGATGTGCGCCAGCTGAGGACTGCACGGCTGATGAGGCTCTTACTACGCTGTGGTGTCCTGATTCAATCGCTCACTGCCTGTTTCTTCCATGAGACACACTAAACTCGGGTCTGCTGCCAGTCTCTCACCAGATAGATCATCTTAAAGTTTTACTTTCATAGAACAGAGTTCAGATAATCAAGGCTTGTTAAAAAGCTATTCTTTTATCACTCTAAAAACCAAAGTAGGAACATAGAATATGGCATAGATAGTGTACACAGTATATTCAAACAGTGTGTAACACAGAGCTGGGTTTCCCTCTTTGTAATGTTTTATATAAAGCATAAACTATAAGGACTAGCTGGCTGGATGCATAAAGGTCTGTAACAAGTAAGAAAAGCATTGTCATGGACCAACAGACTGGTTCCAAATAGGAAAATGAGTACGTCAAGGCTGTATATTGTCATCCTGCTTATTTAACTTATATGCAGAGTACATCATGAGAAACGCTGGGCTGGAGGAAGCACAAGCTGGAATCAAGATTGCCAGGAGAAATAACAATAACCTCAGATATGCAGATGACACCATGCTTATGGCAGAAAGTGAAGAACTAAAGAGCCTCTTGATGAAAGTGAAAGAGGAGAGTGAAAAAGCTGGCTAAAACTCAACATTCAGAAAATGAAGATCATGGCATCTGGTCCCATCACTTCATGACAAATAGATGGGGAAATGGAAACAGTGGCTGACTTTATTTTTTGGCTCCAAAATCACTGCAGATGGTGACCAAAGCCATGAAATTAAAAGACGCTTACTCCTTGGAAGGAAAATTTTGACCAACCCAGACAGCATATTAAAAAGCAAAGACATTACTCTATCAACAAAGGTCCGTCTAGTCAAGGCTATGGTTTTTCCAGTAGTCATTTATGGATGTGAGAGTTGGACTATAAAGAAAGCTGAGCACCGAAGAATTGATGCTTTTGAACTGTGGTGTTGGAGAAGACTCTTGAGAGTCCCTTGGACTGCAAGGAGATCCAACCAGTCCATTCTGAAGGAGATCAGTCCTGGGTGTTCACTGGAAGGACTGATGTTGAAGCTGAAACTCTAATACTTTGGCCATCTGATGCGAAGAGCTGAATCATTTGAAAAGACCCTGATGCTGGGAAAAATTGAGGGCAGGAGAAGGGGACAACAGAGGATGAGATGGTTGAATGGCATCACCGACTCAATGGACATGAGTTTGAGTAAATTCTGGTAGTTGGTGATGGACAGGGAGGCCTGGCGTGCTGCTGTCCATGGGGTCGCAAAGAGTTGGACATGACTGAGTGACTGAACTGAACTGAACTTACAGCAAAATACATAGGCTATGTTTTCTCAAAATATAGTGTCAGAAGTGGTTTAATAGTACAGATTGTTCCTGGATTCTACTTTTAGGATTTTCAATCCAAATTTCTGAAACAAGGTCCAGGAGTTTATCTTGGCCATAAGGACTCACACAATAGAAAGTCTGAAAATGCTTTTGTAAGCATTGCTGTAGGACGAAGACTGTCAGACAGAAGTTCTCAGTCATCTTTTTTATATTCTTCAGCATGCAAATGGATTGTTTTTCTTTTTTTCCACTTCACTCAAAAGGTCAAATAGCATAGTTAGCACAGCACTATGAGGTAGTTATTAGTGCAGGTCCTGAAGACAGAGTGCCTGGACTAAGTCTCACCTGTGCCGTTTACTAACTAAGTTTGCTTGGAAAAATGAACACTCGGTGCCTCAGTGTTCTTATCTATTGAAAGGGGATACTACGAATATCTACAATCCAGTCTTGTTCTAATAATTAATATGTTAGGTGATGCGTGCTACATGCCTAGAACAATGCCTGACACATAGTAAGAGCTTCGCAAATATCCATTATGATTATTACTCTGTTACCCATCAGGACAAAATGTTTTTCAAAGTCATAATTTCAATAGGCAAAAATTCTGTGTGTTTAAATAAATTAACATTTTTCAACTTCCCTCATAGTTTTCCAGTTCAAAACTGTCTTTCCTAGATATATGCTGTAAAACCTTTTCTCCAACAATGACCTTCAAACTCGCCGACAGCTGAACACCACCGGGAAGTACATTAGTCTGCCTGGGCTGCTATAACAAAGTGCCATAGACTGGAGGTCTTGAACAATAGAAGTTTATTTTCTCGTGGTGTTGAAGGCTGAGATGTCTGAGATCAAGGTGCTTTCTGACTGTGTATACCGTGAGGGCTTTCTTCCTGGCTTTGGGACGGCTTGCTTTCTCACTGTGTCCGATCCAGCGGAGAGTGAGCTCTCTGTCTTTCTTATAAGAACACTGGTTCCGTCATATCAGGGCCACAGCAGCATAACCTTTAGTTACCCCCTTGTAGGCCCTATCTCCAAATACACTCACGTTGCGGGTTGTGATTTCAGAATATGAATTTTGAGGCTTGAGGGGCACAGTTCAGTCCATAGCAGAAGGTGTAGAGGATGGTCCTCCATGAAGGGAATCCTACAAGTCAGACACTGGGAGTTTCAACCAGATGTTAAATTCAGAGATGGTATTTATAACCATACATAGAAATTTCTATTCAACCCAAACTGTGAAAGCTTAGCACTTCTGTCACTGGCCAGAGGCCTCAGTCTAGAATTAACAAATATGCGACTCTGATAAGTGTGTCTGACATAAAGCCTTAGAATAAAACAGGCACATGCTGAGTAGCCATCCATTCCTCTAAATGTTTCAGGTTCTGCACCTGCACCGGGTCAGATCGACAGGAAATTAACTCAATGGAAGTTATTAGTTTCCTAGAAGATCGTCCTCACAAAACCATGATTTGAAGAGTCTCTTTAGGGCTTTACACACAAATGGCCCATAAGAATACTGCGTGATTCATTCATAAAAGGGCCATTGATAATATTCTTAAATGTTTTCCAGAGTCAGTTATATCTTTTAAGTAAATAAAATAGAATTCCCAGATAGAAAGTGTACAAAGGAGTAAGCATTAGGAAAAAACCCTTCCTCACTGACTTCTCAACATCATTAACTACACTAGCAACTGAAAAACCTATTAATATCCATTGGACATTTACTATCCATGAGTTACTATGCCAAGGATGTATATTTTCCATAGTTTTTTTCTTACAAAAAGTCTCATGATAAGAATAGTATTTTTATCTTAATTATGGAGCAAAGAAATCCAATCAAAAGATTAGATAATTTGACCTAGAATTTTGAGATACAAGTGACAGAATTGAAATACAAATCTGTATGACTCCAGAATTGATTCTTTCACTCTAAACAAAAAATATACTTACTTGAAGGGAAAATTATGAGAAAAATCAAGTTATTTTCAATTAAATAAAGAAGCATTCCTTGTTCTCTGTGTCACTTTCCAAAAAGACAGTCCTATCCTCTCCAGCAATCATGCTGACAAGGTCTGCACAGATGACATTCCTTCCGGAGGCATCTATTTTAAGTGATCTGATGGAAGTGGTGATCATTATCGACGATCACGCAACCAGGACAACCCAGAGAGAATCATTTTCCCTCTGTGGGAAAATCAATCAGCGATGCCACAAAGAATCAAGCAATAATGAAACACATCAACAAAAACAGTGAGCCCTATCCCTTGGTGATATTTAACCATGCATGTGGACAGTCATGTAAAGCAATGACTTTTCAACATGCTGACTGATGCAGGAAGATCAAACACTCAGTACGAGCGCAAGGAAGAGGCCTAAACCTTATGTCCAGCAGAAGTACACTCCCTGCTTCTGATAGAGACGAAGAAAAGCGCAGGATTGTCTGACACTCTTGAGACATCTTTAGCAAAACAATCATCATCAACTTACTTTAAACACTCCCCACAAGAAACCACATGGAGATGCTTTAAGTACTGATGATTTCAAAATACTAAGAATCGTTAACGAGGCAAACACCACTAGTATTATTTATGGCTTGTACAACTTTGATGCCAAAGAAAATGTATTGACTTTTGACTGCAAAGGAAGTAACTTTGGTATGTCTTTCCTCTTTACTCCTGATAGAATATTTAAAGGTATTCCACAGCTCGAAACATCTATTTTCCCACTTGGGTTGAGAAAATATTGATAAAATGCTATTTAATTATTTCAATGCTAAGTTCAAGTATAAGCATAAGAAAAACATCAGCGAAAGCAGAAGAGTCACCCATGGCCTCAGGGCACCTCCTTCAGACCGCAGTCTGTTAGAAACTGCCTTCTCTCTATTTTATTGCCATTTAAGAATAAAATGCTGACTCCATGTGATCTGTAGAGAAGGCTCTTTGATCTATAACACTACGGATGGATAGATCCACATTGTACATTATACCAACAATGAAATTTAGACATTCCTACAGGAGCTATTCAGGACAGAATTAAAATATATACCTTCATGAGACTATCAGTTACAGTACAATTATCTAGGCAGCGATATCACCTAGGGACATATGTCAGAATCTGCTGTTTCTTGGATATCATACTCTTCTGCTGGTTTGAGTTCATACCAACCAGAAACAAGTTGGTAAAGAAGAGAAAGCAATGCCCAAGGATGACTAGACCTTGGCAAGTCCAAGCTCACAGATCACTCACTCTCCATAAGCACTGCTCAGAGGAAAAAAGCACAAACAACTGCCAGAAAAATCTCAACAGGTCTGCTCCTGGTAGAGAAACGATTATAGGGGACATGACCAATATTTGAGCTAGGAAGATTTGGGGTGTATTGCTCAGGGGGATGAGGAATATGAAGCTGTAAATAATAAATGGAAAAGCAAAAATCTCTTCCAAGAAGTCACCCATATTCTATTCCTATGCTATCAAAGTCACTGGGAGATGATAAGAAGCTTCAGAGAAAGATCAACAATGAACAAATAAATGCTCTGAAATCATCAATCTGCTGAAAAAAAAAAAAATCAGATCGCTAAAAAGAGGAAAACTTCCAGGATCCACAGAAACACCCTACCACTGTGAGGTTGGTCATGGTCAGAGGGAGGCCAAGAAGCTTCCAGGAGTACAGATCCTACAATGGAAGGCTGTCTTCTGGACCCGCCACTGAACAGAGCAGTGGAAGAGCAGAAAGAACTAATTCTACACACCTGGGAAAAAACTGAAGGCCCCAAAGTTCTACATGAATCTACGCAGGGGCAAGTTAAAAATCGTTTGTTGAGCTGCTGCTATATAGGAAGACTTCTGACCATTCTAAATATTTCAGAAAATGTGAACAGTGAGAGAAGTGAATACCTGTTCACTTGATCAATACTATAAACAAGGGAGAAGTATAATTTATCTGTTAACTAAAAATCTGTTTAAAATTGGCACTAGTAAAAAATAAGCATCATCTTCTTAAAAGGTGGGCAAAAGTCAAATAAATTACACTTCAAAGTAAGTTACAATCTACTGTTTAAACCAGAACTATATTGAAAGTACTTTTAAAATAGCAAGCAAGTTCTTGAGAAAGAAACTATCTGTGATTAAGGTCTTACTGTTTAAAATTATATTCACATATGTTCAAAATCAATGAATTTGCCTCCTTATCTTGCAATTATCTTTGAAATTCAGTGATTTATTTAATTACATAATAAACTCACTATCATTATTGCCCATCTCTTATGTGCTAAATACCATGGTAAATACTGGGTTAATATGAATATAATTCAGACACGATTCTCCAATCTCAATTATCTTAAAACTTAATGGAAGTGAGAGACATATCCCTAAGAAACTATAATAACATATAGACTATAGACTACATAATATTCATAAAGAAGAGTGCTAGTTAACCTGAAAGGACACTTTTGAATTATACTGTCCCTGATATGCTCTTTTAAAAACAGAAGCATTTTATTCTAATAATATGCATAGGCAATAGTAGAAAAATAAACTTAAGTCTTGAGACACAAGTCAGGTACATTTTGAGCATAAATTGCAAGATGTGAAGAATGAACTATAATATCTGGGTGATTAAACAGAAACGCTCTGGGGTCTGGGAAGAACAAGAGAAACAGTAAAACCAAATGGAGAAGATGGATGAGAAGGCCTAATGGAACAAGAGTAAAACAAACTCTACACACATTTTACAAGTTTTCCTAAGGTCGTCTCCTGTTTCCAAGGAATATAACTTGAACCACAAATCAACAGACTCTAGGGTACATTTCAGCTGTTTTAAAACTATTGATCAAAAGTTTCCATCTTATAAAATAGACTTCCTAAATTGGCAGAAAGTTCTAGTAAATTTGAAGTTACCTTCCCACTTCAAAATGTTAACTTTTTGTACATAAAAAAGATTATCATATATAGAGAGATATATTAAAAATATTTCTCAAGTTGAAAAACAGTTTACTCACAACAATCTGATGTTTCTGAAGAGAAATATTCCAAAAGACCTGAAATGCTTGTTTCCCTCAATTCTGGCTCTTCTGGTGATTTGCCCACAAGTGAAACATCGTTCTGTGGACTTTCACAGTCACAGAAACCAACTAAAGCAGTCTTTCTCAAAACAGAATTGGTCGCATATAAGCAGATTTCTGCAAGAATTTTTATGTATATGGAGACTACATTCTGGGCCCAGGAAAAATCATCTACCTCGCAGCTTTTATCCTAAAATGAGAAAATAGCTATTAGAGAATCAAAGTATGTTCTGTCATAATGAGAACTATATACCATACTTATAAGAAATATCTTCAGTTTTTACTGAGTTGTTAAAAGACCATATTCAACTAACACTTCTAAAATGTGCTCATTAAAATTAAGTATTCCATGGGTAGATTGCATGAGACAAGGTTCAAAAAATAAAAAGAAATTACTAAAAAGTATATAAAGTACAACATTTCAAGTTCCTTAGTAATCAATGGATTGTCAATTAATCCAATGAGATACTATTCTCCATTTCATATTGTAAAAGAATCTGTTTTGTATATAGTTCAATTTGTATGTACACTTTTATATATTTTTTCATAGGAATGCAAAAAAGTTACATCTTCTGGAGAGGAATTTGAACAGCTGTTGTAAGAGTATTAAAAGAAAGTATAGAGTCTATCATTTGGTAACAAGTTAGTTACCAAATGCCTTATTCTAAAGAAATATTCATAAATGCAGGTAAAGATTTTTCGTATGAGAATATCAGTTCAATATTATTTGTAATTAAATGTGAATTGTTGTTGGTGATGGACAGGAAAGCCTGGCATGCTGCAGTCCGTGGGGTTGCAAAGAGCTGGACACGACTAAGCGACTGAACTGAACTGTGACTAATGCAATTAACTGAATCAGAAATAAGCTCAAAGTTCAACCACAGAGAAACAGTTACCTCATCCTCACTAAAATGTATTATTAAATCTTACTAATATGTAATGACAATTTTTTTAAAATAGGAAACTAAACCATGACTATCTGATCCCATGTTTGTTAATAAAATTTAAAAATTCCTCCTGGGTGCATGTGTGTGTGCCTGTGAGTATAATATACTATCTCTGTGTCTCTATTTATCTGTTTATACTGGGGTGTATAGTAAACATGCTTTACTTTCACATTTAACTAAAATTATTATTACAAAGTCAGGCTCATTATAGGTGCTTCCCTGGTGGCTCAGACAGTAAAAAATCTGCCTGCAATGCAGACCTGGGTCTGATCCCAGGTTGGAAAGATCCTTGGAGAAAGGAATGGCTACCCACTCCAGTACTTTTGCCTGGAGAATCCCATGGACAGAGGAGCCTG
Organism: Oryx dammah; assembly: GCF_014754425.2. NCBI lineage: Eukaryota > Metazoa > Chordata > Mammalia > Artiodactyla > Bovidae > Oryx > Oryx dammah. The sequence continues at coordinate 1,075,626 of NW_024070189.1, read as the reverse complement.
GCGGGCCACAGTCTATGGGTCCCAAAGGGTCAAACATGGCTGAGCAACTAACACTTTCACTTTCCTTCATGATCATTATAAGTCCTAATATAATGTACAATTAAAATAGGGTCAGAAGTAAAATTTGTTTCAATTTAGGTCTTTTTGTGCACCTTCATTAACAATATACTCTTACCTGATTTTGAACAGACATAATGCTTAACAGAAAATCTCTCATTAGGTCCATGAATGCTTTCAAACAAGCTATGTTTAATCTGGCAGCCTCCCCAAGGACCAACAAAGCCAAGGCTGAATCCAACCTGGAAATTTTATGAACAAAACAACAAAGACTTTAGTTTAAAATAATACTAAATAATCTATTAATGAAAAAGGTAATAGGCTAGAAGAAGTGACTGCTGTGGATGACTAGATACATTTGTTTTCAAAAAAGACTAGTGCTCTTTGCCATTGGTAAATGCTTACAGAAAAGGGCCACATTGGGATAGATGCTGAGTTCACAGTAGTGCTCTGACAAAACTGAGAGTAAAAAATATTACAAATGATCACATCTCTTTATAGATCCTGCATAGCAAGCAATCAAAGGCACTGGTTTCAGAGTGTCCCCAAGATCTCACAATAAGTTTTGATTTTTAACCTTTTGCAACTGATTCCAACAGGTATATTTCAAGAGAGAGTTTTATTCTCAAAAGAGAGAATTAAAAAATGGTCTTTCTAAATACTATGAAAGCTCAGTATTTTTATATAAAGTGAAATTTCTCAAAATAAATTTGTATTTCACATTAAATAGAAGACTGCCAAGATTTGAAATCACTCTGCAACTAGGAGGGCTTCCCCGGTGACTCAGATGGTGAAGAATATGCCTGCGGGAGACCTGAGTTCGATTCCTGGGTTGGGAAGATTCCCTGCAGCACCCACTCCGGTATTTTTGCCTGGAGAATTCCACGGACAGAGGAGCCTGGCGGTCTACAGTTCATGGGATCACAGAGTCGGACATGATTGAGTAACTAAGTACACGCACGTGCGTGCGCGCGTGCACACACACACACACACACACACACACAACTGGGAAATCATATAAGAATTCATTAACCGTAAGTGTACATATATTCTAACAGTTTCAGGAAATTATACATTTAGTGTTGTTATTCAAATTTCAAAGAGCTGATAATAATGTAAATATAAAATTATCTCTGCCTGGAGCTACATACTGCCTTGATTCATAGGCCATTAATCAGTTAAATCATCCCACATAGTCAACAAAAGAGTCCAAAATGCAGGACTTGGGTGCAATCTCAAAAACAATAGGATGAACCCAGTTTGTCCTTCTCCAGGGAATCGAGGGTAGAGCGTCTGCCTGCAATGCGGGAGACCTGGATTCGATCCCTGGGTTGGGAAGATCCCCTGGAGAAGGAAATGGCAACCCACTCCAGTATCCTTGCCTGGAGAATCCCATGGACAGAGGAGCCTGGTGGGCTACAATCCATGGGGTCGCAAAGAGTGGGACACGACTGAGCGACTTCACTTTCACTTTCATAAGACCTTCTAGAACTAACACCAAAAAAAGGTCCTTTTCATCACAGGGCATTGAATATAAAGTAGGAAGAAATAAATACCTGGAATAACAGGCAAGTTTGGTCTTGGAGTACAAAATGAAATAGGACAAAGGTTAACAGAGCTTTTCCAAGAGAACATAGCAAACACCCTCTTCCAACAACACAAGAGAGGACTCTCCACATGGACATCACCAGATGGTCCACACCGAAATCAGACTGATTATATTCTATGCAGCTGAAGGTGGAGAAGCTCTATACAGTCAGTAAAAACAAGACAGGGAGCTGACTGCGGCTCAGATCATAAACTCCTTATTGCAAAATGCAGGCTTAAATTGAAGAAAGTAGGGAAAACCACTAGACCTAGTGGTGTGACCTAAATCAAATCTCTTATGATTACACAGCAGAGATGACAAATAGACTCAAGGGATTAGATCTGGTAGACAGAGTGTCTGAAGAACTATGGACGGAGGTCGGTAACATTACATAGGAGGTGGTGACCAAAACCATCCCAAAGAGAAAGAAATGAAAGAAGGCAAAGTGGTTGCCTGAGGAGGCCTTACAAATAGCTGAGAAAGAGAAGCAAAAGGGAATGCCATACCCAACTGAATGCCGAGGTTCAAAGGACAGCAAGGCGACAAAGTCTTAAGTAAACAATGCAAGAAAATAGAGGGAAACAATAGAATGGAAAAGACTAGAGATCTCGTCAAGAAAACTGTAGATACCAAGGGAACATTTCATGCAAAGATGAACACAAGAAAGGACGAAAATGGCAAAGACCTAACAAGCTGGGGAGATTAACAAGAGGTGGCAAGAATACACAGAAAAGTGTTAAAGTGTTAATCACTCAGTCATGCCCAACTCTTTATGACCACATGGACCTTAGCCCACCAGGCTCCTCTGTCCATGGGATTTCCCAGGCAAGGATACTGCAGTGGGTTGCCATTTCCTTCTGCAGAGAATATACAGAAGAACTATACAAAGAAAGGTCTTAATGACCTGGATAACTACAAATGAATGTGGTCACTCACCTAGACCAGACATCCTGGAGTGTGAAGTCAAGCGGGCCTTAGGAAACATCACTACGAACAAAGCTACTGGAGGTGATGGAATTCCAGTTGAGCTATTTCAGATCCTAAAAGATGATGCTGTGAAAGTGCTGCACTCAATATGCCAGAAAATTTGGAAAACTCAGCAGTGGCCACAGAACTGGAAAAGGTCAGTTTTCATTCCAATCCCTAAGAAAGGCAATGCCAAAGAATGCTCAAACTACCGCACAATTGCACTCATTTCACATGTTAGCAGGGTAATGCTCAAAATCCTTCAAGCCAGGATTCAACAGTACAAGAACCAAGAACTTCCAGATGTACAAGCTGGATTTAGAAAAGGCAGAGGAATCAGAGATCAAATTGCCAACATCCATTAGATCACAGAAATAGCAAGGGAATTAAAAAAAAAACAAACAAACTACTTTTGCTTTATTGAATACACTAAAGAGTCTGACTGTGTGGATCACAACAAACTATGGAAAATGCTTAAAGTGATGAGAATACCATACCACCTCACCTGTCTTCTGAGAAACGTATATGCAGGACAAGAAGCAATAGTTAGAACTAGACATGGAACAATGGACTGGTTCAAAATTGAGAAAGGAGTACATCAAGTACATGTTGTCACCCTGCTTGTTTAACCTCTATGCAGAGTACATCATGCAAAGTGCTGGGCTGGATAACTCACAAGCTGGAATCAAGATTGCTGGGAGAAATATCAGTAACCTCAGGTATGCAGATGATACCACTCTAATGGCAGAAAGCAAAGAGGACATAAAGGGCCTCTTGATGAGGGTGAAAGAGGAGAGTGAAAAAGCTGGCTTAAAACTCACCATTCAAAAAATTAAGATCATGACCTTCAGTCCCATCACTTAATGGCATATAGAAGGGGAAAGAGTGAGAGACTTTATTTTCTTGAGCCCCAAAATCACTGCAGATGGTGACTGCAGCCATGAAATTAAAAGATGCTTGTTCCTGGAAGAACAGTTATAACAAACCAAGACAGTGTATTAAAAAACAAAGACATCAATTTGCTGACAAAGATCCACAGAGTTAAAGCTATGGTTTTTCCAGTAGTCATGTACAGATGTGAGACATGGACCAAAAAAAAGGCTGGGGGCAGAAAAATTGATGCTTTTGAGCTGTAGTGTTAGAGAAGAATCTTGAGAGTCCCTGGGACAGCAAGGAGATCCAACCAGTTAATCCAAAAGGAAATTCAGCTCAATTCAGTTCAGTTGCTCAGTTGTGTCCGACTCTCTGTGACCTCATGGATCACAGCACACCAGGCTTCCTGTCCATCACCAACTCCCAGAGTTTACTAAAACTCATGTCCATCAAATCAGTGATGCCGTCCAGCCATCTCATCCTCTCTCATCCCCTTCTCCTCCTCCCCTCAATCTCTCCCAGCATCAGAGTCTTTTCCAATGAGTCAAATCTTCGCATGAGGTGGCCAAAGTATAGGAGTTTCAGCTTTAGCATCAGTCCTTCCAATGAACACCCAGGACTGATCTCCTTTAGGATGGACTGGTTGGATGTCCTTGCAGTCCACGGGACTCTCAAGAGTCTTCTCCAACACCACACTTCAAAGGCATCGATTCTTTGGCGCTCAGCCTTCTTCACAGTCCAACTCTAACATCCATACATGACCACTGGAAAAACCATAGCCTTGACTAGACGGACCTTAGTCGGCAAAGTAATGTCTCTGCTTTTCAATATACTGTCTAGGTTGGTCATAATTTTCCTTCCAAGGAGTAACTGTCTTTTAATTTCATGGCTGCGATCACCATCTGCAGTGATTTTGGAGCCCCCAAAATAAAGTCTGACACTGTTTCCACTGTTTCCCCATCTATTTCCCATGAAGTGATGGGACCAGATGCCATGATCTTTGTTTTCTGAATGTTGAGCTTTCAGCCAAGTTCTTCACTCTCCTCTTTCACTTTCATCAAGAGGCTTTTTAGCTCCTCTTCACTTTCTGCCATAGGGTGGTGTCATCTGTATATCTGAGGTTATTGATATTTCTCCCAGCAATCTTGATTCCAGCTTGTGCTTCATCCAGCCCAGTATTTCTCATGATGTACTCTGCATATAAGTTAAATAAGCAGGGTGACAATATACAGCCTTGATGTACTGCTTTCCCAATTTGGAACCAGTCTGTTGTTCCATGTCCAGCTCTAACTGTTGCTTCCTGACTTGCATATAGGTTTCTCAAGAAACAGGTCAGGTGCTCTGGTATTCCCATCTCTCTCAGAATTTTCCACAGTTTATTGTGATCCACATGGTCAAAGGCTTTGGCATAGTCACTAAAGCAGAAATAGATGTTTTTCTGGAACTCTCTTGCTTTTTCCATGATCCAGTGGATGTTGGCAATTTGATCTCTGGTTCCTCTGCCATTTCTAAAACCAGCTTGAACATCTGGAATTTCATGGTTCACATATTGCTGAAGCTTGGCTTGGAGAATTTTGAGCATTACTTTACTATAACCTTGAATATTTATTGGAAGAACTGATGCTGAAGCTGAAGCTCCAATGCTTTGGCCACCTGATATGAAAAGCTGACTCACTGGAAAAGACCTTGATGCTGGGAAAGGCTGAAGGCAGGAGGAGAAGGGGACAACAGAGGATGAGATGGTTGTATGGCACCACTGACTCAATGGACATGAGTTTGAACAAGTTCTGGGAAATAGTGAAAGACAGGGAAGCCTCGAGTTCTGCAAGTTCACACGGTTGCAAAGAGTCAGACATGACTTAGCAACTGCACAACAACAGTAAATCAGTTTAAATAGCCAATATATTTTACAATTATATTTGAATTTCACAACTGTGATACTTCAGCTCAGCAAGTCAAGTTCATCATGATTTTCAAAAGGAAACACCTCTAACTGTGGAAAAAAGATAATTCTTTGCATTTGAATGATGCTTTGCAGATCTCAAAGTTTTTCATAATTTACCTCCTTAATCTGAACCACAAGTTTTGACATATTGAAGAATTTTTTTTTAATACTTTAAAGATATTTTAAAAATTGAGTCAAACAGATCTGGGAAACCTGTCCCAGTTCATGTTTTAAGCTAGGTTAACTAATAATTTAAGTCTTCTCCCAGCTATGTGTTTTTCCTACTTTTGCTTTTCTAAGCCATTATTTAAGCACATTAATATTTAACCTTAGATTACAATGCTGCCTATTGCAGACCTAGTTCCATTTGTCTCCTTCTTCCTTTCAGAACTAAACCTCAGTTTTGTTCAAAATGGCCAAGTGATCAGTTAACATTGCTTCAACAAGGTGGAAATCTTTTACACCTTGATTGGGGTAGTGATTACACAGGTGTATGCATCTGTCAAAAGTCATAGATCTGTACACACAAATTGTTTTAATTTTGTTATATATAAATTATATCAAATACATCTAATTTTTAACAAATGACCCCCCAGACTCCTTTGGAATGGTGTTAAGTATAGGTTTGGTCAGTGAGATACAAGAGGAAGCATATTATAAAAGCCTTCCATAAAAGCTAATACTGGTTTTAAATTCAGATAACAGGTTCTCCTTCCTCCTTTGCTCATCCTTTTCCTGGGAATTCACAACTGACACCAGAAGGTTGAGCAGCCGTCTTGCAACAACGAGGATGAAAGTCATTCACTGGGGATGGACTAACAGGGAGCTGGGAGAGGCTTGGCCCCTGAGGGCCCCTGAAGCATCCGCTCAGCAGTGCTGTACATGTTATGTGTGATACACAAAGCCCTACTTGGTCATGCGGCTGCAGCCAGGCTACTGTTGCATGCAGGAGGACTACAGCCTAACCGGTACATTTAGACCATGTTTCTAAGCATGAAATGTAGAGTAGAAAAACTAGAGATGGAATCTTAGCTCTATCACTAACTAGATATATGGCATAGGGCAATGGTCATACCTCAGCTAAATCTTAATCTACTCATCTATAAAGTAAATGTAGCAAAACTTACTTTTCAGAGACTATTATGAAATTTAAGGGAAATACTCTATATAAAATGTCTGGATGCAAAAGGCTGAACTGAACTGAATCACAGCAATACTATTATTTCAAAGTCAATAGATATGAGTTCACCCACTTTTTTTTTTATCTCTGATGACTAAAGGAAAGGTCTAGATGCTCTAAGATGAGCAAAGAGTGAGCCCTTCCCCAGAGTACTCAAGGCCCCTGCTTCACAACAAGGTCAAGTGAAGGAGGGGATAGTCTCGGACTTTTACCCATGACTTCACTTTCACTTTTCACTTTCATGCATTGGAGAAGGAAACGGCAACCCACTCCAGGGTTCTTGCCTGGAGAATCCCAGGGACGGGGAAGCCTGGTGGGCTGCCGTCTATGGGGTCGCACAGAGTCGGACACGGCTGAAGCCACTTGGTAGCAGCAGCAGCATGCCTCACAGTCAAATCTTTTGTTTCTCCTGTTCCCTTTTAAGTCTGGAAAACTGCAGCTAACCTAGGGCAGTTTCACTAAAATACAAATTGAAAAAGGATTCATCAGTGTCAGCCACCTATGGTTAAAAAAAAAATGCTTTACCAGAAACATACTATTTTCAGTCAATGCTGTTGATCGCAAAATTTTCAGTAAGGGAAAATGCCTTTGACAAAAATAGAATAAAAGCAGCAAAACTTACAAATTGAAGTTTGTTAAAAAATCAAAACTGAAAATTGATGCCCATAGAAAATTTCCAAATTGATTTAGGTTAGACATTTAAATACAGTACTAGCTTTCTGTGAACTCACTGCAGTGCACCAAGTCTCAACAACCAGTACACCGACTTACTTCCACAATGCCATGAAATTAAACATGTATAAAGTCATTTACAAATATTATAAATGTCCATCTAAATATGTAAATAAAGAAATGGAGGCAGAAGTTTACTGGCTTATCTAAAATAACATAGTCACTTGATTCATTTTACTTTCTAGCTTTTGTTTTTCAACTTTTTTTCTTCTGATTTTAATTTTTTTTATTGGAATACAGTTGATTTACAATGTTGTGTTAGCTTTTGAAATTAATGTTTAACTACACAGAGTCAAATATGACCAGGTCGGGACTGGACTTCAGCAAGTCTGACTCTGGTCCAGTTCTCCTTCTAGACTAATAACTAGACTAACTAATAACTAACTCCTTCCTCTAGACCAACTAACACAGAATAACCAGAGACTTCATAAAAAGATGCCCATCTGAATACCAGCTTACAGAAAGGTTAGAAACATCAGCAGTAGAATTTTTGCCTAGGTTCTCCTTATTCTTCTATGACCAAATTATTATTTTAAAGGAGAGAATCAAAATGTCTCTATGTTGCAGTCCTTACAAAGAGTTACTTGAAACTTTCAATAGATAGTTCAAAAAACACTGACGATGTCAAAAATCCATACAATTCTGAAGATGGAGAATGAAAAAGCTGTGACTATTTTACAGAGAACTTCCTGTAAGATATAAAAAATCATAAAATTGATGGACTGGAATAACAGCAAGAAGGTGTAGCCACACACACCACGAAACTCAGCAGTCCTGATTCCCAAAAGTAAGTTCAAAAAAAACTTAAGGGAAAACATTATCTCTACCATCATGTTTTTCATGGAAACAGGAAAGTGCAGCATATCCTATACTTGGAGATACTGAATTTTACAGGAGTTGATATTTCTGTGCTTCTTTATCCTCATCTCTTAGTATTTATGCAGAGATAGCAACCTTCAGAGGAGAAGGCAACGGCGCCCCACTCCAGTACTCTCGCCTGGAAAATCCCATGGATGGAAGAGCCTGGTGGGCTGCAGTCCATGGGGTCGCTGAGAGTTGGACACGACTCAGTGACTTCACTTTCACTTTTCACTTTCATGCATTGGAGAAGGAAATGGCAGCCCGCTCCAGTGTTCTTGCCTGGAGAATCCCAGGGATGGGGGAGCCTGGTGGGCTGCCATCTATGGGGTCACACAGAGTTGGACACGACTGAAGCGACTTAGCAGCAGCAGCAGCAACCTTCAGAAGACAGGAAGTATAGAAAACAGTGCTCGTGGGGGGACCGAGTGTGCGGTGAGTGCGTTTTCTCCTCAAAGCTTGACTAGAAGGGAGTAGGAGAATGCAAGGGGGTCCCTGGTGACCTTTGCCTTTAACCTCTGCAACGCATATTGTAAATACAACCTCTTGTTTAAAAAATAATTTTGTCCTAGTTCTGAGATAAGTAAAATAGAAAATGAAAGAGGAGGCCCTACCTGTGACCAGTGGAAAAAACATTACAGCAAGAGCTAAAGAGAAGATCAGTCTGAATACTAAGGGATGATCATGCTTCTGAAAATGATTTCTTACAGGAGCCAGAAGACGTTTTTACAAGACTCTTCAGGCATCTTTAATAAAGCCTAGGAAGAAACAACAATGAAAAGCCTTGATACTGAGATGAAAGGCGGAATAGTTAAAAAACAAAGAGAGTGCCAAAAATTAAAATTATAAAAATATAATTCAAATTCATAATGAAGGCAGTTATGCACCCAAAAAAAGGGCACTTAAAAGGGAGCAAACTTGAAAATTTCTTCAATAATTTAGAGGAAGACAACCCCTGGCAAATTGAGATCCATTAATATTGAATTCCTATTGAAACGACCAGACATAAAGAAACAAAAATCTGTAGTACCACATACAAAAAAGAGAAACTTTAAGGATTTTAAAGCTATAAAGAAAATGTGACCCAAATGAAAGAAAATGCCTCCAAAGCCAAGAGGCCCAAAATTTGATTTAAAATGTAACGGTAGGCATATATGTGTGAAAGAAAAACCCTGGGCAGAGAGAGGCAGGCATTAGGAAGACACGTGAAGATGAGTAATCAGTGGAAACCCTCCTGAAACACAGACCAGTAGCCACAGCCTCACACAGCGGGGGCGTCTCTCCAAGGAAAGCAGAGAAAGCGCCCCGACAGCTTCCCAAGGCGCTCAGTGAGATGTCAGAGGAGGCATCCACCTCCTTGCTGCAAACCACAAAGATATTCCTAAAAGGTTCTGGACTGAAAATAAACCAGACAAAACAAAGGGAAGCAGACTGGCTTTGACCATCTCATAACAACGATAGTGTAGGAGACAGCATAGCAACATTCAGACATTTCAAGAGGGGAATTAGAACAAAGAACTACGAGCACAGTAACCTATTGCCACACAAAATGTACTTACACTTCTTAGGGGGAAAACAGTGGCAAATGTTACACTCAGCCAAGGGCTGCATGTGATCAGGGGCTCTCCTACTGAAGTAGGTCACCTGTCTCCATGCTCAGAACTTTACTCAGGCCAGCTAAGAGAGGAGTAGCATTTAACAGCTTAAGCCTGGAAAATCCTAGAGTTAAATGACTGACAGTGAGCGGGAAGGACACAGTTTAGTAAGCCAGCATTATTTTATGAATGGGATCTAAAAATTAAATGCATACACCATCCTTTGAAAAAAACAAACACTTTAAGTAAAGATTTAACCACAACGTTATTGGACACTAAAGACCACATTAATGGGCTGAGATGGTGAGCATTAGCATAAACAAACCAGTCTCATCTTCACCGCACACAGAAAAGAGAGCAATCAGAATTTCTCTCCCGATTTTGACCACTGAGGAAAACTTGTTTAAAGAACACATTTCTCTTGCCAATGCCTGATTTCTGATACTCAGAAGAGATGAACTACAGAAAGATCTGGTCTTTAGCCTGTCTGCTCAAAGGGTTTTTCCCTCTATGCACAGAGCTTCCGTCCTGGCATGCCAGGGAAGGAAGTCGGGGTAATGAAGGGATGGGTTGTCGACAGACCACGACAGCTGTTTCATCCGAGCAGGCCGAAGTGCTCCCTAATTGCCTGCTTCCATACTGTCAGTCAGACCCGTGGTCTGCCTGTGTGGCCGGCTGGTGGTAATTAATCCCAGTAGCAAGATCTTTCTTTCAGTCTTTGCGTTTGCTCTTGTTTTCTTTCTTTTCCCTTTTTTTTTTTTTTTTTGTTATTCATTGCAAATTAAGAGACTCTGTTTGGAGCTGCAACCCCCATGCCATGTAAAAACAGTCCCTATTAAATAATTTGAAGCTGGAGAATGGTATAATCCTATTTGTGCTGTAACCATCGCAGCAGAGTATGACAGACTACTGAAGTGAACACACAGGTGAAGAGACCAGTTAATAAGCTGGCAGAGTCATGACAGTAGGGACCGGAAGCCTGGTGTCACCGTGGCAGGGAGAGCATGTCAAACGGCCCTGAAAGGGAGGCTGGGTGTCCGATTTGGTTAACTTGAGGAGAGGACACGTGTCAGGCATGGAGACAGGAATTCAGTAGGTAGGTGTCTGGGGAAAAATTAATTCAGATCTGAACTAGCAGGAAATGAAGGATTAGGGGGAGACTCGGTATAAAAGTGTCTTCACGTTACTTACCTTTTTTATGATGGCTATTACCTCTATTTAACATGAACAGACGCTGTTCATGGGGGTTATGTGACTCAATCAAAATTAGACAGGAAGCCAGAGAAAAAAACTCAGGCGTTACGATTTGAAGCTGAATGTTTCTCTCACTGTGCCATTAGGGAGCGAAGCATAAATTGTATATTTATCCTTGATACAGATAAATGTTTATATTTAGCTCAGAGGATTAAAGGATTGATAAGAAACCCAGGAAATCAATCAGAAGACTGAGGACCTAACCTGACATCTCAGCTCATGAAGAATGAAGAGGATTAGTGGTGAAAACTTACATCTGGATGGTTCTGGTCAGACTGTCACATGACATTATAATTACCAGGGTTCAGGGAGACAGACATTGTGGAGGTCAGCAACGAGGCCAGAAGTAAAGGCCTTGCTGGGCAGGGCTTTCTTTGTTTAATTTATTTCAATGCAAACACAAACACTCTACGTCTGGAAAACACTTGCCACATTGGTGTAATCTCAAATTGTCAAGCATTTTTGGAATACATTCACGGTGCGATTAGATCGGCTATTTTGCTTTGGGAGGTATAATTTTATAGGTTACATTGCTCTTTTGAAATGCCATGCTGCATTTCTCAGCAGTCCTCATTGGCTAATAATTCAATTATAAACACAATTCATTATTTTCACGTTGGATGAGAAAGCCTTTTGTGCTGGCTTGAGCCATCTCCCCAGAGCAAGTGGTGCAGTTTGCAAAAGGCCAGACCACAGGGTGGAGCATTCAGAGGAAGAAGCGTCCCGCGCCGTTTAAGCACAGTCCATGGAGCTGATCTGCAGCACAGCCAGTCAGACTTCCTACGTGAAGGCTGGTGTGGGGCACGGGGCGGGGCTCAGCATTCCTGTTTCTCCACGCCTTCACCCTGCTTTGCAATTCACTGTTCTTCGTGCACTTCCTCTCCTCAGTTTTCCCCTGTCCCCCACTGACCAGAGGTGGCTCTAATTCTGTGAGTCTCTCCTGCCTTTGTACGCATCTTGGGACAGCTCTTCTCCAGCCTCTGCTGAAACCACTCATTTCTGTGTCTTTCCTTTTGTGTGCTATGATCTTTATAAAGGGGGTTACAAGAAGTCAGGTGGGAATATATGGGATGAATTATCTTTTGATGGACAGCATCAGAAATGGGCAGATGAGAACCACTCACTAGTATCGGCCCGAGCACTTTTGCCACTATTAATTAAATTTCTTCTGATCCATCAGTTAAATGGTCTCCCTCTGCATTTTAAATCTCTGATCATTTTTCTGCTGTGTGATACTGTACAGACATGCATGGAAAATGAAATCGCTTGTGTTACTCCTTGTAACAGTCACTTGCCATTGAATTTCAGGCCCTAACCAAAGATATCCTCTACCAAGTGTCACAGTTCTAAGGTCCAGCAAATCCTCAGTTCAGCTCAGTCACAGCCGACTCTTTGCAACCCCATGGACTGCAGTACACCAGGCCTCGCTGTCCATCATCAACTCTCCGAGCTTGCTCAAAACTCAGGTCCATCAAGTCGGTGATGTCATCCAACTACCTCATCCTCGGTCATCCCCTTCCTAACAGAGTCTTAATTTACTATCAGGGTCCGAAGCCTCAGTATCTTTGCATAATCCTAAATATGTTTCAGTTCAGTTCAGTTCAGTCACTCAGTCGTGTCCGACTCTTGGCGACCCCATAAACCGCAGCACACCAGGCCTCCCTGTCCATCACCATCTCCTGGAGTTTACTCAGACCCATGTCCATCGAGTCCGTGATGCCATCCAGCCATCTCATCCTCTGTCGTCCCCTTCCCCTCCTGCCCCTAATCCCTCCCAGCATCAGGGTCTTTTCCAATGAGTCAACTCTTCGCATGAGGTGGCCAAAGGACTGGAGTTACAGCTTCAGCATCATTCCTTCCAAAGAAATCTCAGGGCTGATCTCCTTCAGAATGGACTGGTTGGATCTCCTTGCAGTCCAAGGGACTCTCAAGAGTCTTCTCCAACACCACAGTTCAAAAGCATCAATTCTTCGGCGCTCAGCCTTCTTCACAGTCCAACTCTCACATCCATACATGACCACAGGAAAAACCATAGCCTTGACTAGACGGACCTTAGTCGGCAAAGTAATGTCTCTGGTTTTCAATATACTATCTAGGTTGGTCATAACTTTTCTTGCAGAGTAAGCGTCTTTTAATTTCATGGCTGCAGTCACCATCTGCAGTGATTTTGGAGCCCCAAAAAATAAAGTCTTACACTGTTTACACTGTTTCCCTGTCTATTTCCCATGAAGTGATGGGACTGGATGCCATGATCTTCATTTTCTGAATGTTGAGCTTTAAGCCAACTTTTTCGCTCTCCTCTTTTACTTTCATCAAGAGGCTTTTTAGTTCCTCTTCACTTTCTGCCATAAGGGTGGTGTCATCTGCATATCTGAGGTTATTGATATTTCTCCCAGCAATCTTGATTCCAGCTTGTGCTTCCTCCAGCCCAGCGTTTCTCATGATGTACTCTGCATAGAAGTTAAATAAGCAGGGTGACAATATACAGCCTTGACATACTCCTTTTCCTATTTGGAACCAGTCTGTTGTTCCATGTCCAGTTCTAACTGTTACTTCCTGACCTGCATACAGATTTCTCAAGAGGCAGGTTAGGTGGTCTGGTATTCTCATCTCTAAATTTTTCACATGTACCTAAACTTCAGAGTACACAAAATGAATAATAAAGTTTCTCCAGAAATACAAAACCATTTCTGATTTTATTTTGGTGATTATATCACAGTTTGTTTTGTTTTGTCTGGAATTATAACTTCTTGAAAACTACATAGGTGGTCACATAAATAACTTAAATACTTTTAAAAAGAAAAGTTTTTTTTTTAATACGTGGTATAATGTTATCATTATAATTAACAGAAAACTTGCCTAATAGTCAAATTGCTAACTTAAAAAGACAAAAATTTTTAATGTCAATGGGTTATTTCTATTTACTAGAGACATCATTTAAAAAGAAAGATTAAATTCTTTTCTGAAAAAAACAGTAAATAGGACTTTCCTTGTCATGCAGTAGATAAGAATCCACCTGCCAATGCAGGGAGCACAGGTTAGGTCCCTGGTCTGGGAAGATATCACACGCCAGGCAGCAAACGAGCTTGGGCACCACAACTACTAAGGCCCCTTGCTGCAACGCGTGAGCCCACTTGCTGCAACTACCAGAGCCTCAAAATGCTCCAAGCCAGGATTCAACCATACCTGCACCAAGAACTTCCAGATGTTCAGACTGGTTTTAGAAAAGGCAGAGCAGCCAGAGATCAAATTGCCAACATCCCCTGGATCATGGAAAAAGCAAGAGAGTTCCAGAAAAATATTTACTTCTGCTTTATTGACTATGCCAAAGCCTTTGACTGTGTGGATCACAGCAAACTGTGGAAAGTTCTTTTACGAGATGGGAATATCAGACCACCTGAATTGCCTCCTGAGAAATCTGTATGCAGGTCAAGAAGCAACCGTTAGAACTGGACATGGACCAACAGACTGGTTCCAGATTGGGATAGGAGTACGTCAAGGCTGTATATTGTCACCCTGCTTATTTAACTCATATGCAGAGTACATTATGAGAAATGCTGGGCTGGATGAAGCACAAGCTGGAATCAAGATTGCCAGGAGAAATATCAATAACCTCAGATATGCAGATGACACCACCCTTATGGCAGAAAGCAAAGAGGAACTGAAGAGTCTCTTGATGAAAGTGGAAGAGAAGAGTGAAAAAAGCTGACCTAAAACTCAACATTCAAAAAACTAAGATCATGGTATCCAGTCCCATCACTTCATGGCAAATAGATGGGGAAAAAGTGGAAACAGTGACAGACTTTATTTTTGTGAGCTCCAAAATCACTGCAGATGGTGACTGCAGCCATGAAATTAAAAGACAGTTGCTCCTTGGAACCTAGACAGCATGTTAAAAAGCTGAGACATAACTCTGCTGTCAAAGGTCCATCTAGTCAAAGCCATGGTTTTTCCAGTAGTCATGTATGGATGTGAGAGTTGGACCATAATGAAAGCTGAGCACCAAAGAACTGATGCTTTTGAACTGTGATGTTGGAGAAGATTCTTGAGAGTCCCTTGGACTGCAAGGAGATCCAACCAGTCCATCCTAAAGGAAATCAGTCCAGTCCATCCTAATGGAAAGATGCTGAAGCTGAGACTCCAATATTTTGTTGACCTGATGCAAAGAACTGACTCATTGGGAAAGACCCTGATGCTGGGAAAGATTGAAGATGGGAGGAGAAGGGGACGACAGAGGATGAGACGGTTGGACGGCATCACCAACTCAATGGACATGAGTTTGAGTAAACTCCAGGAGCTGGTGATGGACAGGGAAGCTGGCGTGCTGCAGTCCATGGGGTCGCCAAGAGTCGGACACGACTGAGGACTGAGCTGACTGAAGCCTGTGGCCCAGAGCCCAGGGCCCACAGTCAGAGAAGCCATAGAGTGAGCCCCAGCACAGCTGGACAGTGGTCGCCGTCCTGCAGCTGGAGAGAAGCCCCCATTGCAGCAATGACCCAGTGCAGCCAAAAACAAAAGTAACAAATAAATCAATTTTCCAAAAACAGTAAATATAAAAAACAGAAAACTCTTCAGCAGTACTCTTTTAAACAACTACTTTTTCCATTCCATCACAGTCACTGTGTTTTACTGTTTTTTCAATGTGTTCTTCCTCTCATTCAGCACTGTCTGACTACTGCCTTGCCCTCCCACACTTGATTTCTACAATGTCCTCCCAGAAAAAGAAGTCAGGATTCAGTGTCACGGTGCCTCAAAACAGTCTCCTAAGTAAGGCAGCCAGAGTGAAAGCAGCATGAAACACCAAAGAGCGCTGTGCTAGACCCTGACACCTGGTTCCCGTCACCACGGAGTCTGTGAACTTGGCCTTGGTTTCTTCATCTGTCGAGTAAGAATGCTGCTGCTGCTAAGTCGCTTCAGTCGTGTCTGACTCTGTGTGACCCCACAGACGGCAGCCCACCAGGCTCCCCTCTCCCTGGGATTCTCCTCGCAAGAACACTGGAGTGGGTTGCCATTTCCTTCTCCAATGCATGAAAGTGAAAAATGAAAGGGAAGTCACTCAGTCATGCCCAACTCTTCGCGACCCCATGGACTGCAGCCCACCAGGCTCCCCAGTCCATGGGATTTTCCAGGCAAGAGTACTAGAGTGGTGTGCCATCGCCTTCTCTGAAATGTAAGAATAATCGTGTATAACCCTCCAAACCCCTAAATTTATAAAATACTAAGTTATTTTAAAAATCTTAAAGAGAAATCCCTGAGGGCTTCCCTGATAGCTCAGTCGGTAAAGACTCCTACTGAAATGCAGGAGACCCTGGTTCAATCCTTGGGTCAGGAAGATCCGCTGGAGAAGGGATAGGCTACCCACTGTAGCAT
Source organism: Oryx dammah (assembly GCF_014754425.2). Taxonomy (NCBI): domain Eukaryota; kingdom Metazoa; phylum Chordata; class Mammalia; order Artiodactyla; family Bovidae; genus Oryx; species Oryx dammah. The sequence continues at coordinate 1,059,208 of NW_024070189.1, read as the reverse complement.
TCTTGGGCTTCCCTTGTGGCTCAGATGGTAAAGAATCTGCCTGCAATGTGGGAGACCTGGGTTAGATCCCTGGGTTGGGAAGATCCTCTGGAGAAGGGAAAGGCTACCCACTCCAGTATTCTGGCCTAGAAAATGCCATGGACTGTTTAGTCCATGTGGTCACAAAGAGTTGGACACAACTAAGCTACTTTCCAGAGAAAGCAATGGCAACCCAGAATCATAGCACATTCTTCCATGGATAATAATCTGTATTGTTGTTAAACAACTTGAAAAGTAAAAGATGCTTAATATTGTGGGAATGAAGTTATCAATAACAAATTTCCTTCAATAAAGACAAAAGGCAATACAAGTATGCTCATCTAGCCACAAAAAGGTGAGAACAATTTATTGATGAAATGAACTAATACAAAATATAGAAACTGCCCTTGTCTTTGGAACTGAGATTATAAATTTTTTTCATAGTCAACTAAGGTGTGATTAACATTTAAGTACAAAGGTTATTTAACATTTAAACACAAAGGTTTCTCCATGAGTTACTCTGGATTTATAGGATCCCACTTACCAGGATTTCTTTTGAAGCTGTGTTTTATGAGAGATGAGATGTTCAAGCACCTTGTTTAACTGGGGACTGTTCTTCTGAACACAAGTCCAGGCAGAAACACAGTGCCAGAGCAGGTGGCTAATTTCATATCCTTTCTGATTAAGTTGCAAATGTTCCTGGAAGTGAAATATTAAAATACATCTGAGAAAGAGTTCTTTGACTTGAACAGACATGAAATAAACTTTAAATGTTTTTTTCTACATCATGTTACACCAAGTGGAACAATTTACTCGAACACATTTTTAAAAGAATATATAGTTGATCTGAGCTTTATATGTTTATTTTCACATGGATCCCTTGCGTACAATGTTGTTCAGTTGCTCAGTCGTATCCGACTGTGACCCTGTGGACTGCAGCATGCCAGGCCTCCCTGTCCATCACCATCTCCCAGAGCTTGTTGAAACTCATGTCCATAGAGACAGTGATGCCATCAAACCATCTCATCCTCTGTCATCCCCTTCTCCCACCTTCAATCTTTCCCAGCATCAGTGTCTTTTGCAATGAGTCAGCTCTTTGCATCAGGTGGCCAAGGTATTGGAGTTTCAGCTTCATCATCAGTCCTTCCAGTGAACACTCAGGACTGATCTTATTGACTGGCTGGATCTCCTTGCAGTCCAAGGAACTCTCAAAGAGTCTTCTCCAACACCACAGTTCAAAAGCATCAATTCTTCGGTGCTCAGCTTTCTTCACAGTCCAGCTCTCACATCCATACATGACCACTGGAAAAACCATAGCTTTGAGTAGACAGAACTCTGTCAGCAAAGTAATGTCTCTGCTTTTTAATATGCTCTCTAGGTTGGTCATAGCCTTTCTTCCAAGGAGCAAATGTCTTTTAATTTTATGGCTGCAGTCACCATTAGCAGTGATTTTGGAGCCCAAGAAAATGAAGTCTGTCACTGTCTCCATTGTTGCTCCATCTATTTGCTATGAAGTGATGGGACCAGATGCCATGATCTTAGTTTTTGAATGTTGAGTTTTAAGGCAGCTTTTTAACTCTCCTCTTTCACTTTCATCATGAGGCTCTTTCTGCCTCATGCCATAAGAGTGCTTTCTGCCATAAGGGTGGTGTCATCTGCATATCTGAGGTTATTGATATTTCTCCCGGCAGTCTTGATTCCAGCTTGCGCCTCATCCAGCTCCACATTTCACATGATGTACTCTGCACATAAGTTAAATAAGCACTCTGTGACAGGTTGAAGGGTGGGATGGGAGGGATGGGAGAGAGGTCAGGGAGGGAGGGGACATGAGTATACCTATGGCTGATTCTTGTTGATGTATGACAGAAAAACAAAATTCTGTAAAGCAATTACCCTTCAATTAAAAAAATATATATATATATAAATATAAATGTGTGCCACAATTGGAGAGTCTGTGGGCCCCAACAGAAGGAAGATCCAAGGGCCACAACTAAGACCAGACTCAGCCAAATAAACAAATAAATAAATATTTTTTAATGTGTATTTTCACTCTAAGGACCAAAGTATTGCCTAACTGGACATGGTCAATGTCTGCTAAGAAACTATTTTAAAAGCCTACAAAATCAGAATGCGAATGAGCTATTTATTTTTTTCTTAAAATGCTTCCTAACAGTTCCAAAGATTTAATTGATCTACTAAAGTAATTGGTACAAAGAAACAGATCTGTGTGTGTGTGTGTCCATTTATTTTTATTTTTTTAATATAAATTTATTTATTTTAATTGGAGGCTAATTACCTTAGAATATTGTATTGGTTTTGCCACACATTGACATGGATTCATCACGGTGTACATGCATTCCCCATCCTGAAACCCCTCCCACCTCCCTCCCCACCCCTTCCCCCTGGGTCATCCCAGGGCACCAGCCCCGAGCACCAGCCCCTATATCATGCATCGAACCTGGACTGGCGATTCATTTCACATATGAAAAGAAACAGTTTTTAGACATAGCACGCCTATTGAATTTTTGTCAACAGTAAAGATTCAAATACACATCGTGTGATATGTACTCAAATCACTAATTTACCTGGTATTTTATTCTTTTATGCACCAAAAAGAAACACTTAAAGAGATTCCAAACAGTTCTATAATTCTCATTTACTATTTGAAATAACATCAAGACTACAACTTAAGTTTTCATATTGTGCACTCATAAGAGAGAAGGCCAGAAGTTGAAACATAAATTTTAAACAAAGACGTTTTAGTCTAGTCAACTGTTCAGTTAAGTCTCACAGATGTGCATTAATCTACATTGTGTCTGGGACTCGGGTGCTGGCAATACAGGCAGGAGTAGGGTAAAGTCTCTACAGGAGCTTTACTGCCTCAGGGAACCATCATCCACGGGAGCAAATGGAGACCAGGGGGTGTTTAGAGTATCAGAATACCCCCCAAAAAGCCTGTTCTAAAATAACGTGAGACATCAGACTAAGATGCGTGGACTTCAGTTAATATACGTATTTCATCCAAATAACTCAGTGTTCTGCTTTGTGGTAGAGTCTCCCCCAAAACGTGGAGCCGACATAACTGAAATTCTTTTCCCAAATCGCTCTAGAAGTCTCAGCCTGGACGCCTGACAACCCTCACATGGCAAACACTCTGAATGAGTGTGTAGGCACATGCATTTTGAAACTTGTGAACGGTTTGATGAACAAGAACAATCAATACTTTTTTTTTTTTTTTCAAATCATGTACATTATGTGGCCACAGAGACTATTCAATTAGGTCAAAAATATCTTTAACAAACTTATGTACCATCACCAGAGGAAATTTGCAAAAGCTTTTGGTAAAGAAATGATCAGGATTTAGATCCTGGAGAAGATTTCAGCTTGATTTTCAATTTTATAGGACACCATTCTTACTTATCACGAAACATGAAAAAAGGAAGCCTCTGACTTCTGGAACCGAGCTGACATCAGTATGACTACAAACTGCTCTGCTGCTCACAGGCAGGCCATTTTATTCTGCTGGACATAAACTCACAGAGCATCAACCTCAGACAACACTACTCTGATGAATAAACAAAGCCACTTGATTTTTTCCCTAAGCACACACAGAAAGTCACTGTGACCCCACAAAACACCCAAGCAGAACTGTCCCTACATCTGGTAGCGTCAAATCTAAAGGGAACTCCTGTTTCCTCAGGACCTCCCTCAACCTGCCATACCTGGGAATTTTCCAGATAAGTGAGGCTTATCTCTTATCCTTATGTGTTAGATCCTTCTATAATTCAAGCATTTACATGGAAATCTTGCTAAAGTTTATTCCCTGCTTTTTACTTTCTGCAAAAGAAAAAATGTATTTGAAAACCAGAATGAATTAGCATGATGATGGCGATGTGATTTAACATCGACAACGCAGCAGACGAAGAGGAAGCAGTGCTCTGAGAGCCGCAGGTGGTGTAGAGTTCTTTGCTTTTACACCAGGTCAGTCCCACCCAAGGTGTGGTTGGCAGATAACTCCCATCTGCAAACAAACTGCTAACTAGAGTACATAAATAAAAATATGTAGTTTAAAACATAAAATTAAGCTGTTAATTTTATTTTCAGTCCAATAAAAAAAGTAATGCTTATACATAGATTTCTTTTTAATTTTTGTAATTCATATTATTGCAGTTTTAAAAAGTATCAAGCACAGAGCACAGCACTGAATGACTCCCAGAGAACTGGAACTTATTCTCTCTCGGGCTCAGTTTGGTTTTACGGCCACGGCCTGTAGTTCCTTCATTTCCCCCTGCCTGCTGCCCAGCTTTGGGCTGTGCTGGTTTACAAACTAGCCCCCATACCCAAGGACAAGGGTGGGAGATACTTGAGAGGGAGGCCGGCCTCTGCAGGTGGGCAGGTGGCAGCTTTAATAAGTAGGGACGCTTATATATGAGGCTTCCCTTCGGAGGCTGCATAGATCTCCACATCTGCCCTCCAGAACTTATGGTTAGGACTTCCCTGAGGGTTAAGAATCCACCCAGCAATGCAGGGAAGGCAGGTTCGATCCCTGGTCCGGGAACTAAGATACCACATGCCATGGAGCGAATAAGTCGCGTGCTACAAATACTGAGTCCGCATCCCCCAGCTAGAGAGCCCCTGTGCGCTAACTCCTGAAGCCTGTTTATTCCAGAGCCCCTGCCACAGCCAGAGTCTGCGTCCTGTAGGGAGAGGCCTCACATGCCACAGCGCAGACCCAACTCAGCACAGAGATAAAGCCCACCTACCAAAGTGCTGCCAGGATGCTGTTGGCTGAGAATTCAGATGACCACATCGGCTTGAATTTTGTGCCCATCTGAGAAGCTCTGACTGTCTGACCAGACTTTGATAACAAAAATGAACTCTGAAACACGGGCTCTATTGTGACTGCTCAAAGACAGCATCTGGCGTTTCACCCTTGCTTTCATGCATTTGGGAGACGGTCGTCACTGCCATGAAAGGACCTCCCAGTACAAACGTGTTACCTGAATAACAGGACGTGAATCACAGGGTAAGGCTCCTAATTTTAAAGAACCTGTGTTTCCGTCTAACCCAATTTCTAGAAACCATTTATAGTTACAGTACAACCCAGAATGTTCCAAATTTAGATAATGCTTTCGGCTTGCTGAGTACTCAGAGCCCTGGAGGAAGAGACTGCTAATACATCTGAATGTAAATCTTGCATTCAGAAAACTATCTGTGCTTTAGGGTGGATGCACCTAGTTAGTAAACGGTCTACTGCATTTTAGTTGAATGTGAATCTACCTTCTCCCAAGAACAATGTCATTATTACCAAGTGACAACCGTGCTTAACAAATTCAGCTTTGCTGGCGAGCAAAGGGCAGAGTGGGAAACCCAGTCCAGTGTTCTGCAAACCACAGAGCCAGTTAAAGGGTACCATTTGTCAAAGCCAATGGAAACCCTGTGTCTGCATCAGCTTGAAAGAGCATTAAAAGGAGAAACAGGTTCCAGCAGCAGGGAAAAGGAAATTTCCTATCTTTATAAAGAACCAACACCCATATTGTGTGTATCCTAATGCTTCTATCCCACAGAATTCCTTTTTTCAGTGATTTTATAATAGCTCTTCGAAAACAAATTATTTCTACTCCAATGCTTATAAATATATTAAAAATAAAGTATTTTACAGTGGCCAAAATATGTTACCATGGGCCCTGTACCGTTACTGGATGATAAGAGCTGTAGAAATAACTCCACAAATCCTCTGCTATAGCATGTGAATAATAAAGAAGAGAGACAGGATGAATAGAGATGTTATCTTTTATATTCCCTGTTTTCTCCCTTCTTCCCCCGTTTTGTTCCCCAGAAGTTGAGACAGATGGGTACTGAATGGGTAAAATACTCAACTGAAGTGGGACACTGGGTGAAACTTACACTAGAGAAATTGGGTGGACACGGGGCAACGTTAAAGCACGCCATCAACCACCGAACCTGCTGAACCAGCAACTCAGCGGCGCTGTGGATACACGACCTTTTATATTTTTTACATTAGAAGGAAATGGGAGCAGGAAAAGGAGGGCAATAAGTCTGATAGGCTAAAATCTGTTATAATCTCTCCATAGAATCTCACACATGGAGCTGAAACAGTATTTAAAAAGACTGAAACTACGCCCTCTGTTCTAAAAAGCGGAAGAGTGCAGAGGTTTAGAAACTTGTCCCATTGTAAGCAGACAACATTCTTTTCATGTGCTGACATTCTTGCCCCTTTCAGTTCATCTAAAGCTGGAGCTGAACCGTCTGAAGACAGTATGTCTCCATTTCCCTGTTGTCTGTGCCTGCCGAGACTGACGAAAAGAGCCTGATTTAAGGAAAAGCAGCATCAACCCTGAAAGCCGAGCACCTCACGACTGTAACATGCAGGCTGTCAAGGTTTCAGTCTCTTATTTGATTCAAGGAAAAACACTCAAATCACCACCACATTAGCTTTAGCACAATTAACTACGTAATTAAGCACAATTATTGTCAGCATAATCATGTCCTTAGATGAGAATTATTATATTTAACTGCCTAAGTAAGTTCCTAAGTATATTTTTCAATAACTAGTCTTTACATTTACATGGCTATTACTAATTTATGAGCACATGTTTTTTTGCAGTCTTCACAACAGCCCTGTAGATTAGTTAGGGCAAATATGATGATGAAGACAGTATCTTTTTTAAAGGTAAGCAGACAGGGATTTAGAGAGTTTAAGGGAACAACAGACTGGTTCCAAATAGGAAAAGGAGTATGTCAAGGCTGTATATTGTCACCCTGCTTATTTAACTTATATGCAGAGTACATCATGAGAAATGCTGGTCTGGAGGAAGCACGAGCTGGAATCAAGATTGGCCGGAGAAAATCAATAACCTCAGATATGCAGATAACACCACCCTTATGGCAGAAAGTGAAGAACTAAAGAGCCTCTTGATGAAAGTGAAAGAAGAGAGTTAAAACGCTGGCTTAAAACTCAACATTCAGAAAATGAAGATCATGGCATCTGGTCCCATCACCTCATGGCAAATAGAGGGGAAAACAGTGGAAACTGTGGCTGACTTTATTTTGGGGGGCTCCAAAATCACTGCAGATGGTGATTTCAGCCATGAAATTAAAAGACGCTTACTCCTTGGAAGGAAAGTTATGACCAACCTAGACACCATATTAAAAAGCAGAGGCATTACTTTGTTAACAAAGGTTCATCTAGTCAAGGCTATGGTTCTTCCAGTGGTCATGTAGGGATGTGAGAGCTTGACTATAAAGAAAGCTGAGCACTGAAGAATTAATGCTTTTGAGCTGTGGTGTTAGAGAAGACTCTTGAGAGTCCCTTGGACTGCAAAGAGATCCAACCAGTCCATCCTAAAGGAGATCAGTCCTGGGTGTTCATTGGAAAGACTGATGCTAAAGCTGAAACTCCAATACTTTGGCCACCTGATGCAAAGAGCTGACTCATCTGAAAAGAGCCTGATTCTGGGAAAGATTGAAGGCAGGAGGAGAAGGGGACAACAGAGGATGAGATGGTTGGATGGCATCACCGACTCAATGGACATGAGTTTGAGTAAACTGCAGGAGTTGGTGACGGACAGGGAGGCCTGGCGTGCTGTGGTTCAGGGGGTTGCAAAGAGTCGGACACGACTGAGTGACTCAACTGAACTGAATGGACCTACTCTGGACCACACAGTCAGTTGGTGAGTAGGTTGTTCCTTTTCATAGTCAGTACTTTCTCTGTTGCTCAATATCTTAGGTTATATACTTAAATTATTAAAATATATTTTAAACTGTAAAACAAGCTCCTTTTATGCATAAGCAAACTATGTTCATTAGTGAGAATAACCAAGTGGTTCAAAGGGCTTAGTGTATGTCATTGTTTATATAAATGGTCCTCTACCAAGTTATGAGCCAAAGAGAAAACACTAACTTCTAGAAAAACCACAGATAGATGTGGTTGAATGTTCTTCCTTATATACTTACATTTTAGGTAGTTTCAGAAAGGAACCAAAGGAAGCATGGGGAAAACATGAGGCAACTCACAAGCAAAACTATTTTAAAAGATTTTTTGGAGGCGGTCCTAAGATGGCGGAGGATTAGGATGGGGAGACCACTTTCTCCCCGACAAATTCATCAAAAGAACATTTAAACGCTGAGTAAATTCCACAAAACAACTTCTGAATGCTGGCAGAGGACATCAGGCACCCAGAAAAGCAGCCCATTGTCTTCGAAAGGAGGTGCTGTATAGAAGGAGAAGTCTTGAGACTACTGTAAAAATAAGACTGAAAACCAGAAGCAGGAGGCTTAAGTCCAAATCCTGAGAACACCAGAGAACTCCTGACTCCAGGGAACAGTAATCGACAGGAGCTCATCAAACACCTCTATGCCTACACTGAAACCAAGCACCACCCAAGGGCCAACAAGTTCCAGAGCAAGACATACCATGCAAATTCTCCAGCAACACAAGAACACAGCCCTGAGCTTCAATATACAGGCTGCCCAAAGTCACTCCAAACCCACTGACATCTCATAACTCATTACTGGACACTTCATTGCACTCCAGAGAGAAGAAATCCAGCTCCACCCACCAGAACACTGACACAAGCTTCCCTAACTGGGAAACCTTGACAAGCCACTCGTCCAACCCCACCCACAATGAGGAAACTCCACAATAAAGAGAACTCCACAAACTGCCAGAATACAGAAAGGCCACCCCAAACGCAGCAATATAACCAAGATGAAGAGACAGATGAATACCCAGCAGGTAAAGGAACAGGATAAATGCCCACCAAACCAAACAAAAGAGGAAACGATAGGGAATCTACCTGATAAAGAATTCTGAATAATAATAGTGAAAATGATCCAAAATCTTGAAATCAAAATGGAATCACAGATAAATAGCCTGGAGACAAGGACTGAGAAGATACAAGAAAGATTTAACAAGGACCGAAAAGAAATAAAAAAGAGTCAATATATAATGAATAATGCAATAAATGAGATAAAAAACACTCTGGAGGCAACAAATAGTAGAATAACGGAGGCAGAAGATAGGATTAGTGAAATAGAAGATAGAATGGTAGAAATAAATGAATCAGAGAGGAAAAAAGAAAAATGAATTAAAAGAAATGAGGACAATCTCAGAGACCTCCAGGACAATATTAAATGCCCCAACATTCGAATCATAGGAATCCCAGAAGAAGAAGACAAAAAGAAAGACCATGAGAAAATACTTGAGGAGATAATAGTTGAAAACTTCCCTAAAATGGGGAAGGAAATAAACACCCAAGTCCAAGAAACCCAGAGAGTCCCAAACAGGATAAACCCAAGGTGAAACACCCCAAGACACATATTAATCAAATTAACAAAGATCAAACACAAAGAACAAATATTAAAAGCAGCAAGGGAAAAACAAATAACACACAAGGGGATTCCCATAAGGATAACAGCTGATCTTTCAATAGAAACTCTTCAGGCCAGGAGGGAATGGCAAGACATACTTAAAGTGATGAAAAAAATAACCTACAGCCCAGATTACTGTACCCAGCAAGGATCTCATTCAAATATGAAGGAGAAATCAAAAGCTTTACAGACAAGCAAAAGCTGAGAGAATTCAGAACCACCAAACCAGCTCTCCAACAAATGCTAAAGGATATTCTCTAGACAGGAAACACAAAAAGAGTGTATAAACTCAAACCCAAAACAATAAAGTAAATGGCAACGGGATCATACTTATCAATAATTACCTTAAACGTAAATGGGTTGAATGCCCCAACCAAAAGACAAAGACTGCCTGAATGGATACAAAAACAAGACCCCTATATATGTTGTTTACAAGAGACCCACCTCAAAACAGGGGATACATACAGACTGAAAGTAAAGGGCTAGAAATAGATATTCCACACAAATAGAGACCAAAAGAAAGCAGGAGTAGCAATACTCATATCAGATAAAATAGACTTTAAAACAAAGGCTGTGAAAAGAGACAAAGAAGGCCACTACAAAATGATCAAAGGATCAATCCAAGAAGAAGATAGAACAATTATAAATATATATGCACCCAACATAGGAGCACCGCAATATGTAGGACAAATGCTAACAAGTATGAAAGGGGAAATTAATAACAACACAATAATAGTGGGAGACTTTAATACCCCACTCACACCTATGGATAGATCAACTAAACAGAAAATTAACAAGGAAACACAAACTTTAAATGATACAGTAGACCAGTTAGACCTAATTGATATCTATAGGACATTTCACCCCAAAACAATGAATTTCACCTTTTTCTCAAGCACACATGGAACCTTCTCCAGGATAGATCACATTCTGGGCCATAAATCTAGCCTTGGTAAATTCAAAAAAATTGAAATCATTCCCAGCATCTTTTCTGACCACAATGCAGTGAGATTAGATCTCAATTACAAGAGAAAAACTACTAAAAATTCCAACATATGGAGAATGAACAACACACTGCTGAATAACCAACAAATCACAGAAGAAATAAAAAAGAAATCAAAATATGCATAGAAACGAATGAAAATGAAAACACAACAACCCAAAACCTGTGGGACACTATAAAAGCAGTGCTACGGGGAAAGTTCATAGCAATACAGGCATACCTCAAGAAACAAGAAAAAAGTCAAATAAATAACCTAACTCTACACCTAAAGCAACTAGAAAAGGAAGAAATGGAGAACCCCAGAGTTAGTAGAAGGAAAGAAGTCTTAAAAATTAGGGCAGAAATAAATGCAAAAGAAACAAAAGAGACCATAGCAAAAATCAACAAAGCCAAAAGCTGGTTCTTTGAGAGGATAAATAAAATTGACAAACCATCAGCCAGACTCATCAAGAAACAAAAGAAGAAAAATCAAATCAACAAAATTAGAAATGAAAATGGAGAGATCACAACAGACAACACAGAAATACAAAGGATCATATGAGACTACTATCAGCAATTATATGCCAATAAAATGGACATGGAAGAAATGGACAAATTCTTAGAAAAGTACAACTTTCCAAAACTGAACCAGGAAGAAATAGAAAATCTTAACAGACCCATCACAAGCACAGAAATTGAAACTGTAATCAGAAATCTTCCAGCAAACAAAAGCCCAGGTCCAAACGGTGTCACAGCTGAATTCTACCAAAAATTTAGAGAAGAGCTAACACCTATCCTATTCAAACTCTTCCAGAGAATTGCAGAGGAAGGTAAACTTCCAAACTCATTCTATGAGGCCAACATCACCCTAATACCAAAACCTGACAAAGATGCCACAAAAAAAGAAAACTACAGGCCAATATCACTGATGAACATAGATGCAAAAATCCTTAACAAAATTCTAGCAATCAGAATCCAACAACACATTAAAAAGATCATACACCATGACCAAGTGGGCTTTATCCCAGGGATGCAAGGATTCTTCAACATCCACAAATCAATCAATGTAATACACCACATTAACAAATTGAGAAATAAAACCCATATGATTATCTCAATAGATGCAGAGAAAGCCTTTGACAAAATTCAACATCCCTCTATGATAAAAAACTCTCCAGAAAGCAGGAATAGAAGGAACATACCTCAACATAATAAAAGCTATATATGACAAACCCACAGCAAACATTACCCTCAATGGTGAAAAATTGAAAGCATTTCCCCTAAAGTCAGGAACAAGACAAGGGTGCCCACTTTCACCGCTACTATTCAACATAGTTCTGGAAGTTTTAGCCACAGCAATCAGAGCAGAAAAAGAAATAAAAGGAATCCAAATTGGAAAAGAAGAAGTAAAACTATCACTGTTTGCAGATGACATGATCCTCTACATAGAAAACCCTAAAGACTCCACCAGAAAATTACTAGAGCTAATCAATGAATATAGTAAAGTTTCAGGATATAAAATCAACACACAGAAATCCTTTGCATTCCTATACACTAATAATGAGAAAACAGAAAGAGAAATTAAGGAAACAATTCCATTCACCATTGCAACGAAAAGAATAAAATACTTAGGAATATATCTACCTAAAGAAACTAAAGACCTATATATAGAAAATTATAAAACACTGGTGAAAGAAATCAAAGAGGACACTAATAGATGAAGAAATATACCATGTTCATGGATCGGAAGAATCAATATAGTGAAAATGAGTATACTACCCAAAGCAATCTACAGATTCAATGCAATCTCTATCAAGCTACCAACGGTATTTTTCACAGAGCTAGAACAAATAACTTCACAATTTGTATGGAAATACAAAAAACCTCGAATAGCCAAAGCAATCTTGAGAAGAATAGAACTGGAGGAATCAACCTGCCTGACTTCAGGCTCTACTACAAAGCCACAGTCATCAAGACGGTATGGTACTGGCACAAAGACAGAAATATAGATCAATGGAACAAAATAGAAAGCCCAGAGATAAATCCACACAGCTATGGACACGTTATCTTCGACAAAGGAGGCAAGAATATACAATGGAGAAAAGACAATCTCTTAACAAGTGGTGCTGGGAAAACTGGTCAACCACTTGTAAAAGAATGAAACTAGATCACTTTCTAACACCATACACAAAAATACACTCAAAATGGATTAAAGATCTAAACATAAGGCCAGAAACTATAAAACTCCTAGAGGAAAACAGGCAAAACACTCTCCGACATAAATCACAGCAGGATCCTCTATGACCCACCTCCCAGAATACTGGAAATAAAAGCAAAAAATAAACCAGTGGGACCTAATTAAACTTAAAAGCTTCTGTATAACAAAGGAAACTATAAGCAAGGTGAAAAGACAGCCTTCAGAATGGGAGAAAATAATAGCAAATGAAGCAACTGACAAACAACTAATCTCAAAAATATACAAGCAACTCCTGCAACTCAATTCCAGAAAAATAAACGACCCAATCAAAAAATGGGCCAAAGAACTAAATAGGCATTTCCCCAAAGAAGACATACAGATGGCTAACAAACACATGAAAAGATGCTCAACATCACTCATTATCAGAGAAATGCAAATCAAAACCAATGAGGTACCATCTCACGCTAGTCAGAACGGCTGCTATCCAAAAGTCTACAAGCAATAAATGCTGGAGAGGGTGTGGAGAAAATGGAACCCTCTTACACTGTTGGTGGGAATGCAAACTAGTACAGCCACTATGGAGAACAGTGTGGAGATTCCTTAAAAAACTGGAAATAGAACTGCCTTATGACCCAGCAATCCTACTGCTGGGCATACACACACCAAGGAAACTGGAATTGAAAGAGAAACGTTCATTGCAGCACTGTTTATGATAACCAAGACATAGAAGCAACCTAGATGTCCATAAACAGACGAATGGATAAGAAAACTGTGGTACATATACACAATGGAGTATTACTCAGCCATTAAAAAGAATACATTTGAATCAGTTCTAATGAGGTGGATGAAACTGGAGCCTATTATACAGAGTGAAGTAAGCCAGAAAGAAAAACACCAATACAGTATACTAACGCATATATATGGAATTTAGAAAGATGGTAATGATAACCCTGTATGCAAGAGAGTAAAAGAGACACAGATGTAAAGAACAGTCTTTTGGACTCTGTGGGAGAGGGAGAGGGAGAGGGTGGGATAATTTGGGAGAATGGCATTGAAACATGTATAATATCATATAAGAAACGAATCGCCAGTCCAGGCTTGATGTAGGATACAGGATGCTTGGAGCTGGTGCACGGGAACGACCCAGAGGGATGGTATGGGGAGGGAGGTGGGAAGGGGTTCAGAATGGGGAACACGTGTACACCCATGGCGGATTCATGTTGATGTATGGCAAAACCAATACAATATTGTAAAGTAAAAAAACTAATAATAATAATAATACATGATTAAAATTTTTTAAAAATTTCCTTTGTTGTTGCAACTAGCATTATGTTAAATGCATTTTTCTCCTTTTTAGGAATTAGAGAAACAGATTTTCTATTTATAAATTATAAAATAGTAGGCATATATAGCAAAAAATAAAATAATTAAAGAATCAAGTTCTGAAGTGTTCAATGCTTTCTTTCGGAACATATGTGAGAAAGGGAAACAGAGGCATTGCAAGTCACAAAGACTGAAGCTTGTCTTTTGAAGAACATCAGTCTATAGGGACAAGAACACCGGAGTTCTGTGTGCATAACACATAACTCATTACATACCAAGGGATTATATACAATTGGGACAGATAGTTTTTCCTAATGTTGATCAGTAATTTCTGAGTTGGAAAGTAAAAGTTTTATCATATACCAAGGATTATTTTAATTCCTCAATTTTGAACCATTTAAAAACTTTCCGTTGGTTTTCATAGCATATTAAATATTATTACACATGGATTATGGAGCAGAAAATTATTACAGTTGCTTTCATTACTAGTCTGCACTTTACACACTCTCCCTTTAATAAAAATGTAATACCATAAAATGTTCATTTAAAAGTCAGTCTAAATTTTGCAATTTTTAATTGATCAGCTGAGATGGACTCATAAGGAAGAAGGTAGGAGGGCATCACTCCATCTAAAGCAGCAGCGGTGGATACTGACTTCCACCGCGGTCCTAACTGCTGTCTAGGAAACGTGCCTCGGTTGCACAGCTTCAGCATCTGTGCTGTCCACTCCTCTCCCAGCTAAGCCCTCTTCAGCCGTGTTACTGCGCTGTCAGGCAGCGATGTTTAATCACAGTAATGTGACCCGATTTGCCATGCACTGGGATATAAGTGGGCTTCCCACGTAGCGCTAGTAGAGAACCCGCCTGCCAGTGCAGGAGACGCAGGCAACCTGGGTTTGATCCCTGGCTTGGGAAGACCCCTTGGAGGAGGGCACGGCAACCCACTCCAGCATTCTTGCCTGGGGAATCCCATGAACAGAGGAGCCTGGTGGGCTCTACAGCCCATAGGGTTGCAAAAAGTTGGGCACAACTGAAGTAACTTAGCAGTTAGCACGCATGGGATATACTCACCATTCCAGAATCTGTATTCTTGTCTTTCACAGGGCTAAAAATTGATTCAGAAGGGAGTTCTCTTTTACATATAATTTCCATGATTTTCAGAATGCACTGCACATTCGAAGAGATGTTTGGATACATCCAATATAATTCTTTGGAGAAAGAAAGTGCTAGCGTAAGAAAAATAATTTGTGAGAAATATTTCATTAACATCTCGCACTGCGTTTCATTTGTCTTTTAGCTATTAAAATATAATTAAATTCAGTACCGAGAGGCTGAAACTGCTATTTCCCCAACTACTGAAGATTAACAATGTTATGTATGACCCCTAGTGGTATAATAGAAAACTACAAGGTAAATAATTCATACATAAGAGTTCATATAATTCAAAACAGCAATTACATAATGGTTGAATGCCCAATTAAGTATAGTTACTACACAACAATGGTGGAAACTTCCAGCTGAAAATGAATCACGTCAGAATATATACTCTTCATAATGGGTATTTTGGAATTGCAATCGATGTCATTGCTTTTAAACCAATATTCCAGTTTAATTCTTTTCAAGATGTTGTTGTTATTGATTTTTAAACTATATAGTTTAATGACAGCAATGATTATGACATTTCACATAAGATGATGTGGTATTTAACAGAAATATCTTTGTGTTGTTCTTTTTACGAACTTTTAAACAACCTTTGAGTTTCAGTCCATCAACACAGTGGAAAAATTAGTAATAATCACTCTTCCATTGGATGGCAACATGGGTAGAGAGCAGTGACTCAAGCCTCAGGTAGGAGCCCACCCGCTGCTGATGAACACGCAGCCTAAGCAGGTCTCCACCAAAGAGCCCGTGATAAGAGGGCGGCTAGGGGGTTCTATCCTTCTACGAAACAAAGATGGTGGTGTTCTTGAGATAGATCGACAGTAACAAGCTAATGTAAGAACTGAAGGTTTCATATCAATAATTTTTCGGAATGTGTTTGCCACAAATATCTGAATAGCTGGTGAATCACTACGCCAACCACTGTGAGGAGTTAAGAGATTTCTAGTGTAATGAAGAAAACAAAGCGAGCGATGAAACAGACACGGATTCCCTGCTGCCCGTCCACAGCTGCGCGCCCCGGTTTCAAGCTAGCATCCAAACACCTCCGCTGTGACTCTCCACTCCCTTCTCTACCGCCGCTCCCATCAAACGTTACTCCCTTTCTTGTATCCTGAGTCTCCTGATTTCTTACCCTACAACATACCAATCTCCTCTATTGACCTTGTTTTTCATCCAAACTACTGACACATTTCTTCTTTCACAGCTAAGCTTTTCAAAACAGCTCACTCTTTTGTCATTAAACTTCCCCTCCACTCTGCTTCCCTCCAGTCTGAACTGTGCTTCCACTGCTCCCGAGAACAATGACTTTCTGATTGTAGAAAATCATCACTGCTTTCAGAGCTCCTACTGTTGAATACTTTTATAGCTCTCGATAATGGTGACCTTCCTGAATCTCTGCTGTTTTGATTTCTATATCACCCCCTCCTGTTTCTCTTAATTCTCTTCTCCTAGTTGATATCTGTTACTCCAATGATCTATTAACTGTTTACATTCCTCAAGACTTTATTCCTAGAATAAATGCCTCCCCCCACCCCCTCCCAGTCCCGGTTTACCTCATCCACATTAACAATGATAACTGTTAAATTATTCATGTTAATGCCTCTGAAATAAGTGATTCCCAGGCTTGACTTATTCCCCAATTTCAAACATGCTCCCAACTGGCTATATACATCTGAGTGACCTCCAAATTCAGCATGTCCAGTGTTTCTCCAGAATCTTTTCAGTTCAGAGTACCATGACCTTGACCTTACTAGTCAATATGTGAAACTTGAGATTCATCCTAAATTGCTCACTTTCCCTTACACAGCTTAGATCTACGTGATCACCACGTCCAATTTTTCTTTATCTTCTAAATACTTTTCATAATTATTTTACTCTATCTATCCCGATTGCAGAAGCTCATACCTTTAATCTCTTGCCTGTTCTAACATCATAGCTAACGGACCCCTGCGTCCACCCTCTCCTTTCTCCAGTCCGGCATCTACACCACCACTAGGGTTACCTGACTAAAATACGAATTTAACTTGAAATTCAGTAAGCCAGATACTATTACAGATGAAAAAAATGAGTCACAGACAAGGTCAGATGCTTAGTTAAGCAGGAAATTTAAACATCAAACCCATGCAGTCTTGCCTAGAAGCTGTCCGCTTCAATACTGCACATATCACCTTTCACAAAAAATAAAATACAGCTTATACTCTTTAGAGTGATAGTCTGAGCTTCTCAAAATATAACATAAAACATTTACAAGTATAGAAAATAAAAGACAGCCTACCGTATAAATATGGTTGAAGCCTAAGTAAATGTTGTTTAAAATTTTCCAGGTGACCGTGAAGGAAATATATAAAAAGTCGTAAGAAGACCAAATGGCCAATCTGTCAAAAGAGAAAGAAAAAAGATTTTTGTGTTATGTCAATAAATGTTTAAAAACCATAAGGAAAACAAACCATTTTATTATTACCATTGCTTTTGATGAAACAATTTCAAATTCACTTGAGATCATGTGCTTTTGAAATAACTTTAAAACATTTATATCAAGGTTGAAATACTGGCTCAGCAGGAAAAAAAAAAGTTTATAAATCATTTCTCCATTACATATAATGACCAATACTGAATGCTATTTTGTTCTATCTCCTTTAGAACAGAATCTTTCAAATTGAAAGTCATGCCCCTTAAGTGAGTCATGAAATCAATGAAAGGGGATTTTAAAACAAGGAAACCCCACAGTACACTGCACAGCGCCTTGTCTCAGTGTACACATGAATGTGCATTGTGTGTGTGCTGGACGGTAACAGGTTGAGAAATATGCTGCCAGTGCAGAGTGTGATTCCCTCATAAAATTACACACAGACAGACACACTCACACAATGCCATCACTAAATGAACAGTTTAGTGTCTTACTTCTGTGAAGTTTAAAATACATGTATAGCTAAAACTCGGAGAAGGCGATGGCACCCCACTCCAGTACTCTTGCCTGGAAAATCCCATGGATGGAGGAGCCTGGTGGGCTGCAGTCCATGGGGTCGTTAAGAGTCGGACACGACTGAGCGACTTCACTTTTCACTTTCATGCATTGGAGAAGGAAATGGCAACCCACTCCAGTATTCTTGCCTGGAGAATCCCAGGGATGGGGGAGCCTGGTGGGCTGCCATCTATGGGGTCGCACAGAGTCAGACACGACTGAAGTGACTTAGCAGCTTAGCACAGCTAAAACTGTTTTACATAGACAACAGAACTGAAATATCTACAAAAAAATATGTAAGATTTCATGAAAAGTAAGAAAAAAAAACACAGACTATAGTAATAAATGGAATATAAATGCCTAAATTGTTAAACCATAAGATTACAGGAAAAGACCAAATAATAACAATAACTATCCCTATATCACTATCAAGATCATATATCAAAATCCTCTTTGCCACAATACAGGGCATTATTAGATCTACATGTAAAAAGACAAAATTAAACTCAAAAGATAACCCTAACACGTCTCAGTGCTTCACACAAGATTATTAAGCAAATGAGTGGCGTCATTGGGTTTTGAACCCAGGACTGTGTATATTGCTTCAAAACATACAAACTTGCAATTACAGCAGTGATTTCCAAATATTTTTATCAAAAATTTCAATCATTAAAATAAATTTTGAGAATGCATCATGAATGTTTATAAATGTATCCATAACTCATAAACATGCATGATTTACAATACATGTTCATAAATAAATAAAATATTTATGTCATGCCAAGGGATCTCTTCCTATAAATCACTCTGAGGTAGTACTATGCTTCTCCAGAAGACTGATGTCAGATACGAAGGAAGCGGAAACCAATAGACTATTCGAAAGAACACTGCAATAGTCTAAGTGAGAATATGAAAGTCAGAAATAATAAATTCACCAGAAGAAGAATAATCTACAATTTTGAAGGGACCAGAGGATACTGAAAACAAGACTTTAAAAACTTAACATGGATCAAAAGAGAAAGATACGTGATTGACAACCGTATCAGCTTGCATACCTGCTGGATTATATAGCAGTTTGATCATGAGTTTCCCCTGATCCCAAAGCAAAACTTTCTATGACTATACTTGGGCAATGGTTTTTAAAAGCTTTCATCTGCAATATTCTGAAAAGCTAGGCTTTTACTGAAGAACCTGCTGTTTCTTTATCTCTGAAGAATTCTGAACTCCCTCCGCATTCGTCCTCATGGTTAACTGGTGTACATACTCTCTCTGCAGCTTGACAACTTAAGCTTTGCCTCCTAGAGTAAAGTTCCGCCTGTCAATTTCTCTCTCTGCCTGCCCATCTTTTCTTCCTTTGCTCTTTAATCCCCTTTCCTTCTCTTTTCATCCCTTATCTTCATTTCTCTGCCTGTTACCT
This sequence comes from Oryx dammah, assembly GCF_014754425.2. NCBI lineage: Eukaryota > Metazoa > Chordata > Mammalia > Artiodactyla > Bovidae > Oryx > Oryx dammah. The sequence goes on along the minus strand of NW_024070189.1, from coordinate 1,039,756 downwards.
AATTGTGAAATAGAAATGGTAAATAATATTTATTATGTATTACATTTTAATAGTTGGTTACGTGTTTCATGTTCTTTATAGAAGCTTGAAGAACACTGTTCATATTCCTATCGAAAACATTTAAACTGGATGTTCCTGGTGGTCCAGTGGTTAAGAATCCACTTGCCAATGCAGGGGACACGGATTCAATCCCTGGTCTGGGAAGATTCTGTGTGCTGCGGGGGCAACCAAGCCCAGGCACTGCAACTACTGAGGCCACGTGCCACAAGTACTGAGGCCAGTGCACCTGAGGGCCCACGCTCTGCAACAAGAGACGCCTCCACAGTGAGAAGCCTGCACGCCACAACCAGAGAGCAGCCTCCACTCAGCACAGCTAGAGGAGGTCCGTGCAGCAGTGGAGACCCAGCGCCAAAGTGGAAGTGTCAGCACAGCTGGAGAAGGTCCGCGCAGCGGTGGAGACCCAGCGCCAAAGTGGAAGTGTCAGTAGCTCAGTTGTGCCGACTCCTCGCAACCCCCTGGACTGTGGCCCCTGCCAGGCTCCTCTGTCCATGGATTCTCCAGACAAGAACGCTGGCGCTGGTTTCCATTTCCTACCAGAGGACCTTCCCAACCCAGGGACTGAACCTGTGTCTCCTGAACTGTCAGGCAGACTCTACCGTCTGAGCCACAAAGAAGCCCAGAACCAACGTACCCAAAAATAGATAGATAAATAGCAATTACGTAGAAAAAATACATTAAACTATAGTTTATATATGGTTTATATATATGTATATAGCTTGCATATATATTAAACTAATGGTACTTTAATAAGTAGACTCCAGTAGTTAAGATTCTATACTCAGATGAGGGAAGAATATGCACAAAATGTGAAAATAAGTAAAATTAGGAATCAGGTATTTCTGTCTTTTCCCAAGCATGAGCTATATATTTTTTTGTCAAAAGAGAAACAAAATGCTGTGTATGAAGGTGAGCAATGACTCCATGGCAACACCCTTAAACATACTGTTCTGTCAACAAGAAAAAAATCAAAAAGGAAGCATCCAACTGACTAGTAGATATATAATGAAACTCCTGCAAAGAAAAGGTGGATGATTGAAACGGCTTCTTGCCTGAAATCAAAGGCACTTATAAAGCATGCTGCTTTCTCCGAGCTAGTCTATTATCTACAACAATGAAGAGCAAGCATCCAAATCAGTCAATTCGAGAGGCAGGTGGGTTTAGTCGCTCAGTTGTGTCTGACTCTTGCGACTCCATGGACTGCAACCCGCCAGGCTCCTCTGTCGATGGAATTCTCCAGGCCAGAATACTGGAGTGGGTTGCCATTCCCTTCTCCAGGGGATCTTCCTCAGCAGGGGATAGAACCCAGGTCTCCCACACTGCAAGCAGATTCTTTCCCAGCTGAGCTACCAGGGAAACCAAGTCAACCTGAGGCACCAGGGAAGCCCTCGTAAATCTGAGAGCCCAGGTAAACGAGGAGACTCATGGGTGAGAGTCCATGGGATCCTGGGTTTCAAAATCTTCCCTGCTGAGATCTTGGGTAATCAACTTAGAGTCTCTTTGCCTAGTCTGTGGAATGGTGGATAATAATAGACCTACCTTTTAGGATTATTGTGAAGATTAAACAAGTTATTATTTCTAATACATCTAAAGCAATGCAAATAGTCTAACCACTCAGATGAGAGGATATGGGAATCTTTTTAAATTAAATGAATCCATGGTATATGTAAATTATAAGCAATATACACAATGACTAAAGCTTTATTTTATAGCCATTTTTCTTGCTGGCAGAAATATCAAAGGCAAGAAATGGGAAAAGGTCACCAAAGAGGATGAGAAGGAAAGGAGAAAAAAGTGGCACACACTTGATCTATGTTTCTCCACTCCACTCTTTTTCCGTCATAAACTAGCCCTAATGCTAACCCTTTTTATATAAGTAATGCATATATTGTATTTTGCAATCCCAAAATAATTATATAAATAGAAGCTCTTAGGTATTGTTATAATGAACAGTTTGGGAAATAAAGAAAGAAGAAAAGGACATTGTAATTTTACTTGTCTCTTTGCCCCCAGCTGTTCTAGGCAAAGCCTCAGTTCTTTGCATGTTCAATTTCTATTATGTTCTGTTTCTTGCCTGGTGTCCATAAATCTTTTACCCCAAAACATATCAGAGACGATCTAGACTTAATTTATAAGGTCTGAAATACAGTGTCTTCCAAAATGCCCTGGATGACTCATGAATGTCTTCATGCCCACTTTCTAACATAATTAAAATTTCATAATCAAAAGTAAAGAAAGGAAAAAATATTTTTGCAAATAATACTGTACTTAATTTCAAATGATATGTATATACATATATGTCAACTAAAATGTATACATACAGATATATTTTCTTTATTCATAAAGAAATTATTTTCCTGGTTTTTCTTTGCAATAAAACCACTAGTTAAGCTAAATTTCTTTGACTAATAATAAATTTTGCAGCAGGCAACCTGATCATCACAGAAGTGGAACACTGTCTTCTAGGACCTTATGAAACATGAGCTACATGAAGATAGTTTCCCATCTTACAGCTATAAAATGACATGGAATACTAAGATAACAATCTATCTTCTCAAATTGGGCAACATTTAAAGAGTATATCAGTCAGCATTTTTAAATGGAAAACTGGCATTCAGCAATCCTTAAAATAGATAGGAGAAAGCTATATACACTCAGAAATAAGTACAAACTTGATTCTTAGTTAAATGTTATTTTCTTACATAGTTGGCAAAATTCTATTTTCTCCAACTATCTCCATTTGCATATCAGGTAATAATGTAGTGTCCACATTTAGAGATTAAAATAAACTACCAAACAAGAGAATATTCTGTAATAAAACCAAATGGCCTGTTTGGATCCTGAAACAGGTCTCATGTGGCCAGATGTAGTACATGTAACAATTAAAACACATTGGCAAAACCAATACTATATTGTAAAGTAATTAGCCTCCAATAAAAGAATACATTGGAATCACCTTAAAACATACCTTTGCCAGCTTGATTTCAACCGAGTATAAGTATGCCTTTTGGAATGCATCACAGCAGAGTCTGTATAGAACTGATTCCGCAACAAAAAATAAGGCAGGCAGATGATCGCAATCAAAGACAGCATGGTCCAGGGAAGCATAGAGCATATTTAAAGCTTCTGAAATATTGACAAGTAGAAACATAATTTATAAATCATGCTGTTTTTCCACATGCTACAATTAAGTCTTATAATCAGTCACCAAAACCACATTGTGGCTTTAAAATATTCGCAGTCTTGGACATCCCTCCCATCGAGAGGTGAGGTCTATGCCCACTTCCCCTCGAAGCTGAGCAGGCCTTGTGACTGTTTCAACCAATAGGAAGGGCCATTCTGTGACGCTGTGTGACTTCCAAGGCTAGATCAGAAAGGGCGATCGAGTCGCCCCCTTGAGACTACAGAGGCGGGGAAGGGCGGGAGAGAGGCGAGGAAAGAGAGGCACCCTAGGAAGGCGGTCCAGCTCTTCCAGCCAACAAAGGTAGGTCAGGGCACATATATGCACGTGCTGTGCTCAATTGTTTAGTCCTGTCCAGCTGTTTGCAATCCTGTGGACTGTGGCCCGCCAGGCCCCTCTGCCCACGGGACTTTCCAGGCCAGAGCACTGGAGTGGGTTGCCGTGTCCTCCTCCAGGCTTCTTCTTGACCCAGGGATCAGACTTGCATCTCCCAGTCTCCTTCATTGGCAGGCAGGTTCTTTACCGCCAGCACGGTTACACAATGGAGGGGAAACCGGACAGAACCGGATGACAAAGAAGTGTCAACAGAAGCGCTATAAACAGAGAAGCAGAGGGAATAAGGCCATTGGAGCTGAACAAAGAAGAATGCAGAGTTAAGGCCCTACAGAAAACTGCACCTCCCGTCATTACAGCCACTGCATTTTATTTATCGTGCTTTGCAGATATTGCAGCTTATCTTTTTCTTTTTTTAATTGAAGGTTTTTAGTAATCCAACATCTAGCAAGTCTAGCAAGTGCCACTTTCCAAAAAGAATTCTTTTTTAATTAAGGTATGTGCATTTTTCAGACAAGCTATTGCACAGTTGATAGACCGTAATATAGTATAAATATAGCTCTTAAAAGCACCATGAAGCAAAGAACGTCATGTGACTCACTTCATTGAAATATTTTATTATGGGGATCTTGAACCAAACTCACAATCTCTCCAAGAATGTACCTGTACAAAGATTTTGAGCAGCTGTTACGAACAAAACTGAGGTTAAGTGACAAGGAAGAGCAAGAGGTTGCTGGTGAGTCAAGACTGCTTGCCTCAGTATCATTTAAAACATTTTACAGGGCCAGGCTGTGGATAGCACTGTGATGGGAGGCCGTAAAGGCAAGTTAGATGCAGGATCATTCTTATTCTCCCTACTGCTTGAAAGCTCCCAGATAGCACTGCTGCTAAGTCACTTCAGTCGTGTCCGACTCTGTGCAACCCCAGAGATGGCAGCCCACCAGGCTCCCCGTCCCTGGGATTCTCCAGGCAAGAACACTGGAGTGGGGTGCCATTTCCTTCTCCAATGCATGAAAGTGAAAAGTGAAAGTAAAGTTGCTCAGTCATGTCCTGACTCCTAGTGACCCCATTGACTGCAGCCTACCAGGCTCCTCCGCCCATGAGATTTGCCAGGCAAGAGTACTGGAGTGGGTTACCATTGCCTTCTCCACCCAGATATCACAACAAACCCCAATTTATGTGGCGAAATACTCTCTGACCTCATCTGGATACCATTCTAAACTCATTTTAAAAGGCATACACATAAAATTTAAGTTAATGATAGAAGGAACTTTATTTCCTAAGAAGTAATGTTTCTTAATTTCTTTTTTAGATTGGTTGGAGGGCGATTTAAAAGGCAACACAGAAATAAGAAGTGATAAATGAAAAGGTAATGAGTAAAATGGCTGTTTAAAACAAGTGAAGAAATAAATGGCCATTTGGTTAATGTTTTATGAGTAAGAGTTATAAAATGTCAAAACAAGTTTCTCTAAAGTATAATGCCTATTGTAATTGAAAATCACTAAATGACATTTTATATTACTTTTTAATTAGTTACTAATTTTAGAAAAAAGCAATAAGGACTCTGCTGAGCAAAAGTTTTTAAAACAATTTCATAATTAGAAAGTTGAGCAGCCAAATTCATAAATTCAAAATTACAAAAGGAACTTTCATAATGAAACATTGTCAGATATTTCAATACAAGAAAGGCAAATTTTCCTTGGCTCCTGCACAGTCTCTAAATATTACAGCTACCAAATTACGCCTTCACTGCTGATCCAAATCACTTAGAGTGACTGAGCAGAGCTCGGCCAGCGGACGTACCGTCCTGGACTTCTCCTTTGCACTGAGCCAGGTACACCACCTCGGTCCAGGCAGCAGGAAGGTGCACGTGCTTCCCCATCCCTAAGGTCCTGAGACCCAGTTTTCTCTGTTATTGGGAAGATAAAAGAAGCAAACAAAAATATACGGCTTTTAAATTTTAATACAGGTTTATTTTCATTGTCTACATTTTACTAATTTGTTCATACTTTATCATTTATTTTCATTGAAGTATAGTTGACTCACAATATTGTTTTACTTTCAGGTATGCAGCCAAGTGATTTGGTTACATATATATACATCCCTTTTGTCAGACTCTTTTCTATTATAGGTTATAATGGGATATTGAGTACAGTTTCCTGTGCTCTTCCGCAAGTCCTTGTTGTTCATCTATTTTGTATCTGGTAATGTGTATCTGCGACTCCCATACTCTCTCTGTCTCCACACCACTGTCCCCTTTGATAATATTAGATTTGCTTCCTATGTCTGCATGTCTGACTCTGTTTTGTAACTGAGTTAATTTGTGGGTTTCCTTTCTTTAGATTCCACACATAAACGTTATTGTAAGATATTTGTGTTTCTCTGCATGACTTAGGTGATAATCTCTGCTGCTGCTAAGTCGCTTCAGTCGTGTCCGACTCTGTGCGACCCCGCAGATGGCAGCCCACCAGGCTCCCCCGTCCCTGGGATTCTCCAGGCAAGAACACTGGAGTGGGTTGCCATTTCCTTCTCCAATGCATCAAAGTGAAAAGTGAAAGTGAAGTCGCTCAGTAAGTGTCTGACTCTTCGAGACCCCATGGACTGCAGCCCACCAGGCTTATATCTAGGTCCACCCATATTGCTGAAAACGGTATTACTTCATTCCTTGTTATGGCTGAGTAACAAGCAATGGAGCTGACACACAGGCGCCGCGGTGCTCCGCCCGGCCTCTCAGCGTTTAACCCGATCACGCCAGCACGCGGCGGCGCCCTAGGCTTGGCTCTTGCTGCGGCTCGCTCTGGTGTCCTTGCGTTTAGTTCTTGCCGCTGACTTCACTCTCTCGGCTTCTCACTCAGTTCATCTCCTGCTGAGTTCGTGTATTCAGACCTCAGTGACATCTTACGAAGATCCTAGACTCTTGGCATTTGGATTACCTGGAAAAGTGGTGCTGGCCAGCACCATGGTAATTGAGAACATTTTGGAGCTATGTCATCTTCTCTCTTAATCATTAAAACAGCTTCCTGCTGCTATTTCAGATTTTTTATCTGGAGACTCTGGTGGGTCTTGCTTTCTTGATGGAGACACACTATTGATCATTCACGTTGGCGTGGTGTTCCCTCTTGCCCTTTCTTCCTAAAATAGGCCTTCTTGGCTACACAGGTAGTTTATTGTTTTTCTTCATGGTGTCCTTTGCTCTTGTGGTAATAATTTAAAATGCTCCACCCCTGGCCCTTTAACACTAAATTATGTAGAACAATGCTACAGATGATTGTAAACCAAAGCTCTTTCATTTCTCCAAAGAGAATGCTTATGCCATACCAACCGTGACTTTTTCATTTCTCTGCACACCTCAATCTGCCCGTATGCTGTGAACCTCAAAGCCCGTCTAAGAAACAGATCCAGGATGTAACCAGTACAGCAAGTACTTGCAGTTTTCTCACTTGCTTTATACCTGCACTCTTTGGGTACCTCGCTTTTTAATGATGATGTAGCATCAGAATTACTACCAGTTCAGTTCAGTTCAGTCGCTCTTTCGACCCCATGAATCGCAGCACGTCAGGCCTCCCTGTCCATCACCATCTCCCAGAGTTCACTCAGACTCACGTCCATCGAGTTAGTGATGCCATCCAGCCATCTCATCCTCCGTCGTCCCCTTCTCCTCCTGCCCCCAATCCCTCCCAGAATCAGAATCTTTTCCAATGAGTCAACTCTTCGCATGAGGTGGCCAAAGTATAGGAGTTTCAGCTTTAGCATCATTCCTTCCAAAGAAATCCCAGGGTTGATCTCCTTCAGAATGGACTGGTTGGATCTCCTTGCAGTCCAAGGGACTCTCAAGAGTCTTCTCCAACACCACAGCTCAAACGCATCAATTCTTTGGTGCTCAGCCTTCTTCACAGTCCAACTCTCACATCCACACATGACCACAGGAAAAACCATAGCCTTGACTAGACGGACCTTAGTTGGCAAAGGAATGTCTCTGCTTTTGAATATACTATCTAGGTTGGTCATAACTTTTCTTCCAAGGAGTAAGCGTCTTTTAATTTCATGGCTGCAGTCACCATCTGCAGCGATTTTGGAGCCCCCCAAAATAAAGTCTGACACTGTTTCCACTGTTTCCCCATCTATTTCCCATGAAGTGATGGGCCAGATGCCAGGATCTCCGTTTTCTGAATGTGGAGCTGTAGGCCAGCTTTCCCGCTCTCCTCTCTCCTCTTTCACTTTAAAATACTTGCTACATGATGCCCTTATGACCATGAAGTTATGCATCCTATTTTCTGTGCTTTTCATGGTCCCTCTAATCCACTTCCCTGCAAGGAAAGCTTTAATGATGTTTTTCCCCAAGCTTCCACTCTCAAGGATTCACAATTCTTCAATCACCCTAGCTCTCAATATTATCACTGTTTTACTCACAATATATGTTCCTGACACTAGGAACTCATTTGGTATAGTTGGTTCCAGTACATCAGTGTGTTTGAGTTTTGTGTTCCCAGGGCTCTTTTTCTCTTAAAATGAGCAGAGAGGATTTCCTCTCATGAAAAAAGGTGGGGACCTTTGCCTTGCTCATCTTTGGTATTTTGGTTGGTAATTTTAGTTTAGCACTCATTATTTTTAATTGGATTAATAACTGAAGGAAATATTTTCCCACTTTCTATGAAGAATTCTTTACCTTCATATGCAAAAAAGAACTACTCTGGAAGGCACCTTGGATTACTCCTCTTTACATAGGTTAACATTTTTGTAAACATTAACAGAAAAGCAGAACAAAAAAGGAGTGGGCAGGGGAAAGTAGGCACAGCAGTGTTAATCAAAATAAGAGACAAATTCAAAATGCCCCTAAATGTGTTGAATACCTTTTGCTCATGAGTTTAATTTTTGGAATTAACAGGGTAGTTTTAATGCTTACAGAGATACCTGAGCAGAAAGTACAGAGCTCTCTTGTACCTCCTCATTCCAGCACAACCACAGTTTCCCATGTTACTGACAGCTTGTTTTAGTAAGGTGCATTTGTTATACTTGACAGGCCAGTATTGATATGTTATCATTAACTGAAGTTCGTCCTTTACATTAGGACTCACTTCTGATGCAAGTATTGGCATCCTCTGATTTTTTTACTGTCTACATAAAAACCAGGAGCCTTTTCTAAAGTGCTGTTTGGTGGAATTAGGCAGCATTGAACCTTTCAGACTGGCTTCTATCACGTAGCAAAATGTGTTTAAGTTTCCTCCATGACTCTTCATGGAAGAAGATAGCTTGATAGCTCTTTTTTAAACCACTGGTAATATTCCATTGTATGGATGTACCACATTTTGGGGCTTCCCAGGTGGTGCTAATGGTAAAGAATCTGCCTGCCAATGCAGGAGATGTTAGAGACGCAGGTTCTATCCCTGGGTCTGGAAGATCCCCTGGAGGAGGGCATGGCAACCCATTCCAGTATTCTTTCCTGGAGAATCCCTTGGACAGTGGAGCCTGGCAGGCTACAGTCCACAGTGTTGCAAAGAGCTGGACACGAATAAGCGACTTAGCAATATACACACACACACACACGCACATATACACACACACACATATACACACACACACACATATACACACACATATATCACATCTTCTTTATCCATTCATCTGTCAGTGGACACTTAGGTTGCTTCCATGTTTTGGCTATTGTAAATAGAGCTGCTGTGAACACTGGGGTCATATATCTTTTTGAATCAGACTCTTCATCTTTTCCAGATACATGCCCAGGAGTGGAATTGCTGGATTATATGGTAACTCTATTTTAAGTTTTTAAGGAAATGCCATACCGTTCTTCACAGTGGCTGCACCAATTTACATTCCCACCAACAGTGTAGGAGGGTTCGTTTTCTTCCACTCTCTCTCCTGCATTTGTAGACTTTTTGATGAAGGTCATTCCAACTAGCATGAAATGATGCCTCATTATGGTATGGATTTGCATTTCTCTAATAATTAGTGATGTTGAACATCTTTTCATGTGCCTGTTGGTCATTTGTATGTCTTCTTTGAAGAAAAGTCTAGTTAGATCCCTGCCCATTTTTTGATTGTTTTTTTTTTTTTTAATATTGAGCTTTATGAGCTGTTTGCATATTTTGGAAATTAATCTCTTGTCAGTTACATCACTTGCGAATATTTTCTCCCAGTCTGTAAGTTATCTTTTTCATTTTATGAATGGTTTTCTTTGCTGTACAAAAGTTTTTAGGTTTGATTAGGTCCCATTTGTTTGGTTTTGTTTTTCTTTCTATTGCCTTGGGAGACTAACCTAAGAAAACACTGGTACAATTTATTTCAGAGAATGTTTTGTCTGTGTTCTCTCCTAGAGGTTTTGTGGTGTCATGTCTTATAGTTAAGTCTTTCATGTCTTATATTTAAGTCTTTAAGTCATTTGGAGTTTCCTTCTATTTATGGTGTGAGGGTATGTTCTAACTTTGTTAATTTACATGTGGCTGCCCAGTATTTCCAACACATCTGCTGAAAAGACTGTCCATTGTATAATTATTGCCTCCTTTGTTGAAGATTAACCGTAGGTGAGTGGATTTACTTCTGGGTTCTCTCTTCTGTTCCACTGATCCATTAATCTGTTTTGCAAATAACACACTGTTTTGATTACTATAGCTTTGTAGTATTGTCTAAAGTCTGCAAGGGCTATACCTCTAGCCTTGTTCTTTTTTCCTCATGATTACTTTGACAATTCTGGGTCTTTTGTGGTTCCATATCAATTTCGGGATTTAGTTCTAACTCTGTGAAAAATCTCATGGGTAATTTGATAGGGATTGCATTGTATCTGTATATTGCTTGGGTAGTATGGCTATTTTACCAATACTAATTCTTCTAAACCAAAGCATCGGATACTTCTCCATTTCTTTGAATCATCTTCAATTTCCTTTACCAATGTTTTATAGTTTTCAGCATGCAAGTCTTTAATCACCTAGGTCATGTCTATTCCTAGGGTAATTTTTTATACACAATTTTAAATGGCTTTGATTCTTTTCTTTTGCTTTCTTTTTCTGATATCTCCTTGTTAGTGTAAAGAAAGGTAACAGATTTCTATATAGTAATCTTGTATCCTACCACCTTGCTGAATTCATTAATCCATTCTAGTAGTTTTTGTGTGGTGGCTTTAAGGTTTTCTGAATAGAGTATCAGGTAATCTGCACACAATGACAGTATTATCTCTTCTTTTCCAATTTGGATACCTTTTACTTCCTTTTCTTGTCTGATTGCAATGTCTAGAACTTCCAACACTATGCTGAATAGAAGTGGTAAGGGTGGACAGCCTTGTTGTGTTCCAGAATTTAGCAATAAGGTTTTCAGTTTTTCACCACTGAGTATTACACTGACTGTGAAAGTGAAAAGCGAAAGTTGCTCAGTAGTGTCTGACTCTTTGCAACCACATGGACTGTAGCCTGCCAGGCTCCTCTGTTCATGGGGATTCTCCAGGTGAGAATACTGAAGTGGGTAGCTGTTCCCGTCTCCAGGGGATCTTCCCAACCCAGGGATTGAACCCAGGTCTCCCACATAGCAGGCAGAATCTTTACTGTCTGAGCCACCAGTGGGTTATCATAAATGCCTTTTTAATATGTTAAGATATGCTCCCTCCATACCCACCTTGTTGAGAGTTTTAATCATAAATGGATGTTGAATTCTTTTTTCTAATCAACATTTTCCATGGATTTTTTCAAAATAAATTTAAATATATGGTAAACCATGAATAAAATACTGGGAAATAAATGCCACAGAAAAAGATGGCTTAATTTATTCGTTTGTTTTGTGCCGTTTTCATTTCACCAGTCATTTAGTATCATGTTCATGTTATTTCTCTGTCAAATCTGTCATCTCAAGATGGTATCTAATTAAGAAAAGGTGAAACAAAGATTTATTTTACCTTCTCTTCTGTTTTTATATTCTTTAAAAATTTGTGAATTAACGATATATTCCTAAAGAATGTATCTAGCAGGTTAGGTGAATAGTTTGTTACAGAGAAAGAACAGAGTACTCTGTGCATGTATAGTGAATGTTTAGGAGGCCTTTCTGTCCTTTCTTTTTAAAAAAGAAAAAACAAGATATGTTTGTTAACATTTTTTCAGCCAAATGTAGAATTTTCATAAATAAATATTTATTTACTGGCCTTTGATACTCTGATGTGGACTCTTGGACTACTGTCAACAGCTGTATTCCTCAATAATTTATGAATAATTTTCATCCAAAAGCCATTTGACATTGAATAATTTGGTCATAACCTTTAATTTGCATTTAGTATTTTTAACTATGTCTAAGGGGACGACAGAGGATGAGATGGCTGGATGGCATCACTGACTTGATGGACGTGAATTTGGGTGAACTCCAGGAGTTGGTGATGGACTGGGAGGCCTGGTGTGCTGTGATTCATGGGGTCGCAAAGAGTCGGACACGACTGAGTGACTGAACTGAACTGAACTTATAACTAAAGAAATATGTATTCTTATTTTTTCTTTCAATATTTTAGAACATGTAATCATCCACCAACTGGAAGAGAAAGTTCACATACTAAGTAATCAAACAGCCATTACCTTACATTTGATAATGTTTTTTCTAGCTATGTCCAATAGTTCTTCCTCCTCTTTTGGATTTTTTGTTTGATTGAATCTCAAGATGAATTCTTTTGTGATTGAAAATGGTAGCCTAAACCAAAAAAAGAAAAAGGAAAAAAAACAGTAATTATAGCTATGACTTCCAAATTTCAATCAATCAAACTTCCAGTGGCTAAGTATTATCTATTTCCTTAAAAATTACCTTAATGAGAAAGTCTCACACACACAAAAGTCAGTAAAGTAATATATCTATGTAGATATATGTAACATATTTTATATATATATATATATGTATATCTCCAGGCCTCCTAGATTAATCTTATCATACTCTTGGTTGAGAAACATAATTCTCATGATATCAAAGAAATTTTAGCCCCTTGAAAAAGAAAGCCCTGTTTCACAGTTACCAGAAGTCATATTGGTATATGTCTTCTTTATAGGTAAAATCCAGCATCACTTCATTATGCTGAAAACTGACTTATCTCCTCACATATTTCAGTGTTGGTTCAATTTGAGCTGAAACATTATTCCCTCCAAGAAAGTGGAGTCAGCCTGACTATGGCTGAAGAAAAGTTGGCAGGAGAGGAAAGATGTGTGTAGCAAGCTCAGAGAGGCGGCAATGAGCCAGATCTACTCTGGATGAGACAGGAGGCTAAGAGGAGTGGCACAATCCAACTTATGTCTTAACTGGATCATCCTGATGCTGTGCTGAGAGCTTGGAGTTTGGGCAAGTAGCAAGGGTTCTTAAGAGCACACACAAACTTAGGGGAAAGGTAATTTGGCTCAGATCAGAATTAGAGAAAATAATTAAAGGGAAGAGTCCAGATAATGGGTATATTTTGACATTAACTCCAACCAGACTTCCCAATGAATCAGAGATAGGCATAAGAGGAAAAATAAAAAGTCATGACTGAACTGAATAACTGAAAAGACGGAACTGCTATTTGCCAAGATGGGAAAGGTTGCTGGAGGAATAGATTTGGGGTCAGGGCAGAGAATAAGTTCAGCACTGGATGTGTTTTGAGTTGACCATGGCTGTCCAAACGAAGATGCAGAGTAAGCAGTTGGACATAGGAGTCTGAACTTGGGGGAAAGATTCAGGCTAAATATATAAATTTTGAGTCATTAGCATGCATAAGGTATTTAAAGTCTTTTGAATGGGAAGCATCCCATGGGTAAAGTGTAGAGAGAGTAGACAAGTAGTTTAAAGAGAAGTGAGGAAAGTTGAGGCTGAATGAAGAGAATGAATAAAGTGACTATAAAGATGTATCACAGAGTTTAGAACAGCATGGGATCAAAGTGATGTCAGAGGGATAGAAAATTGACAGTAGAATCAATGAGTTGCTTGTGTGATAAAATAATTGTTGGAGTCATACTATTAAAAGCACTGATCTGAGAGAATAAAACACATTTCTCAACAACTTACTGTATTTATAATTTTCTGAATTAATTGCTCTGTGGGATACAGAAAAAAAACATGAATAAAAATCAGATTTTTGCCCCCGAGTGACTCACAGTCCTATTGGGAAGACAGATGTATGTGAAAGTAGTCACAGTGTCGCACAATCACAGGATAAGCAGAGATGAGAGCGTGGTGCTCCGCAAACTAGAGCCAGATAGATGACCCGATGAGGAGCAAGGAGAGAAAGGACAGACTCTAACTACCACCCTGAAATATGCGTTTATTCAGTCAGTCAGTAAGCATTTACTATCTCTGTGTTTCAAGCACTTACCTTGGAACCAGGGTTCACGATGAAACCAACAAACAACCCTGCCCTCAAGCACGTGGTAAAACAGTGGAAGAGTTGAGGCGTCAGAACTCACAAAGTCTACTAGAATTGGGCATTTGGAATGAATAACTTCATTCTTGACTTTCTGTTCTCTTGCTCTTGGAAATATGTGCTTTGATAGATATGGTAAATGTTGGCTGAAAACTCTCAACAGTCATCTGGGATGACATGTCTTTGATCAACATGGACCTACTCTGCATGAACAGTCCAAAATAGCTTTAATCTTCCCCTTTGTACAGAGGCATATGGGAATAAAAATAAGATAGTCCCTTTATCCACCGAAATTTATAAACGCAGCAGTGTTGTTTATAACCAACTGAACATTCATGGGGGCCTCCCAACACTACTGTCTCCAACTCTACCCATCAGAAACAGCCAAGATCAATGCTTACAAACAAATCAAGCTATGTGAACTCTTTTTAACAAATAGAACCATGTAATTAACACTGCAGCATGTTTTCTTCATTAAATTTTTCAGATATTACTCAAGTTCATCTGATCCTAATATGCAGTAGTATGGATGTACACAACAAATAACAATTTCTTTGACAAATTCCCATTCCTTCCATGCTAACTGATACTGTAATTTCTTGTACATAAATTCTTGTAAATTCTTGTACATAAGCTAAGTATTTGGTAGCTGCACACTATTCTGAGTTATCAATCTCCACACTATTTTCAATAGTTAAATATTTGATTACCACTTCTACTTGTAAGCATATCTATATAGACATCATAAGAGAATTAAAAGGCAAAACTTCAAATGGTAGAACATATTTTCAAGACATGTAACTTACAAAGGGCTTATATCCATAATATAACCAGAATACAAAAGGAACTCTCAGGAATAGAAAAAGAAGTTTTAAACAGATAACTGACAAGAGAAGAAATCCATAACCACGTGAAACCACAGTTAACATCGTAAAATAGGGAAACTCAAATTAAACCGTCTCATTTAAGCAGATTTCCCTACCGACAACCACAGAACCACAGACACACACGTAGACAGTATCCAAGGGTTTCAAATACAAGTTAAAAATCTATTTTTTGAAATTAGATATTTATCTCACCTTTTCTATAGGCTCTAAGGAAAATGCATTTTTGTAATTTTATTTGTAAAGCAGAGTAAAGCCTCAGGAAGAAATTATCCAATTCAATTTTTATGCTTAGATTATACTTTTAAATAATTTTAGTTTTATCAATTATTTTTCAATATGGCTGTGGCCTGTAATGAATCATTAAAAATATGGAAAGCTAATGCTTCCCAGCTTTCTATACAGATACTGAGTACTTTAATTGATCTCCAACAGCTCATGTCAATAAATATTTAATAGGAAATAAATACAACTATTTTAACTATTTCTTTTCCCATTACAAATAGAGGTTGTCATACAAATGAATGCTTATTTAATGATAAGCACAACCCATGATAAGAAGCAAAAGAAAACTTGATAAAGTAAATAGGGGCATTTTAAAGGAAAATACATCTTAGTTTCATACACTCCAATTTCTTCAAAACATCAAAGAGTTTCACAAAGACAGATGTAATTGAGTGTAAGTGCGTAAGCGCAGTCCTGTGGAACAGGTCATGAGTAAGGTCATCATGCCAATTTTGACATAAAAGAAGCATGCTGAAGTCTTCAGACTGCATAGGTATCCAATCCAAGCGATTCTTCATTTACATTATCTGTGAATTTAGAACTTTCTTTAAGCTGACAGTTTATTTGTTCAGTAAACATTTAATGAAAGCCTCTCAAATACAAGATATTTTGCTAGACACAATGAGGGCTAAGAGAACAATCAGGCCTGGGCTCAGGAGCTCACAATCCAGGAAGGAACTGAGACAAATCACAAAGGAGACGCCCAGGACCCCGCCCAGGACCCCGCCCAGGACTCACTCCGCCCAGGACTCCACTCAGGAGACGCGATCCTGAGTGGAGCTCAGAAGCACAGATCATGATTCCAGTAGCCCTTGTGGACAAAATCTTTGCTTAATCATTTAATCTGTGTGAGGTATAGTTTCCCATCTGTGGAAATGAGGACAAGACTGGTAGAAATTTGAAAAGCGCTAAAGTGGAGCACATTGTCTCGTTTCTGGCACAGATTCGGCTCTGGATAACTATTAGTTATAAGAATCATGGTTTTTGGTTAAATGTTCAGAATGAGCTTCTTTGCAGAAATGGCACTTGAGTTACCTTGATGTGCAAACAGGTACCGGAACGTGACAGAATGGAAGTTGTCTTTTCAAAATCTTGTCTACGCTTCCTCCTGGTCAGATGACCATCCAGCTAGCACCTATATTCCCAGTCTTTCTGGCAGCTGGGTATGGCCACAGGACCAAACCAGTCGGTGGTGAGCAGATACAACATATGCAAATTTCAGGTCACCTCTAACTTAAAGACAGGCCACTTTTCCTAGAATAAACCATTTTCCCCCTTCCAATGGACTAGAAGACAAAAATGGTGCTGACTGGCTTTGATTAGGAAGATGAATACAATCATGAGATAATGAGGGTCCTGAGTTTCTCATTGACCCTAAAACCAGAGTTATCCAGTCAGCCTAGACCCACTGGTTCACATGTCAGATAAAAACACTTCTATCAGACTTGAGCCTCTGAAATTAGAGACTTTTTTTTATAGTTACTTCAAATTTACCCTAACACAATTACAAACTAAAAAGAATGATTTGAACCTAGCATAGAGAGACAGAATGCTTAAAATCAAGATAGGTAATGAAGATGGAAATGTCAGATTGAGACAGATATAAAAGACATTACACGGGACTCTGTGGTAGACTTAAACCTATCTACATCAGTGTCTGTTCTCTTTCATGCAGTTTGACATACACATATGTCTAGGTTTCAGCCAGTAAAAATCACCTCTGGGAAGCCTCTTGAAAATGTATACAAGCCCTTCCTCTCCCTTTCCTCTACTCTGGCCGCATGAAGCACAACTCTGATCAGCGGAGTCTTAGCAGCCATGATAGCGCATGAAGGCCCCTGAGTCATGCGCGTCAGACCAGCTGGCTAAGAGGCAGCTAAATTCTAGATCACCATGCCCGCTCTAGACTGACAATATTCAGACAAGTAAACTTCTGTCATTGTTATTTTAGATTCTCTTAGTTGCAGTGGGTACCAATCCTATATTTTACAGAGACTTCTGAGTCTTATCTGATAAACAAGAGAATTATTCAGCAGAAGAGTGACAAGATTACAGCAAGGCTTTAGGATGACTAAACTGAAAGTGGAACCTTGTACGGTCTGGAGTGAGGAGTGGCTACTGGTAAACAGTTGGGCAATTATTTCAACAATTTACATAAGAAATCATAAAGATATGAACTGCAGCCTGGGAAACAGTAATGAGGAAAAAATAAGTGAATGTGAGAAATGAGTTGGAAGCTAAATCAAAAGGGCTCAATGACTAATTAGCCGTGAGAAAAGAAATTTTGAGGGTGGACATAGAGATAATCTTAAGGCTCTGAGTCAACATGATTAGCAGTAGAGAGAGGGCATCAAGACAATTAGATGGAAACATTTGGGCAAATAATCTGTGCCATTCTGGACATATATCCTCTCTCCCATGGGACACTGAGTGGAGAGGTCTATTAATACAAATGAACTTGTGAGGCTTTCAGAAGCGGACGCGGCTGCTGCTGAGTCGCGTCAGTCGTGTCTGACCCTGTGCGACCCCATAGACAGCAGCCCACCAGGCTCCCCTGTCCCTGGGATTCTCCAGGCAAGAGCACTGGAGTGGGTTGCCATTTCCTTCTCCAATGCATGAAAGTGGAAAGTGAAGTCACTCAGTTGTGTCTGACTCTTAGTGACCCCATGGACTTCAGCCTACCAGGTTCCTCCATCCATGGGATTTTCCAGGCAAGAGTACTGGAGTGGGGTGCCATTTCCTTCTCCAAGGAAGTGGGTAAGATCTGGAAATAAAGACTTTGTGTTCACCTATGTATTCAAAGCCATGACATTTCAAGAGGAACAGCACTGGGGAAAAAAAAAAAAAAAGAATCAAGGGAGACAAATCCCACGGATGGAAGGCAAGAGGGAAAGAATGGTAAATATGATAGGAGATTCAGGGAAATAGTAGAGTGGAATTCAAACAAGTATACAACTTGGGGTGTAAACTCTGTGAGAATCGTTCGCTACTCACAGTCCCTGCTCAGCCAGTGGGTCCAGCTTCTATATTAGCACTGTGGCTCCACCCCCTAGGCCCTGGCCTTCGCTCACAGAGTCACCGTAGACATTTGACTTTCGCTAGGCCAACTGAGGGGCTTCCCCGGTGGCTCAGCTGGGAAAGAATCTGCCTGCAGCGCAGGAGACCTGGGTTCCATCTTTGGGTTGGGAAGATCCCTGAGAAGGGAGAGGCCACCCACTCCAGTAATCTTGCCTGGAGAATCCTCATGGACAGAGGAGCCTGGCAGGCTATAGTCCATGGGGTCGCAAAGAGTAGGACACAACTGAGTGACTAAGTACAGCACAGGCCAGTCAAACCTTCTCTCCAGGGCTTTGAAATAATTAGCTAATACCTTCATTAGTTGATGTCAGAGCTAAAAGTTTATGTACAGCCATGAGGTAGCTTTCATTGTCATTCAAGAGAACAAAAAGCCGCAAAGCACAGAGCTACTTGTTTGCTACTGTAACCTTGATCTATGTGTGTTGGATTATTTGCTCATATACAGCCTGAGTTTATAGCCTAGTGTAGACACAGACTGTATCTGTTGACCATTTTATCTCCAGTGTCTCTTGGAGACACATACTAATTAGTGAATGAATGAATGAGGCCTGGCTATAGCTTCCACTCTCATGTTCCACAAAAGAGCCCGGCATTCTTTCGCTGCATTTTCCTTTTGCTTAAGTTGGACATGTGCCTGTTCCTTGCGAACAAACAATATTAGACTGAGATGCCAAAGGAGAATAGACTGAAGATGAAAGCCATGATCCACAATGGGCGTCTTGCAGAGATGAAGACTACAGGTGAATGGAAATATCACTAGAGACAATGTCCAGGAAGTCAGTGGAGATTTTTTAAGAGTAGTTTGACTAGCTGCAACAGTATGCTTGGACTTCCCCAGTGGTCCAGTGGTTAAGACTTCATGCTTCCAGAGCAAGGGGTGTGGAGATGACCCCTGACCTTGTAACTAGATCCCACATGCCACAGCTAAGAGTGGGTGTGCTGCAGAAAAGACCCAGCACAGCCGAATGGATAAATAAGTAAAGATAAATTTAAAAAACAAAACCAGAATCTAGATTTCATGGTGCTAATAAACACTACATGCTTTAAACATAGTACTAATAAAATCAACAATCTGCTATACTTTTGGTAAGCTTGGTGTTTTGGGAAGGTGAAGGAAATGAAACTGAAATTTTAAATAACAATTAACCAGGCTGATGTTTCCTAAAACCCATAAGTACCAGCATAACTAAAGAATGGTCTGGCCCTTTCAGGTATGTATATGATACAACTAAAGGTATAAGGAATTCAGGAACAGGTTGAGTAATCTGAAGGGCATAACTAGAGAGTTGGGGATATGGGCATATATTTAGATTTATTCTATAAATATCTTCGGCACATTTGTCAGCCCTGATGCACTGATCTTGAATCTGGCCTTTGAAATGAGACACTGAAAACACACTTGGTCACTTCTGATGCCTGTGTAACTGATCACAGCACCTTCACAGTACGGATGTGCAAGAGGCTGGAAATATAGGCCTCAGATCCACTTCTAAAAATAGCTATGGTTTGACATGTTTGTATTAAGTCCTTCTTTTTCTTTAGGTCTTAAAGTTTGATTCAGTCTCAGCAAATGGAATACTGTCTTAAGCCTTAAAAATGCAAACCCTCCTCCTTAGTACTTACTAATAAAGAAAGCGTCAAACAGATGAGGGGCAAGGGGGCTGTTAATACAGAGTTCTGAGCAGAAAGCCATTTAGAAGAAACCGAAGGCTGAAAAATATTCACAAGAATAAAACCTAGTTCCTTTTCTAAATGAACGCTCCTCTATTTATAACCATTCTATTCTGCATGTTAACACTCAGTGGTCCTTTCAAGGCTGTAAGAGACATCTAGACTTCTAAAGTTTAATGTCATCTCTCTTTAAATGTAATTAATAATACCAAAAAGGATTAATTAGCTGGCATTGGAGACCCAGGAGATACTGGTTCGATCCCTGGGTCGGGAAGATTTGCTGGAGGAGGAAATGGCAACCCACTCCAGTGTTCTTGACTGCAGAATCCTATGGACAGAGGAGCCTGGCGGGCTACAGTCCATAAGGGTCACAAAGAGTCAGACACGACTGAGCGGATACACACAGATACACGCAGGTAACAGTACTCAAGCTGACATATTTAACTACTACAGATAGACAAATGCTGCCTACATTCCTTTGCTTAGAAAAGAACTTCAAACTTTATCTCTGTCCTTTCTCTCATTAGCCAAAGGAAAGCAAAAATCAATGACTGATATATTCATGGTTTAAGATGAATCTGACTTTTCTTTTGAAAATGAGTTACTCTTCAATGCCACAAATAATGGTTTAATGAAATCAAGGACACTCCTCCTTCAGGCAGATCTCACCAAAATTGTAAGGGCAAAAAATAGAGTCGAACCATGGCAACACTTGTTCACCATCTATAACTTGGATGCATGTCTGCCAGAGAACCCTAAGAGCCAGCTGATGCAAGTGGAGACAGAGATGCTAGGGCCTGCGGTCAGCAAGTCTGAGGGAACAAAGTGAAGGGATACTAATGGCCACGTCTCAGTACCGTACACTAGCAAGGGGATGATGCATTACGTTTTACAGCAATCTCCCAGGATGCTGGCATTACAGCCAACTCTGCCCTGCTTACCCACCTGGATCAAGGCCTGAAAGCAAGTTAACTCCTGGTAAGTGGCACAGTAAAAGAGTCATCTGGCAATAGGGAAGAGCTGACGTGACAACCAAAGCTAGGGAACACTGCTTGGAGGCTTTGTTCTAGAAAATTCAACTGAAGAAACATCGAAAAATATTTATTTCAAGGGTAAAGAAATCAGTTTAACTGTTAGAGAAGTGCAAAATAATGATAAATGATCAAGACAGAACTTTATTTCTCTTTCATGTGGTAGACCACGATAAGGAATCCAGGCTTGATATGGCAGCTCCAAGGAAGTGGAAGTTCTGACTTTTTACACCTGGCTAATAAGCTTTTCTCAACATATACCATTTATTTCATGGCCTAAGACGGCAGAAAGTGAAGAGGAACTAAAAAACCTCTTGATGAAAGTGAAAGAGGAGAGTGAAAAAGTTGGCTTAAAGCTCAACATTCAGAAAACGAAGATCATGGCATCAGGTCCCATAACTTCATGGGAAATAGATGGGGAAACAGTGGAAAGAGTGTCAGACTTTATTTTTGGGGGGCTCCAAAATCACTGCAGATGGTGAGTGCAGCCATGAAATTAAAAGACACTTACTCCTTGGAAGAAAAGTGATGACCAACCTAGATAGTATATTCAAAAGCAGGGACATTACTTTGCTAATAAAGGTCCGTCTAGTCAAGGCTATGGTTTTTCCAATGGTCATGTAGGGATGTGAGAGTTGGACTGTGAAGAAATATGAGCGCCAAAGAATTCATGCTTTTGAGCTGTGGTATTGGAGAAGACTCACGAGAGTCCCTTGGACTGCAAGGAGATCCAATCAGTGAGAGAACCATTTCCTAGACAGGTTGATAAGATGTCTAGGGGTCCCCAAGGAGAGAGGGGTCCGGAATTCTCAGGGAGGAAGAAAGGACAAACTTTTTTTTTCCTCTACATTCCTTAGGATTATGTATCCTGCCTGAGGACAGTCTCTGGATTAAACCTTCTGGCTAATCCTGTTTGCTATGACCAGTGCATTTTCTTGGCAAAACTCTATTAGTCTCTGCCCTGCTTCATTCCACATTCCAAGGCCAAACTTGCCTGTTACTCCAGGTGTTTCTTGACTTCCTACTTTTGCATTCCAGTCCCCTATAATGAAAAGGACATCTTTTTTGGGTGTTAGTTCTAAAAGGTCTTGTAGGTCTTCATAAAACCGTTCAACTTCAGTTTCTTCAGCATTACTGGTTGGGGCATAGACTTGGATAACTGTGATATTGAATGGTTTGCCTTGGAGAGGAACAGAGATCATTCTGTCATTTTTGAGATTGCATCCAACTACTGCATTTCGGACTCTTTTGTTGACCATGATGGCTACTCCATTTCTTCTGAGGGATTCCTGCCCGCAGTAGTAGATGTAATGGTCATCTGAGTTAAATTCACCCATTCCAGTCCATTTTAGTTCGCTGATTCCTAGAATGTCGACGTTCACCCTTGCCATCTCTTGTTTGACCACTTCCAATTTGCCTTGATTCATGGACCTGACATTCCAGGTTCCTATGCAATATTGCTCTTTACAGCATCGGATCTTGCTTCTATCACCAGTCACATCCACAACTGGGTATTGTTTTTGCTTTGGCTCCATCCCTTCATTCTTTCTGTAGTTATTTCTCCACTGATCTCCAGTAGCATATTGGGCACCTAATGACCTGGGGAGTTCCTCTTTTGGTACCCTATCATTTTGCCTTTCATACTGTTCATGGGGTTCTCAAGGCAAGAATACTGAAGTGGCTTGCCATTCCCTTCTTCAGTGGGCCACATTCTGTCAGGCTTCTTCCAACAACACAAGAGAAGACTCTACACATGGACATCACCAGATGGTCAATACCGAAATCAGATTGATTATATTCTTTGCAGCCAAAGATGGAGAACTCTATACAGTCAACAAAAACAAGACCAGGAGCTGACTGTGGCTCAGATCATGAACTCCTTATTGCCAAATTCAGACTTAAATTGAAGAAAGTAGGGAAAACTGCTAGACTATTCAGGTATGACCTAAATCAAATCCCTTATGATTATACAGTGGAAGTGAGAAATAGATTTAAAGGCCTAGATCTGGTAGATAGAGTGCCTGATGAACTATGGAATGAGGTTCGTGACATTGTACAGGAGACAGGGATCAAGACCATCCCCATGGAAAAGAAATGCAAAAAAGCAAAATGGCTGTCTGGGGAGGCCTTACAAATAGCTGTGAAAAGAAGAGAAGTGAAAAGCAAAGAAAAAAAGGAAAGATATAAGCACCTGAATGCAGAGTTTCAAAGAATAGCAAGAAGAGATAAGAAAGCCTTCTTCAGCGATCAATGCAAAGAAATAGAGGAAAACAACAGAATGGGAAAGACTAGAGATCTCTTCAAGAAAATTAGAGATACCAAGGGAACATTTCATGCAAAGACGGGCTCGATAAAGGACAGAAATGGTATGGACCTAACAGAAGCAGAAGAGATTAAGAAGAGATGGCAAGAATACATGGAAGAACTGTACAAAAAAGATCTTCATGACCCAGATAATCATGATGATGTGATCACTAATCTAGAGCCAGACATCTTGGAATGTGAAGTCAAGTGGGCCTTAGAAAGCATCACTACAAACAAAGCTAGTGGAGGTGATGGAATTCCTGTTGAGCTGTTTCAAATCCTGAAAGATGATGCTGTGAAAGTGCTGCACTCAATATGCCAGCAAATTGGGAAAACTCAGCAGTGGCCACAGGACTGGAAAAGGTCAGTTTTCATTCCAATCCCAAAGAAAGGCAATGCCAAAGAATGATCAAACTACTGCACAATTGCACTCATCTCACATGCTAGTAAAGTGATGCTCAAAATTCTCCAAGCCAGACTTCAGCAATACGTGAACCGTGAACTCCGTGATGTTCAAGCTGGATTTAGAAAAGGCAGAGGAACCAGAGATCAAATTGCCAATATCCGCTGGATCATGGAAAAAGCAAGAGTGTTCCTGAAAAATATCTATTTCTGCTTTATTGACTATGCCAAAGCCTTTGACTGTGTGGATCACAATAAACTGTGGAAAATTCTGAAAGAGATGGGAATACCAGACCACCTGACCTGCCTGTTGAGAAATCTGTATGCAGGTCAGGAAGCAACAGTTAGAACTGGACATGGAACGACAGACTGGTTCCAAATTGGGAAAGGAGTACGTCAAGGCTGTATATTGTCACCCTGCTTATTTAACTTATATGCAGACTGCATCATGAGAAACGCTGGACTGGAAGAAACACAAGCTGGAATCACGATTGACAGGAGAAATATTAATAACCTCAGATATGCAGATGACACCACCCTTATGGCAGAAAGTGAAGAGGAGCTAAAAAGCCTCTTGATGAAAGTAAAACAGGAGAGTGAAAAAGTTGGCTTAAAGCTCAACATTCAGAAAGTGAAGATCATGGCATCAGGTCCCATCACTCCATGGGAAATAGATGGGGAAACAGTAGAGACAGTGTCAGACTTTATTTTTCTGGGCTTCAAAATCACTGCAGATGGTGACTGCATCCATGAAATTAAAAGACGCTTACTCCTTGGAAGAAAAGTTATGACCAACCTAGATAGCATATTCAAAAACAGAGACATTACTTTGTCAACTAAGGTCTGTCTAATCAAGGCTATGGATTTTCCTGTGGTCATGTATGCATGTGAGAGTTGGACTGTGAAGAAGGCTGAGCACCGAAGAATTGATGTTTTTGAACTGTGGTGTTAGAGAAGACTCTTGAGAGTCCCTTGGACTGCAAGGAGATCCAACCAGTCCATTCTGAAGGAGATCAACCCTGGGATTTCTTTGGAAGGAATGATGATGAATCTGAAACTCCAGTACTTTGGCCATCTCATGAGAAGAGCTGACTCATTGGAAAAGACTCTGATGCTGGGAGGGATTGGGGGCAGGAGGAGAAGGGGACGACAGAGGATGAGATGGCTGGATGGCATCACTGACTCGATGGACGTGAGTCTGAGTGAACTCCAGGAGATGGAGATGGACAGGGAGGCCTGGCGTGCTGTGATTCATGGGGTTGCAAAGATTCAGACATGACTGAGCGACTGAACTGAACTGAATCCTGTTATCTTAAAATGTAAATTATGGGAGTAGGTCTGGTGAGATCTTTACAACCTCCAGACATTCTTTGGATTCATTGGAGAGTATATAACTCCATTGCTAACACTAGCAAGTGGGTACTCTTTCTATCCCCTTCTGATGTCTATGTCAGAAGCTTTCTCTATCTCCTTTATACTTTAATCAAACTTTATTACACAAAAGCTCTGAGCAATCAAGCCTTATCTCTGGCCCCAGATTGAATTCTTCTCCTCCGGAGGCCAAGAATCCTGGCATCTTTGTGTGGTTCAGCAACAACCTTTCACCAGTCCATCCTAACAGAGATCAGTCCTGGGTGTTCATTAGAAGAACTGATGCTGAAGCTGAAACTCCAGTACTTTGGCCACCTCATGTGAAGAGTTGACTCATTGGAAAGACCCTGATGCTGGGAGCAATTGGGAGCAGGAGGAGAAGGGAATGAGAGAGGATGAGATGGCTGGATGGCATCACCGACTCGAGGGACGTGAGTTTGGGTGAACTCTGGGAGTTGGAGGCCTGGCGTGCTGTGATTCATGGGGTTGCAAAGAGCTGGACACGACTGAGCAACTGAACTGAACTGGACTCAAGATGTCTGCTCCAACTGCTGCAATCACATCCTCATTCCAACTAAAAAAATAAATGGAGAGGAACAAGAAAATATACTACTCTTTTTAAAAAGGCACACAAAAGGACCCTGAATAGCCAAAGCAATCTTGAGAAGGAAAAATGGAGTTGGAGGAATCTGGTTCCCTGACTTCAGACGATAATACAAAGCTAAAGTAATCAAGACAGTGTGGTACTGGCATGAAACAGAAATATAGACCTATGGGGCCGGATTAAAAAGCTCAGAGATAAACTCATGCACTGATGGCCCCTAATCTACGACAAAGGAGGCAAGCATATGCAAGGGAGAAAGGGCAGCCTCTCCAATAAGTGGTGCTGGGAAAACTGGACAGGAGCATGTAAAAGAATGAAATTCAAACACTTCCAACACCATACAAAAAATAAACTCAAAATGCATTAAAGACCTAAATGTAAGACTGGACAGTATGAAACTCTGAAGAGGGAAACAAGGCAGAACGCTTTCTGACATAAATCACAGCAAGTCCTTTTTTGACCCAACTTCTACAGTAATGAAAATAAAACAAATGAGAGCTAATTAAACTTAAGTTTTTGCACACCAAAAGAAACGTTGTAAATGAGATGAAAAGATAATCCTAAGAATGAGAGAAAATATTTGCAAACTAAGCAACCGACAGGCTTCCCCAGTGGCTCAGTTGGTAAAGAATCTGCCTGCAATGCAGGAGACCTGGGTGTCATGCCTGGGTCAGGAGGGTCCCTGGAGAAGGAAATGGCAACCCACTGGACAGAGGCGCTGGGCAGAGAGGAAGGGCTTCATATCCAGACTATGACGCAGCTCAGGCAGCTCAATATAAAAAGAACAAACAACCCAATTAAAAACTGGGCAGAGCGACTTCACTGGTGGTGCAGTGGATAAAGGGGAAAAGTTCAGGTTTATTAACACTTCAGAAAGCTTTGAAGACTATAGGACGATAACTCCCCAGGTATGGAAAAAAACGTCCAGCAGCTTCGATGATACAGATGTAAAATAATCGAATAATTTGACTAAATCTTCCTAAGTAAGGTTTATATTCTTTTTAATTTTTT
The DNA here is from genome assembly GCF_014754425.2 of Oryx dammah. Lineage (NCBI taxonomy): Eukaryota > Metazoa > Chordata > Mammalia > Artiodactyla > Bovidae > Oryx > Oryx dammah. Next base: position 1,013,181 of record NW_024070189.1, on the reverse strand, counting down.
CCAGTCAGCTAATAAATGTGCATAGTTGATACAAGTCTTCAAAATCGTTTGGTCTTTCCCATCTCTAAAATGAAAGAGAAAGCACAAAAGACCATAGTCCACCTTGATAAAACACTTCTTAGTTATAAAAGAAAACAGTAACAAAATAGTATGTTCTGAACCAGTAATTCACTCAAGATTGTATGCTTCTCTTTGGTCCAGAATTGTGTGGACTTCAGCACCTCACTTTAAGGATTTGCATGGAACCTTACGTGCATTTTTTAACAGATGCCACACTAAGCCTGCAAAGCTCCTGTTTCTAACACAAATAAGTGAAGCAAATACAGTATGAGGTCTGACAATTCATGCAATATATAAAAAAAAAAAAAAAAAAAAAACACGTAAAATCCTTTCACTCGAACATAGGTCTCCACCTCATCTCAAAGAGCTGATCCCAGGGGGAGACTCTGGTTTACTGTGGCACAAGAGGCCACTGATACAAGACCAATTGTGTTTTCTAAATGACTGCACAGTTAAAAAAATCCAGGATTTTCAAGGTACTGAAAAGTTACAGGAGACTCTCTCCACATTGTCTGACTAAATATCTGAGGTAAGAGCAGTCAGGACGAATCCTAATCTCTTCTTCCAACCTCATAGAGCCTTAGAGAAAGCCACCTTGCTGCTCAGCTGAGAAGGAAAGAGAAAGAAAAAAAAAAAAATATATATATATATATGATCAATCTCAACATAGATTCATACCTCAGTCTTAAGACTTATCAACAAATTATAAAGCCATCATACTTACCTCCACAATATGCTCAAAACTATGTGCTGGAAACCTGAAGCTATAAGTCTACCCAGATGATTTGAATAAGGATAAAAGAAGTGCTAGAAGTTTAAGATATATTTTCAAAAGCTCAGTGGGTAAATTGGTAACAAGAGAGAATTAGTCATGTGAAAAATTAGTCATGTGAAAAACAGAGCATATATCAAAATAAATTACTCAAAATACAGAAAAAAAACAAAAAGATGGAAAATGAGGACAAGAGGAGAAGACGTGAAATATGAAATGAGATGGTCTAATATGCACTCAGTCACACGTCTCACAAAAAGAGAAAGGCAATATCTGAAGGAACGGCATCTAACACGCTTCAGGAATGATGAAAGAGACACAGTTCACAGATACAAAGGGTACAAGAAATCCAGTAGAATAATTCTTTCTAAATAATTTATCACATCAGAGGAAAACTGCAGAATACAAGGGAAAAAGGAATTTTTCAAGGCACCCAAAGTTGCGGGAAACAGATTAACCTTTAAAGAAATAGCATCAAAGTTTCAACTAACTTCCCAACAGCATAAATGGAAGCTGTTAGTGGAATGATATCAATGTGCTGGGGAAAAAAACAACGAAAGCAATAACAGACCAAGGATAATTGCATACTCAGTTTTAAATTTCTTTCAAAAACAACATTTCTTTCAAGAATAAAATAAAGGTACATTCAGACTAACAACAACAACAAAATCTCACTAAGGAAAATTCAAAAAGTTATACATCTGGCAAAAGGAAAACTAGTCTGAGAAGTAACAAACAATGAAAAAGAAAGTAATGAGTCATAAATAAAATATAAAGGGAAATTAACTGTTTAAAATAGTAATGAAGCCTAGTGAGATTTAAAACACACACACACACAAATACAACTTAAGTGTTAAAATTTGAAAAAAATCATCCTTAATCACAAAATGTTTATAGCATTCCTTTTAAATCAAGACTGTGATAAATATGCTTAGAATTAATAAGAGAATTTAGTGGTATCTCTATGTAAAATCAATACACAAATATCAATTATCCTTCTAATGGCAATAGCTAGAGAAGATATATATTTTTAAATGTGCATAAACTTAAAACAGAATCAAAAATACCAAATACAAAGGAATAAATCTAAGAAAAGACAGATAGTACTTCTATAAAAAATAACATCTAACCAAGAATGTAAAACATTCTGTATTGGGAATATATAAGACACTGATGGAAGAAATTAAAAACAACACAAACACAAACACATGCTGTGTTTATAGATTCAGCTCAGCTCAGTCGCTCAGTCGTGTCCGACTCTTTGCGACCCCATGAATCGCGGCACGCCAGGCCTCCCTGTCCATCACCTACTCCCAGAGTTCACTCAGATTCACGTCCATCGAGTCCGTGATGCCATCCAGCCATCTCATCCTCAGTCGTCCCCTTCTCCTCCTGCCCCCAATCCCTCCCAGCATCAGTCTTTTCCAATGAGTCAACTCTTCGCATGAGGTGGCCAAACTACTGGAGCTTCAGCTTTAGCATCATTCCTTCCAAAGAAATCCCACGGTTGATCTCCTTCAGAATGGACTGGATGGATCTCCTTGCAGTCCAAGGGACTCTCAAGAGTCCTCCAACACCACAGTTCAAAAGCATCAATTTTTCGGCACTCAGCCTTCTTCACAGTCCAACTCTCATATCGATACATGACCACAGGAAAAACCATAGCCTTGACTAGACGGACCTTAGTCGGCAAAGTAATGTCTCTGCCTTTAAATATGCTGTCTAGGTTGGTCACAACTTTTCTTCCAAGGGGTAAGCGTCTTTTAATTTCATGGCTGCAGTCACCATCTGCAGTGAGTTTGGAGCCCCCCAAAATAAAGTCTGACGCTTTTTCCACTGTTTCCCCATCTATTTCCCATGGAGTGATGGGACTGGATGCCAGGATCTTCGCTTTCTGAATGTTGAGCTTTAAGCCAACTTTTTCACTCTCCTCTTTCACTTTCATCAAGAGGCTTTTTAGCTCCTCTTCACTTTCTGCCATAAGGGTGGTGTCATCTGCATATCTGAGGTTATTGATATTTCTCCCAGCAATATTGATTCCAGCTTGTGTTTCTTTCAGCCCAGCGTTTCTCATGATGTACTCTGCATAGAAGTTAAATAAGCAGGGTGACAATATACAGCCTTGACATACTCCTTTTCCTATTTGGAACCAGTCTGTTGTTCCATGTCCAGTTCTAACTATTGCTTCCTGACCTGCATACAGATTTCTCAAGAGGCAGGTCAGGTGGTCTGATATTCCCATCTCTTTCAGAATTTTCCACAGTTTATTATGATCCACACAGTCAAAGGTTTAATATTGTGAAAACAACCATACGACCCAAAACAATCTACAGATTCAATGTAACCCATATCAAAATACCAATGGCAATTTTCACAATATTAGAACAAACGGTTTTATTTTGCATGCAGACACAAGAGACCTTGAATGACCAAACACATCTTGAGAAGGAACAGAGCTGGAACTGCCACATGATCTGATGTAGACAAAAGCCACATGTAATCAAAACCGCATGGTTTCGTCACAAAAACAGACACACAGATCAACGGAAAAGGATAGGAAGCCCAGAAATGACCCTGTACACTTATGGCCAACTAATCTGTGACTAAGGAGACAAGAATATACAAGGGGAAAAGGTAGTCTTTTCAGTAAGTGGTGCTAGGAAAACTCGACAGCCACATTTAAAATAATTAAATGTTTTCTTACACTACAAACAAAATTAACTCAAAATGGATTAAAGACCTAAATGTCATACTGGAAATAAATAAATAAAACTCCTAGAAGAGCACTTCCCTGGTGGTACAGTGGATAAGTATTTGCCTGCCAATGCAGGGGACATGGGTTCTATCACTGGTCCAGGAAAATTTCACACATCTTAAGCCAAGTAGGGTTCCCTGGTCTGCCTGCAATGCGGGAGACACGGGTTCGATCCCCGGATCAGGAAGATCCCCTGAAGAAGGAAATGGCAACTCACTCCAGTATTCTTGCCTAGAAAATCCCATGGATGGAGGAGCCTAGTAGGGTATAGTCCATGGGGTCGCAAAGAGTCAGACACGATTGAACGACTTCACTTTCACTTGGGCCAATTAAGCCCATGTGCCTCAGCTACTGAAGCCCTGTGTTCTGAAGCCCGTGATCTAGGGCTTCTGCAAGAGGAGTCACCAAAGAGAAGCCGCTGCGATGAGAAGCCCTTGGGGCGCAGGGGAGGGCAGCCCTGCTCGCCGCCGTCGCTAGAGAAAGCCAGTGCACAGCAAAGAAGACCCAGAGCAGACAAAAGTAAGCAAATAAATAAATAAATAATTTAAAAAAACCTCCTAGAAGGAATCATAGAAAACTCTTCAATGTAAATTACTGCAAATGTCTGTTGGATATTTCTCCTAAGGCAAAGGAAACAGAAGCAAAAATAAACAAATGGAACCTAATTAAATGTAAAAGCTTCACTTAAGAAAGGAAACCACCAACCAAGTGAAAAATAATCTTCTGAACAGGAGAAACTGACATGACTGATAAAGGATTAATAATCAAAATTCACAAACAGCTCATATAACTCAATATCAAAAGTAAACAAACATCTTGATTAAAAAACAGGCCTGAGTAGACATATTCCAAAAAGATATACAGCCCAACAGGCACATGAAAAGATGCTTAACACCTCTCATCAGAGAAATGCAAATCAAAACCACGGTGAAATGTCACCTCACACCTGTCAGAATGTCTGTCATCAGAAAGACCACAAATAATGAACGCTGATGAGGATGTGGAGAAAGGGGAATTCTTGTACAATGTTGATGAGGATGTGGGGAAAAGGAAATTATTGTACAACATTGATGTGGATATGAAGAAAAGAGAACTCTTTCACAATGTTGATGAGGATGTGAAGACAAGGAAATTCTTGTACAATGTTGATGAGGATGTGAAGACAAGGAAATTCTTGCACAATGCTGATGAGGATGTGAGGAAAAGGGAATTCTTGTACAACGTTGCTGGGAATGAAACTGGTGCAGCCATGGTGCAAAACAATGTGGAAGTTCCTCAGAAACTGAAAAAGAATTACCACACAATCCAGCAAGTCCACTTCTAGGTACACATCTGAAGAAAATGGAAACACTAATTTGAAAAGATTAAGCACCTCAACGTTCATCGGCAGCATTTACAACAACCAAGATATGAAAGCAATCTAAGTATTCATCAACAGATGAGTGGATAAAAAATGTGATATAAACATTAAATGGAATAATACTCAGCCATAAAAATGAATGAAACTTTCCTATTTGCAACATGGACCTGGAGGTTATTAGACTTACTGAAGAAAATCAGATAGAGAAAGACAAATATTGTATGTTACCACTTATATTTTGAGTATAAAAAATAAAGCAAAAAATATAAATGTAACAAAACAGAAAGAGACTCACAGGTAGAGAGAATAAACCAGCAATTACCACTGGGGAGAGGGGAGGAGGCAGGGAAAGGTCGACGTAAGGTATTAAGTCACACACTATGTATAAAACAAATAAGCTACAGAGATATACTGTACATCACAGGGAATACAGCCAATATTATAACAACTGTGAATGCAGTACAGTTTCCAAAAACTTTAAATCACTATATTCTATGCCAGCAACTATTATTTTGAACTACACCTCGATAAAATAAAAATTTTAAGTAGAAATAATAAGCAGGATTATTACTGAAGAAGAAATTTGGAAAATGCATCATATTGACTATTAAATAGTATCACTAAATGACAGTGATTAAGGCAGCTTGGTATTAATATAAAAAGGGACAGGTAATTCCCCAACAGTCCGGTGGTTCAGACTTGGTGCTTTCACTGCAAGGTCCCAGGTTCGATCCCTGTCGAGGGAACTAAGTATCCACAAGCTGCATAGTGTGGCCAAAATAATAATAATATTAAGGGACAAATAGACCAGGGAAATAGAAAAGAGAGCCCAGAAACATACCCACTATATGTGGACACGATTTATGTAATAGTTGTGCTAGAAAAATAGGGAAGAAAGATATTCTTTTTGATACATGATACTGATCAAGTTGGTATGCACACAAAAATGAGATATTGGACCATCACTTATCATTAACAAAAGTCATTTCCATATATGTTAAAAGAAAAAACAGTAAGATTAATAAAAATAATTTATAACAATATCCACCTGATCTTGTGGTATAGACACATTTTTTTAACCAAATTACAAAAATGACTAATCACTAAAGACAGAATTAATAATACAAATGAACTTACTTACAAAAGAGAAAGAGACTCACAGGCTTAGAAAACAAGCTCTTGGTTGCCAAGGGGATGCGGCAGTTAAGGACTTTGGGAAGGTCATGTACACACTGCTATATTTGAAATGGATAACCAACAGAAACGTGTTGGATAGCACATGGAATCCCCAAATGATGTGCCAGCCTAGATGAGAGGGGGATTTGGAGAATGGATACAAGTATATGCATGGCTGAGTCCCTTCACTGTTCACCTGAAACTATCACTACATTGTTAACTGACGGTTCAGCTCAGTCGTGTCTGACTCTGCAGCAGCAGGCCAGGCCTCCATGTCCATCACAAACTCCCGGAGTTTACTCAAACTCATGTCCATTGAGTCAGTGATGCCACCCAACCATCTCATCCTCTGTTGTCCCCTTCTCCTCCCGCCCTCAATCTTTCCCAGCATCAGGGTGTCTTCAAATGTCTGCTCTTCAGATCAGGTGGCCAAAGGCTGGGAGCCTCAGCTTCAGCATCAGCCCTTCCAATGAATATCCAGGACTGATTTCCTTTAGGATGGATGGGTTGGATCTCCTTGCAGTCCAAGGGACTCTCAAGAGTCTTCTCCAACACCACAGTTCAAAAGCATCAATTCTTCAGTTCTCAGCTTTCTTTATAGTCCAACTCTCACATCCATATGACTACTGGGAAAAACATAGCCTTGACTAGATGGACCTTTGTTGGCAAAGTAATATCTCTGCTTTTTAGTATGTTGTCTAGGTGGGTCATAACTTTTCTTCCAAGGAGAAAGCATCTTAATTTCATGGCTGCAGGCACCATCTGCAGTGATTTTGGAGCCCCACAAAATAAAGTCTCTGACTGTTTTCATTATTTCCCCATCTATTTGCCATGAACTGATGGAACTGGATGCCATGATCTTAGTTTTCTGAATGTTGAGCTTTAAACCAACTTTTTCACTTTCCATATTCACTTTCATCAAGAGGCTCTTTAGTTCCTCTTCGCTTTCTGCCATAAGTGTGGTGTCATCTGCGTATCTGAGGTTATTGATATTTCTCCCGGCAATCTTGATTCCAGCTTGTGCTTCTTCCAGTCCAGCATTTCTCATGATGTACTCTGCATAGAAGTTAAATAAGCAAGGTAATAATATGCAGCCTTGAGATACTCATTTTCCTATTTGGGACCAGTCTGCTGTTTCATGTCCAGTTCTAACTGTTGCTTCCTGACCTGCATACAGATTTCTCAAGAGGCAGGTTAAGTGGTCTGGTATTCCCATCTCTTTCAGAATTTTCCACAGTTTATTGTGATCCACACAGTCAATGGCTTTGGCATAGTCAATAAAGCAGAAGTAGATGTTTTTCTGGAACTCTCTTGCTTTTTCAATGATCCAGTGGATGTTGGCATTTTCATCTCTGGTTCGTCTGCCTTTTCTAAATCCAGCTTGAACCATCTGAAAGTTCACAACTCATGTACTGTTGAAGCCTGGTTTGGAGAATTTTGAGCATTACTTTGCTAGCATGTGAGATGAGTGCAATTGTGCGGTAGTTTGAGGATTGTTTGGCATTGCCTTTCTTTGGGATTGGAATGAAAACTGACCTTTTCCAGTCCCGTGGCCACTGCTGAGTTTTCCAAATTTTGTGAAATATTGAGTGTAACACTTTCACAGCATCATCTTTTAGGACTTGAAACAGCTCAACAGGAATTCCATCACCTCCACTAGCTTTGTTCATAGTGATGCTTCCTAAGACCTACTTGACTTCACATTCCAGGATGGCTGGCTGTAGGTGAGTGATCACACCATCCTGATTATCTGGGTTGTGAAGATCATTTTTGTACAGTTCTTCTGTGTATTCTTGCCACCTCTTCTTAATATCTTCTGCTTCTGTTAGGTGCATACCATTTCTGTCCTTTATTGAGCCCATCTTTGCATGAAATGTTCCCTTGATATCTAATTTTCTTGAAGAGATCTCTAGTCTTTCCCATTCTATTGTTTTCCTCTATTTCTTTGCATTGATCACTGAGGAAGTCTTTCTTATCTCTCCTTGCTATTCTTTGGAACTCTGTATTTAAATGGGTATGTCTTTCCTTTTCTCCTTTGCCTTTAGCTTCTCTTCTTTTCTAAGCTATTTGTAAGGACTCCTCAGACAATCATTTTTGCCTTTTTGCATTTCTTTTTCTTGGGGATTGTCTTGATCATGGGGCTTCCCTCAACTCAGTTGGTAAAGAATCTGCGTGCAATGCAGGAGACCCGGGTTCTATTCCTGATTTGGGAAGACCCCCTGGAGAAGGAAATGGCAACCCACTACAGTGTTCTTGCCTGAAGCATCCCATGGACAGAGGAGCCTGGCAGGCTACAGTCCATGGAGTCAGACATGACTTAGCGACTAAAGAGACAGAGATCACTTGATCACTGCCTCCTGCACAATGTTACGAACTTCGGGCCATAGTTCATCAGATCTAGTCCCTTCCACTGTATAATCATATGGAGAAGGAAATGGCAATCCACTCCAATACTCTTGCCTGGTATATTCCATGGATGGAGAATCCTGGTAGCCTACAGTCCATGGGGTCACAAAGAGTCAGACACAACTGAGCAACTTCACTTTCACTTCCACTGTATAATAATAAGGGATTTTATTTAGGTCATACCTGAATGGTCTAGTGGTTTTGCCATTTCTTCAGTTTTACTACAGTACAAAATGGTTTTGGTGGTTAAAAAAAAGAAAGAAAAAAGACAGAATTAACATGTTCTGTTTGATATAGTCAATAATTCCATCCCCCGGTATGTACTCTAGGGAATGGAATGGAAAATATGATTTTATGTATCTTAAGTGAATGGAAATAATATATGCCAAAATTATAACTGGAAAGACATGTGGTCAAAGCAGTTTATCTGCTATCTATACTTTATTAATTAATTAGGGCTTCCCAGGAGAAGGAAATGGCAACCCACTCCAGTATTCTTGCCTGGAGAATCCCATAGACGGAGGAGCCTGGTGGGCTACAGTCCACGGGGTTGCAAAGAGTCGGACACGACTGAGCGACTTTACTTTCACTTTTCCCAGGTGGTGCGCCTGGTAAAGAACCCACCTGCCAATGCAAGACATGTAAGAGATGTGGGGTCCATCCCGGGGGGCGGTCAGGAAGATCCCCTGGAGAAGGAAATGGCAACCCACTCCAGTATTCCTGCCTGGAGAATCCGATGGACAGAGGAGCCTGGTGGGCTACAGTCTACAGTGTTGCACAGAGTTGGACACGACTGAAGCGAGTTAGCACACATGCACGCATTCTTTATTAAAGAAAAATATTTGAAACAAACAGAAATACGTCAACACATAAGTTCTATTACATACTCTATTGTGCTCTTTAAGTTCTTATAAACTTCTTGCACTTCCTTGGTGCTACAGTAGCCAGGAGTCCTCCTGCCAGCGCAGGGGATGGAGGTTCAATCCCTGGTCCAGGAGGACGCTGCAGGCTGCAGAGCGACTGAGCCTGCGCTCTAAACCCACGAGCCGGAAGGGCTGCGCCCGCAGGCCACAGCTACTGAGCCTGCGCTCTAAGCCCGCGAGCCGGAAGGACTGAGCCGGCAGGCCACAGCTACTGAGCCTGAGCTCTAAGCCCGCGAGCCGGAAGGGCTGCGCCCGCAGGCCACAGCTACTGAGCCTGCGCTCTAAGCCCGCGAGCCGGAAGGACTGAGCCCGCAGGCCACAGCTACTGAGCCTGCGCTCTAAGCCCGCGAGCCGGAAGGGCTGCGCCCACAGGCCACAGCTACTGAGCCTGCGCTCTAAGCCCGCGAGC
>NW_024070189.1:759838-1003310 GCF_014754425.2 Oryx dammah | reverse complement strand
GGCCACAGCTACTGAGCCTGCGCTCTAAGCCCGCGAGCTGGGAGGACCGAGCCTGCAGGCCACAGCGACTGAAGCCCACGTGCTCCAGGGCCTGTGCTCCACAGGGAGAGAAACCCCCCTGGCAGAAACAAGCCACGCACTGCAGTGAAGAGGGCCCCACCCGCCGCAACTACACACACTGTTGTGAAGAGGGCCATGCCCGCCGCAACCAGAGAATGCCTAAGCGCGGCAACGAGGACCCGGCACACCTAAAGAAGCTCTTATATTTCTCAGAATCCCAAACCATTTTTAAATTAACAAACTTTGGTCTAGTCACTTACTTCACTTCAGAAACCTATCCCAAAGAAATACTTTGAAATGCAGAAAAATATTCTACTGTGGCTTACTTTGAAACAGCAAAGGGCTTAGAAATAACTAAGACGCTTCATCACTCAGTAGTTATTCAACACTTTCTCTATGCATTTCATGGATTAATACAGCAACTTAAATTTTTTGAAATATATGATCTCATAAAAAATCATTACAAAGTTATTACTTTATAGAATAGTAGTTATTTAACTATGAGGGATTCTCTGGTGGCTCAGTGGTAAAGAATCTGCCTGCTGATGCAAGTTTGATTCCTAGGTCAGGAAGATCCCCCGCAGAAGGAAGCGGCAACCCACTCCAGTATTCTTGCCTCGATATTCTTGCCTCCAGTAATCCCATGGACAGAGGACCCTGATGGGCTACAGTCCATGGGGTCACAAAACAGTTGAACATAATTTAAGGACTAAACAACAATATTGAATTATGAGCAATTATATTTTACTGTTCACAATTTTCTGGAACTTTCTAAATTCTACAATATATATGGGTCTACTACTTTAATAGTATGACGTTTTCTTTCAAACTTACTTTGATTTTTCATAAGAGGAAGATACTACTTCAGATTTACCAATCACTGGTGATTTGTTAGGCATGTTCACAGATCATAAACCTAAAGAGAAATATTAAATTTTATGTTAGAATACAAATGCACTCACAGTACCCAGTAATAAATTTCATGCAAATTCATGATTTAATGGGAAAAGGGTGGTAAGAAGGAAAATCAGGCTTAAGAGTAAAACTATATTAAGGAAGCACTTAAATTTAAAATTCAGACCTAGGAGTCAAACTCAGCTTTGAAGTCCATGTTATTTATGCTATGTCACCATTATAAACTGATCCTTTCATATAATGCTCAGTCTTTGTTATACTTTAGCAGTTTAATGGGGAAAACCATTAAAAGAGCAGCACAGCATAGTAAAGAGAACACAACCAGACTAATTTACTGAATTATATCTGCCTTCTCACTTGCACAATGGGAATAGTACCTCCCTATAGAGTTTCTGGAAGAAATAAATCAAAATACATAGATTGGTTAGAAAAGAGCCTAGCATATAGTAAGCTTTATCTAAGTGCTTGTGATAATCATTAGATTACTATGCTTTCTGTTTTTTGTTTTTAAACCACTTGTAAAGTTCTTTTTATGTCTTTTTTTTTTTGCCATTTAGATTATGCTTTCTCTGCTGACTCTCACATCCACATTTATTACCCTTGTGAAATATTTCTGAGCACATTTTATTAGTGTATGATTAAAACTAGATCACACTATTTTGTGTTTAGTGGAGTAGTCAGACACATAATGAAATAATAAAATGGACAGACTTATATTAAATTATCTTGCATATCATTTTTTAAGATAGCTAATTTTTTAAACTGGGTCATTAGCCAAGGTTCTAGCAGGAAGTGGACAGCACCCATAAATGGGGTAACTGAATAAAGCGATTTTCCAAATGTGTGAGCAGAGATATTCAAGTAAAAAAGTTTAGAAAAATCCAAGATGTGCCATTCTCAGGGGCTGGCAAGAAGAGAGGGAACCATTACTATGCTCAGGACTGAGGGGCAGAAGGACCCAGAATGAAGAGCTGTAGAGGACGGTGCTCAAGGAACATCTTTGGCCTTTGATGGAGAGATGTAACTGACCTGAGCCTGCCTGCCAAGAGGGAGCCCTCAGCATTGCCCTCCAATCCTCTGCCTGTGCCTCCATCTGCTAAACCAAACTAGATCCCGGAAGGTGCAGGGCAAAGTGGTGAAGGGTAGAAGGCAGACCAGGAGGTGCAATGGGAAAATATACAGCAAGAAATACGTATCATAAACAGAAAATATCATTATCTATTAGTGCTTCTAATAATCCATGTCCATTAGAACATAGAGCAGACATATTTTTATGAAATTAAAAGACGCTTACTCCTTGGAAGAAAAGTTATGACCAACCTGGATAGTATATTCAAAAGCAGAGACATTACTTTGCTGACTAAGGTCCGTCTAGTCAAGGTTATGGTTTTTCCTGTGGTCATGTATGGATGTGAGAGTTGACTGTGAAGAAGGCTGAGCACCGAAGAACTGATGCTTTTGAACTGTGGTGTTGGAGAAGACTCTTGAGAGTCCCTTGGACTGCAAGGAGATCCAACCAGTCCATTCTGAAGGAGATCAACCCTGGGATTTCTTTGGAAGGAATGATGCTAAAGCTGAAGCTCCAGTACTTTGGCCACCTCATGAGAAGAGTTGACTCATTGGAGAAGACTCTGATGCTGGGAGGGATTGGGGGCAGGAGGAGAAGGGGACGACAAAGGATGAGATGGCCGGATGGCATCACTAACTCGATGGACGTGAGTCTGAGTGAACTCTGGGAGATGGTGATGGACAGGGAGGCCTGGTGTGCTGCGATTCATGGGGTCGCAAAGAGTCGGACACGACTGAGCAACTGAACTGAACTGAATAATCCATGTCCATTAGGACATAGAGCAGACATATTTTTAAGTCAGCAACTATACAGTGCTATTACAGGGGTGTCATTAAGAGTCGCTGCTGCTGCTACTAAGTCGCCTCAGTCATGCCTGATTCTGTGTGACCCCATGGACAGCAGCCCACCAGGCTCCCCTGTCCACGGCATTCTCCAGGCAAGAATACTGGAGTGGGTTGCCATTCAACTTTAATATAAAATGTAAGTTATTTCCAAGTAGCATTGATATATTCAGGAATTTATTTTATAAAACAGTTAACATCTCTTTGAATATTTCCACCTTAAAAGGCACTTAGAGAAAAAAAATAATTTACGAGAAAGTGAATTGACGACAAATGGATCTTAATATGCTTGTGCTGGGCATATTGCTGTCTAGTCGCCAACTTGAGTCTGACTCTGTGACCCCACGAACTCAGCGCACAAGGCTCCCCCATCCTCTGCTATCTCCGAGTTTGCTCCAACTCATGTCCATTGAGTCAGTGATGATACTAGCTAACCATCTCGTCCTCTGCTGCCCTCTTCTCCCTTTGCCCTCAATCTTTCCCAGCATCAGGGTCTTTTCCAATGAGTCAGCTCTTGGCATCAGGTGGCCAAAGTTTTGGAGCTTCAGCATCAGTCCTTCCAATGGCATATTGACCTAGACCTTTTAGCTGTTTCCTGATATATTTCACAGGACCGACTAGGATTAGTCATAATTTTTGAAACTGCAAAAGTTAGAGACTAATTATTTTGGAAATTCTCCGTTGATCACTGAACCTATTGTCCAAAGATTCCTCACATCTGTGGGTAAAGAGTCCTTACATGGTGGTATTCGCACTATCTAATCAGTATGCACATTCCATAGCACCTGTCGATGGGGTCTCCCCAGACTGGATGGGTAGAAAACACCAAACTGCTGTAAAAGACACACTTACTCTTGGGAGCACATACCTTGATAGCAAAAGTCCTTAACCAACACTAGTTTATGAGCCACTATTTGAATAGTACTGTGATATATGAGAGAGATAAGACTGTCTATTTTATTATTACTCTTGCTTTTAGCTAAAAAAAAAAAGAAACAGTAACCAAATAATCTCAAATCTCCAAAAAGAAAAGAGGAATGTCTTCAGAAATGTCTGCCATAGAGATGGTAGAATTACACCCTCAGGTAGGTAAATAAACAAAGAAAATAAGACTTAAAATGACTTCCCTTATAGACCCCACAAAAAACTCAAAAAAATGAATATAAAAATGTCATCAACTTTCACAAAATTTGCCTAAGAATATTCCTCAAATTCTCAGTATCTTCTAAAACTTGAAGTCATCAATAAGGAATTGTTGCTACTATCATTATATGTGCAACAGGATTTTTTTGTACTGTCTTACTATAACCAGAGTCACACTTATTAATCATTCAGTTCACTTCAGTTCAGTTCAGTCACTCAGTAGTGTCTAACTCTTTGCAACCCCATGATCACAGCACACCAGGCCTCCCTGTCCATCACCAACTCCCGGAGTTCACTCAGACTACCGTCCATCAAGTCCGTGATGCCATCCAGCCATCTCATCCTCTGTCATCCCCTTCTCCTCCTGCCCCAATCCCTCCCAGCATCAGAGTCTTTTCCAATGAGTCAACTCTTCGCATGAGGTGGCCAAAGTACTGGAGCTTCAGCTTTAGCATCATTCCTTCCAAAGAAATCCCAGGGCTGATCTCCTTCAGAATGGACTGGTTGGATCTCCTTGCAGTCCAAGGGACTCTCAGGAGTCTTCTCCAACACCACAGTTCAAAAGCATCAATACTTCAGCGCTCAGCCTTCTTCACAGTCCAACTCTCACATCCATACATGACCACAGGAAAAACCATAGCCTTGACTAGATGAACCTTTCTCAGCAAAGTAATGTCTCTGCTTTTGAATATACTATCTAGGTTGGTCATAACTTTTCTTCCAAGGAGTAAGCGTCTTTTAATTTCATGGCTGCAGTCACCATCTGCAGTAATTTTGGAGCCCCCCAAAATAAAGTCTGACACTGTTTCCACTCTTTCCCCATCTATTTCCGATGAAGTGATGGGACCAGATGTGCCGTGATCTTCGTTTTCTGAATGTTGAGCTTTAAGCCAACTTTTTCGCTCTCCTCTTTCACTTTCATGGAGAGGCGTTTTAGTTCCTCTTCACTTTCTGACATAAGGGTGGTGTCATCTGCATATCTGAGGTTATTGATATTTCTCCTGGCAATCTTGATTCCAGCTTGTGCTTCTTCCAGTCCAGCGTTTCTCATGATGTATTCTGCATAGAAGTTAAATAAGCAGGGTGACAATATACAGCCTTGACGTACTCCTTTTCCTATTTGGAACCAGTCTGTTGTTCCATGTCCAGTTCTAACTGTTGCTTCCTGACCTGCATACAGATTTCTCAAGAGGCAGGTCAGGTGGTCTGGTATTCCCATCTCTTTCAGAATTTTCCACAGTTTATTGTGATCCACACAGTCAAGGCTTTGGCATAGTCAATAAAGCAGAAATAGATGTTTTTCTGGAACTCTCTTGCTTTTTTGATTAGTCAAGCTAAAACACTCAATGTCTAATATACTATTTGATAAAAAGGATTTTTGAACCATTTATTAAAACCTACATGGGAGATCTGTACCTTTTATGCCTCCCCAAGAGACTCTTGAGAGTCCCTTGGACTGCAAGGAGATCCAACCAGTCCATTCTGAAGGAGATCAGCCCTGGGATTTCTTTGGAAGGAATGATGCTAAAGCTGAAACTTCAGTACTTTGGCCACCTCATGTGAAGAATTGACTCATTGGAAAAGACTCTGATGCTGGGAGGGGTTGGGGGCAGGAGAAGAAGGGGATGACAGAGGATGAGATGGCTGGATGGCATCACGGACTCGATGGACATGAGTCTGAGTGAACTTCGGGGGTTGGTGATGGACAGGGAGGCCTGGCGTGCTGCGATTCATGGGGTCGCAAAGAGTCGGACATGACTGAGCGACTGAGCTGAACTGAAGACAGCTACATGCAGTGATGGTGACTTGCTAATTGTATAGAAAGAGACAAACAGTGGCTTCTCTCACAGTCTCTAGTAACCTGGATACCCTTCACTGGAGAGCTTGCAGCTGGACAAACATGTCCTTCAGCAACAGAATACAAAGAAACTCTAAAGGACTAAAAATAACTGTGTGACACTCAGCTGGGACACCTTATGAACCATTAGATACAAAAAGGCCACATATCAACTATCCAGGGACTAGAGTCAGCAACACCCAGATCACCTGAAAAGTGGAAGAGAAAATGAAAACGAGGCCACATAATTTTGAGTGATCTGCTCTCAAATACAAAAACTCACTTGGTTGACTCTGCTGGGAAATCACAACAATTAAATGTAGAGATTCAAACGGACTGCTAAACTAGATTTTTCCACATTTAGATCTTTATCAAGGAATAGTCATCATTTTTTCCTGAATCAGCAAACTGTGACATAAGGGTAAAAATGAGGCTTTTTAAATAAGCTAAATAGAACTTTAAGATTTAAATATCCTTTTATTCTCTATGGTACCCCAAAATGCAGAGTACTGACTGAGTTTGTGGACTGAAATGGAAACAAATCTTAGGTGAATAAAACTGAGCTTAAAGGCTAGATCAAAAGACATTGAAATTGATTTTTAAAAATAAAGTCTATTAATTCTGAAATGAAAGGTTAAAAAAAAAATCATACTGACATCAGCTATTTCGAAGACCTGCTTCCACCTCCACTCTTGATACAATCTCTTGGCCTATCCAGCGCCCACTATGGTCTGCAACAAGGCCCGTCTTCTCTACCACATTCCAGAGATGATTTTCAATAATTTAAATAGACTCTGAAAATTTATCTCACATATTTATCTGAAGTGGGCAAGTAAATAGCTTGTTTTTACCTTCTACTTCAGACATGATTTTTTATATTAAATGATATCTACCTTTAAATGTATTTTAGTTCACAAAACATCTGCAAGCTAGTTTCTGTTATCCCCACCCTGAGACAATCTTTCCAAGGCTGACAATGATTTCCAGGTGGACAATTCCACTATCAGTTTTTCTGTACTGGTCTCCCTGATCCCTGCTCTATAGTTACTGATTTCACCATTCCTTCTGGAAATAAGTCTTTCTCATCCATCACATTTCTCCCTTGGCCCATCTCCCTGCCTCTGTGATATCTCCTCCTCAGACACTTGTCTGGGGTAGTGGATAAATGTGCAAGTGCAGGAAGCAACTAACTTTAAATTCTGTCTCCAGTGCCACAGACTGCATCTGTTACTGTGCAACCGCTTAGCTTGCAGCTGCTCAGTCTCCTCATATATAAGGCACCTTCTGTTAGTGACTCATTAGTCAAGGGAAGAGTACAACTCATTAGTGTTTGTTCTTTGTGTAATAGTCTAACTAATCACATACATACAGTAAAGACCTTAGACGTAAAAAATTATATGATTAATACACCACATGGTATCCACAGAATTGACAATTCTTAAATCTGGGGTTATAAGAAAAGGAAGATTCATCTACTATGCTCTCAACTCTTCTGCACGATTAAAGCTTTTATAGTCATATATGCACTGTGCTGTGCTTAGTCACTCAGGCATGTCCGACTCTTTGTGACCCTACAGACTGTAGCCCACCAGGCTCCTCTGTCCATGGGATTCTCCAGGCCAGAATACTGGAGTGGGTGCCATGCTCTTCTCCAGGGAATCTTCCCGACCCAGGGATCAAATCCAGGTCTCTGACACTGCAGGTGGATTCTTTCCCATCTGAGCCACCAGGAAGGCCCGTGTCATACACACACACACACACACACATATATGCATACATGTATATATATATTTTGGTCACAGCTAGTGTTTTGCAGGATCTTAGTTCCCCTACCAGGGATTGAACCGTGGCCTCAGGTAGTAAAAGTGCCACGTGCTAACCATTGGACCACCAGGGAATTTCTTATAATAAAAATTTTATAAGTACTGATTGACAATCACAGATATTTAATCATTTTTTTTACAGCATTTAATTAAAAATTGCAAAGTAACCATATTTACATAGATACAGTATATATCTATTTCTTTAAATGGTAATAAACCAAAAAAGACATAATATCTAACTATTTCAATACCAAAAGAATAACCCAGCACTTGAACAAAAACTATTTTAGAAATGCTAATACAATTATTTAGTTTATCATTTTCTTTTATTCTTATGTTCATTCTTTCTCTCCAGAAAACCTTTATGTTTTTATAAAGTTACCACTTTACATTTTTTTAAAATTTCCATAGTCTTATCAGATCTTATATAAATACATTTTATGATTACCCAAGGTAGAGGATTTGGGTCTGTATGGGAAAATAAATTCACTGGGAAATCTCACCTGTAAGAATCCTAGATGAAACTATAAGGAAACCAAAGTCAACAACACCAATAAAAAGAAAAGTTCTTTATAACTGAGAAAGGTCAACTTCAAAAGAGCAAAGATAATATAATACTATAAAATCTATTGTTATAAGCCATAGCATTGATGGATTTTAGGTGAAAAAGAAAATATTTTTATATATGGCAAAGAATAATTCAATTAAATCCAGTTTTCACTCATGGTTATAAAATAGAAACTTTACAAGTTAGCAGTTTTACTCAATTTAATTAAAGGTGTCTAAGAAAATCTAAAAGAAACATGATAATTAACAGGAAAAATTTAGAAGCTTTAAAAGCTTTATCTAAAAAGCCAAGAACAATACAAGGATATCCATATTATTGCCACTCTTCAAAATTTTATAGGTAGTCCTAACCAACAAATGGAGGAGGAATTGGCAACCCACTCCAGTATTCTTGCCGGGAGAATCCCATGGACAGAGGAGTCTGGTGGGCTACAGTCCATGGGGCCAAAGGGTCGGACATGACTTTGTGACTGACACACAGCCAACAAAAATATAAGAAAAGGAAAAAAGAGGCACAAACATGGGGAAAGAGGACAGTGTATTTGAAAAAGAGTTACATAAAAAGCTGAAGAATACACATACAAAATATAGATTGCATTCAATTTTAAAAGATTAATCAATAAAAATTACTGACAGGGGTTTCAGTTTCTGAAAAGATGACTCATTAACATAGACTTGGGATCCTATCTTTTAAAGCAACTTTGTAGGACTAAGAAGGAAACTTGAAATCTAAGAAATAAGAGAAAACACCCTGAGCTAATCTATAGGGAGAAATGAATTACTAGGAATTGGTTGTATATGGGTATACAAAGAAGTAGTTAGCCAGCGTGGCTCTGAGAAAATAAATTAGCAAAACATAGTGTAAGCTATGCTTTAACTGTTTACAAGTCCAGTAGGAAACAAAAAGAAAACCAGCAAAGGTACAGAAGATATAAACAATATATGATGGACACAGAGAATTCTGCATTTAATCAGAGAATATTATCTTTCCCGAGCACAAGTACAATTTTTAAAAAATTTTAGCCTAAAGCAAGTCTTAAATTACCAAGAATAGGTAATTTATATGAGTAGATAATCCTGACATCAAAACACAATCAAATTAAAAGTAAAAAAAATTAATTAAAACTGTGTTGTGGAGGTTGCAATTCTAAGTCACATGTGGGACAAAAATAATGGAATTCAAGAATACTTAAAACTAAATGATAATAAAAACATCACACATAAAAACTTGTGAAATGCAACAAAAGTAGCACTTACCTCAAACAAACAAAAAAAAAAAGTAAAAAATTAGCTCACATAAGATATAAGAAAAATCAGAAGATATACTCCCCAAAAGTGGAAGAGAATTAAGAACAAAAATTAATGATATAAAGAACAAAATCTGAGAGAAAAAAAAATCAACAAGTATGCTCAAAATCATTAATCTTCAAGAATGTTCAAATTAGACCAACAGTTATATTTTCTGTTCAAATAAAAGGGCTAACATTTTTTAAAAATTGACAATATTAGGTTTTGCCATGTGTAGAACAATGGAACTCTCATACGTTGCCACAGGAGTAAAAATAAGCCATAAACATCTTGGAAATCTATTTCCATCTTAGAAAGGTAATCAATTATACACCTGTCCCTTGACCCAGAAAGTTCACTCCAAAAGAAATGTTTCAAAAGGATACGTATGAGGATGTTTACAGGACTATTATTCACAACAGCCTCAGACTGGAAACAATTCAAACGTCCATCAGGAGGAGAATGGATAAGCTTGTGATCTGTTTATGTGATAGGATTCTTCCCCAGTAATAAAAAAAACAAACAAACAAACAAAAAAAAAACCAAAAAAACCCAAAACTATTGCAACAGTCAACAGAAATAGATTACGTTGAGTGAAAGAAGCCAAATACAGAAGTGTACATAGTGCGTGATGCCATATACAAAGTTCAACAACAGGCAAAACCATTTCATGGTTTGGATCCAAGAGCGCGTGAGAACGGGGCTAGAGTACGGACTGAACAGACAGGTAAAACATTGGGGGTAACATGGGTGTGCGTACGTATCAAAGCGGAATGCAGTTTTCAAAATGGTACAATACCTCCCATACTGAATACTGCCCTGCGTGTAATGTGGCTGGTCACTGTCGCAAAAGAGATGGAATCGAATCCACTCTCCCCACGCCTCTGGGCTTAACACAGGGATTTGACTGACACAGTAGAGCACAATAATACTCTCGGACACCCGACCGTGAAGAAGCCCTTGCAGCGTCCTCCTCGGTCTCCTGGCTGTGCTCTCAGAACGTAGCCCACAGGCTCAGAGGCCAGCACCACGTGAAAAGCACGCGTGCCCGCAGGCCGACAGCTCTCCCTGCGTACCCCGCGGGCCCAACGCTGACCGCAGGCAGGAACCGCAGGCAAGGCAGCGAGACGTCCATCCTGGTCAAGGCCTCAGGAGACTGGGGCCTCGGCTGACATTTAAGTGCAATCACAGGCGAGAGCCCACTAAGACTCACCCAGCTGCAAACAACCAACTCCAGGACCGAAACTCGGTAAAAATTTCAGCCACTGAGTTTCAGTGATGGTTGCCAGCAACGGGCACCCAGTGCACTCACAGACGTGTACAAGGAACATTAGTGCATTTCACTATATGCAACTTTTACCCCAGTGAACGATGGCAAGAGACCACATTAGTATTAGGTTTCAGTTCAGTTCAGTTGCTCAGTCATGTCCGACTCTTTGCGACCCCATGAATCGCAGCACACCAGGCCTCCCTGTCCATCACCAACTCCCAGAGTTCATTAAGACTCACGTCCATCGAGTCCGTGATGCCATCCAGCCATCTCATCCTCGGTCGTCCCCTTCTCCTCCTGCCCCCAATCCCTCCCAGCATCAGTCTTTTCCAATGAGTCAACTCTTCGCATGAGGTGGCCAAACTACTGGAGCTTCAGCTTTAGCATCATTCCTTCCAAAGAAATCCCAGGGCTGATCTCCTTCAGAATGGACTGGTTGGATCTCCTTGCAGTCCAAGGGACTCTCAAGAGTCTTCTCCAACACCATAGTTCACAAGCATCGGTTCTTCAGCACTCAGCCTTCTTCACAGTCCAACTCTCACATCCATACATGACCACTGGAAAAACCATAGCCTTGACTAGACGGACCTTAGTCGGCAAAGGAATGTCTCTGCTTTTGAATATGCTATCTAGGTTGGTCATAACTTTTCTTCCAAGGAGTAAGCATCTTTTAATTTCATGGCTGCAGTCGCCATCTGCAGTGATTTTGGAGCCCCCCAAAAATAAAGTCTGACACTGTTTCTACTGTTTCCCCATCTATTTCCCATGAAGTGATGGGACCAGATGCCATGATCTTCGTTTTCTGAATGTTGAGCTTTAAGCCAACTTTTTCATTCTCCTCTTTCACTTTCATTGAGGCTTTTCAAAAAGTTCCTCTTCTGCCAGGAGCCAGCGTGAGGAACTCTGCCCATGGCAAAGGTCATGAGGAAGGAGGCTTCGGCATACGCAAAGGCAGATCAAGCCTCAGGAAACCCCCTGTTCCCGAGCATCTACTCCCAAAACCAGTGTCTACCTACTTTACTGTTTCATGCTCTCACCTATACCTCTGACTTTACGGGGGGCTGACCCCCATTACCTCTCTCGGAGAAGGAGTTAACTTACAGCTCCAAGTCAATAAAAATTCCTGGGCGTGACAAGAGTGTTTCAACTTATGAACTCCTCTGAAGGTTATCTAGCCCGCCTGTATAGGTTTGTCCGGCCACATGTGATTGTTTACAACCTCCCAATCGTGAGAGGCATGAGACGTTTTAGACTTACTAAAGGCAGATTCTTTTGGGAAGTTAGAAATTATTGGTATAGTGGGTTGGTTAGGGATTATATTGGTGAAAGGGTTTTCACTTGTTGTGCCAATAATTGCTGCTAATTTCCTGCCCTGGGTGTGACAAGGGTGTCTCAGGTCAAACCTCTCTGCCAGCAGACTAGCTTGTGTGACAGGATTATCCACACTCCTGCCACTAAGCACATGATTGTTTACTACCTCTCAACCATAAACAGCACAGAGAGTTTGGAGTATTTTGAGAATCTTAATTAGCATAGGGCTTTTCTCATTGTTGAGTCAATGATTGCCACCAGGCCTCCATATCCTTAGGCACCTGGGAATATATTAATGTATTTGGAATATAGAAAAGGAAATATAGTAGTTTTTTGATGTTAGCAATACTAGACTTTTTGAGTTAATGAATTTTCTCTTTTGTTATAGATCACTGTACTTTGTTATAAGTCACTGCGTCCTTGCTATGTAAAAACGTAACTTTATCACTATCTTAAGACTAAACAGATCTTAAGGGGAACATTGGTGAAGGGTTTTCATTTGTTGGGCTGATGTTTGCTGCTAAATCTCCATATTCTCTGCCCTTATAGTGAATATAACTAACTAGCATATAGGAGAAATAAGTATTAACCTTTAGGATTAATCATGTTAACCTTAGGTTAAATAAATTCCTTTCTTAATTGTAACCCACTATACCCTCACCCTATAGGAATGCAACTTTATCTGGTACCTTCAGAGGGTGGTGCCTAGTTTAAGAAAAAACACCCTTGGAAAAAATAAGTTTTTTGGTTATCAGAAAGGAAGGATCATAAAATGTCAGCAGGCCTCATGGCCAGAAAATGATGTAAAACCCCTAAGACCTTTTTTTATACGTTTCTGTGAAGCACGTGATTTTGATAAAGGTCAGGACTGCTGACCCCCATGTGACTCTGTATTCATCCCTATGTATAACAAAAGGTATATAAGCAAACCTAAAAAATAAAGAAATCGGATCAGTTTCTGGAAAGACTGATTCCCCCGTGTCGTTTCTTTCTTGCTCCCCCTTTTTCTGGCTGAATTCCCATCTGGAGCATGGGTGCTCACCACGTCTACTTACTTGCCCCAGCTTTTAAGTTCCACACGAGAGGAGCCCAAGGAGGGGCACCTTCCGATATTCAGGTGGCGCCGGTGGCCCAACGTAGACGGTGCAAATTCCTTGTCTTGGAATTTTATTGGTATCCCACGTAAACCAAGTTATTCAGCCTCTTTCTCTCCACTAATATTTCCTACTACACTATCCGTTTCTAATCTCTCTATATATCTGTAATTAAATAAGTTTTTTCCTAGGACGCCTACTCCGTCTCCCCTTCGAATTACCCTGGATCCACTGGGGCTGGACCCCAGCACTCTTCACTTTCTGCCATAAGGGTGGTGTCATCTGCATATCTGAAGTTATTGATATTTCTCCCAGCAATCTTGATTCCAGCTTGTATTTCTTCCAGTCCAGCATTTCTCATGATGTACTCTGCATATAAGTTAAATAAGCAGGGTGACAATATACAGCCTTGACATACTCCTTTTCCTATGTAGAACCAGTCTGTTGCTCCGTGTCTAGTTCTAACTGTTGCTTCCTGACCTGCATACAGATTTCTCAAGAAGCAGGTCAGGTGGTCTGGTATTCCCATCCCTTTCAGAATTTTCCACAGTTTATTGTGATCCACACAGTCAAAGGCTTTGGCATAGTCAATAAAGCAGAAATAGATATTTTTCTGGAACTCTCTTGCTTTCTCCATGATCCAGCGGATGTTGGCAATCTGATCTCTGGTTCCTCTGCCTTTTCTAAAACCAGCTTGAAAATCTGGAAGTTCACGGTTCATGTATTGCTGAAGCCTGGCTTGGAGAATTTTGAGCATTACTTTACTAGCATGTGAGATGAGTGCAATTGTGCAGTAGTTTGAGGATTCTTTGGCATTGCCTTTCTTTGGGATTGGAATGAAAACTGACCTTTTTCAGTCCTGTGTGTGGCCACTGCTGAGTTTTCCAAACTTGTTGGCATATTGAGTGCAGCACTTTCACAGCATCATCTTTCAGGATTTGAAATAGCTCAAGTGGAATTCCATCACCTCCACTAGCTTTATTCGTAGTGATGCTTTCTAAGGCCCACTTGACTTCACATTCCAGGATGTCTGGCTCTAGGTGACTGATTACACCATCGTGATTATCTGGGTTGTGAAGATCTTTTTTGTACAGTTCTTCCGTGTATTCTTGCCACCTCTTCTTAATATCTTCTGCTTCTGTTAGGTCCATACCATTTCTGTCCTTTATCGAGCCCATCTTTGCATGAAATGTTCCCTGGTATCTCTAATTTTCTTGAAGACATCTCTAGTCTTTCCCATTC
Organism: Oryx dammah; assembly: GCF_014754425.2. Lineage (NCBI taxonomy): Eukaryota > Metazoa > Chordata > Mammalia > Artiodactyla > Bovidae > Oryx > Oryx dammah. The sequence goes on along the minus strand of NW_024070189.1, from coordinate 988,850 downwards.
TGTTGTTTTCCTCTATTTCTTTGCATTGATCGCTGAAGAAGGCTTTCTTATCTCCTCTTGCTTTTCCTTGCAACTCTGCATTCAGATTCTTATATCTTTCCTTTTCTCCTTTGCTTTTCACCTCTCTTCTTTTCACAGCTATTTGTAATGCCTCCCCAGCCATTTTGCTTTTTTTGCATTTGTTTTCCATGGGGATGGTCTTGATCCCTGTCTCCTGTACAGTGTCACGAACCTCATTCCATAGTTCATCAGGCACTCTATCTATCAGATCGAGGCCCTTAAATCTATTTCTCACATCCACTGTATAATCATAAGGGATTTGATTTAGGTCATACCTAAATGGTCTAGTGGTTTCCCCTACTTTCTTCAATTTAAGTCTGAATTTGGCAATAAGGAGTTCACGATCTGAGCTACAGTCAGCTCCTGGTCTTGTTTTTCCTGACTGTATAGAGCTTCTCCATCTTTGGCTGCAAAGAATATAAGCAATCTGATTTTGGTGTTGACCATCTGGTGATGCCCATGTGTAGAGTCTTCTCTTGTGTTGTTGGAAGAGGGTGTTTGCTATGACCAGTGCATTTTCTTGGCAAAACTCTATTAGTCTCTGCCCTGCTTCATTCCTCATTCCAGGGTCAAATTTGCCTGTTACTCCAGGTGTTTCCTGACTTCCTACTTTTGCATTCCAGTCCCCTATAATGAAAAGGACATCTGTTTTGGGTGTGAGTTCTACAAGGTCTTCTAGGTCTTCATAAAACCGTTCAACTTCAGCTTCTTCAGCATTACTGGTTGGGGCATAGACTTGGATAACTGTGATAATGAATGGTTTGCCTTGGAGATGAACAGAGATCATTCTGTCATTTTTGAGATTGCATCCAACTACTGCATTTTGGACTCTTTTGTTGACCATGATGGCTACTCCATTTCTTCTGAGGGATTCCTGCCCACAGTAGTAGATATAATGGTCATCTGAGTTAAATTCACCCATTCCAGTCCATTTTAGTTCACTGATTCCTAGAATGTCGATGTTCACCCTTGCTATCTCTTGTTTAACCACTTCCAATTTGCCTTGATTCATGGACCTGGTTCCTATGCAATATTGCTCTTTACAGCATCAGACCTTGCTTCTATCACCAGTCACATCCAAAGCTGGGTATTGATTTTGCTTTGGCTCCATCCCTTCATTCACCAAGCTCCCATAAACAGGCCTGTCATGGTGACTGTCAAGCCTACCCTGCTTCAGCTTGTTCCCCAGTTCAAACCAGTGTCAGTCTCCCAGTCGTGTCTGACTCTTTGCGACCCCATGGCCCGTAGCCCACCATGCTCCTCTATCCATGTGGATTCTCCAGGCAAGAATACTGGAGTGGGCTGCCATTTCCTTCTCCAGGGCATCTTCCCAACTCAGGAAAAGAACCCGGGTCTCCTGCATTGCACGCAGATTGTTTACCAACTGAGTTGAGGGAAGCCCCATGATCAAGACAATCCCCAAGAAAAAGAAATGCAAAAAGGCAAAAATGATTGCCTGAGGAGGCCTTACAAATAGCTGAGAAAAGAAGAGAAGCTAAAGGCAAAGGAGAAACGGGAGGACATACTCATTTAAATACAGTGTTCCAAAGAATAGCAAGGAGAGAAAAGAAAGCCTTCCTCAGTGATCAATGCAAAGAAATAGAGGGAAACAATAGAACGGGAAAGACTAGAGATCTCTTCAAGAAAATTCGATATCAAGGAAACATTTCATGCAAAGATGGGCTCAATAAAGGACAGAAATGGTATGGACCTAACAGAAGCAGAAGATATTAAGAAGAGGTGGCAAGAATACATGGAAGAACTATAAAAAAAATGATCTTCACAACCCAATCAGGATGGTGTGATCACTCACCTAGAGCTAGACATCCTGGAATGTGAAGTCAAGTGCATCTTAGGAAGCATCACTACGAACAAAGCTAGTGGAGGTGATGGAATTCCTGTTGAGCTGTTTCGAACCCAGACCCCCCACATTGCAGGCAGACTCTTTACCAGCTGAGGCACCAGGAAAGTTCATGCCGCATTGAGTCACTGGGAGGCACCGCCAGTCACTCTACCCCTTTCTTCAAAGACGCGCTGCTAATCCAGGCTCCTTTGCATCCCTCCTCCTCTTCTCCTAAATCAGGATGCCATTATCTTAGTCTTAAATGAACACAATTACTGCTTACCTTCCAGTCTCCTTTGGATTTCTCTTCCTCTAGGCTAACCTTTTACGTGACTGCCAGAGTAACTATTCCAGACATACATTTCCTGATCATTTTTCGCTTCTTCCATCCCTATTGCTATCAAACCCAAGTGTGTGTGCCCTGCGCAGTGAAGCCAAAATGAGAAGCTTATTTTGGAGCAGAGAAAGGCTGATTGCAGGCCAGGGCATGGGGAGCAAGCCTTCGTGCTCGAAAAGCCCGCACTCCCCTAATTAGCACCTCCCTCGGTCTGTGCCTCAGAAGGCAGAGAGGTTGAGGACACTAGAAGCCTTTTTCTTGCAGTCAAGAAATGGGGGACAGAGACGGGCTTTGTACCCAGGAGGGTCCCGTAGCGTCCTGTCTGGTTTTAGCATGAGGGAAAAGGGAGGCCATGTGAAACCATGTCCCTTTGGAACTAGTTAAGAGATTAAAGGCGTTTAATTTGTGAAAGAGAGTATGGGTTGGTGGGTCACCCTTGATGCCTCGTAAATATGAAATCTACGTATCTTTAAAAACCCCTCTCCCATTTAGTTGATACTTCTCTATGCAGAGGAAATAAGTAATGTTTTTCCCTTTCTTTCTTATCTGAATTTCTCCAAGGCAGAAAGGAGAAACTGCCTGAAGGCACTGACCTCTTCCTTACTTAAACACATACACACACACAAAATTAGTTCCCTGAAAAGCTTGCACGGGGTGCCCTGTAGGAGGAAGAAGGCTCCTGGAGATCCTGGGACCGTAGTGATGTCACAGAGAAGAGACCCACATGGTCCCAGAGGCTACACTTCTTTTCCTACATGACAGTGGGTTCATCAACGCTCACCGACGTGCTTCCTTACCAGAAATAAAGGAGGTGGCTGCATAAACCACAGAGCTAGCCTGGGCCAGACATGCCCAAGACAGTGACAGCACACTGACCCGAAGGTGTTCCAGCGGGACCCCAAGGGCAGAGCCTGCCCACGAGTGCCAAAGGGTGGGCGTGCAGCCTCCGCCTCATGACCGCATTCAGATCTCTGCCCAGAGGGGCCCCTGCGATGCTGGGCACCCTTACTGCAGCTGCGAAGGAGCTCAAGGGCCCGTGGCTCCGGCTGTTTCTGAAACTCGCCGCCCCTTTGCCAGAATTCTGATGACTACCCACCTCTTCCCAGGTGGGATCGGTAGTGGTAGAGAACCTGCCTGCCAATTTGGGAGATGTAAAAGACGCGGGTCCGACCCCTGGGTCGGGAAGATTCCCCTGGAGGAGGGCATGGCCACCCACTCCAGTGTTCCTGCCTGGAGAATCCCATGGCCACAGGAGCCTGGCGGGCTGTGCTCCACAGGGTCGCAGAGTCAGACAGGGCTGAAGCGGCTTAGCACTCAGCACACACACCTCTCACCGTTCAGAAAGCTTCCAGCTCCTCCATGGGGGAGAAGAGGTGTTTAGGGCATGATCTCTCCCATCCCCACTCCTTGATCTATGAACAAATGTCTTGCTCTGCTTTGACAAACCTGGTCTCCTTCAATGGGCCCGAATGATGCCAGGCAAGGGAAGGCCCCTGAAAGCTGAAACTCCAATACTCTGGCCACCTGATGAGAAGAACTGACATTTGAAAAGATCCTGATGCTGGGATAGATTGAAGGCAGTAGGAGAAGGGGACGACAGGATGAGATGGTTGGATTGCATCACTGACTCAATGGACATGAGTTTGAGCAGGCTCCAGGAGTTGGTGATGGACAGGGAGGCCTGGCGTACTGCAGTCTATGAGGTCACAGAGAGTCAGACATGACTGAGCGACTGAACTGAACTGAAAGACCCTATTTGGAGTCTATCTGATCCAAGAGGATCGGTAACAGAGAGTTGTTTCCCGTGACTGGAATGGAGGTTACAGGTCATACAGAGCAAACTCCTTTATCGTAGCAGCACGCCCAGGAACACAGAAGCAACATCTGGCCACTGAGTATGGGTGGACTGGACCCCATGGCACAGCAGAGGTAGGAAAATCTTCTGCTGGCCTCACCGTGGCCCAGAAGACACAACAAAACAGAGGAGATGCTCTGGATGCAACACGTGGCCAAACAGTTCGTGGTGCCCCTCCAGTGCTTTGCTGATACATGAGCACCCAGGACTTTTGTATAATCCCAGGGTAGAGACAGGCTTAACAGAAACTAAGACTGCATATCCAATCAGAATAGAGGTTTGGAGGGTATACAATCAATTCAAGTACGGGAATATTTCCCGCACACATAAGTCCCTCAACTATGATTCATAACTACTTGGTGTCTTTTTATCTTTGTACCAGTAAATAAAGTACTTGACATTTTCCCAGAAATAATAAATAAATATAATCCATAATTAACATGAGATAGTAATATTCAAAACACTGAAACCTGAAGTGGTAAAAGTATTCACATATGATTTAGAAAGCCTTGGGCAATGAGGAAAATGAAGTGAAAGGTACCATTAAGGTCTAAACATGAACTATTCTCATTCACTTCTCATGAGTCATTTATTCAGGAAACCTGCAATGAGCTGATATTTAAATGACAGTCTTGTTCTGACTTGGTTAAATATCTTAAATCTCATTTATTCACTGAAGGGATTTTGTTCTAAAAATGAAACCAGAGAATCTCACACATGTGCCTTCAGGAAAATAAGACTTAAGAACTGACAGACTGTTTTCCCATAAATGCCCAACTGACAGAAAATCAGAACTTGTCTTCTATTCAATGAATATCCACAAAGAATCTTTCCCCCATTCTCAATCCATGAATGTACTGATTGGTCTCTGGGGGACTTCCCCCTCTTTGGACTCTTTCCACAAAAAATACAGCCCACGCCAAACCCTCAGTAGACTCCCCTGTAGCTTGCTATGGTTTGCATTTTCCAAATTACAATTCCTCTCCTATTCCCAAATAAACTCAATTGCTGGCAATTCCAGCTTGCATCAGTTTACCTCTTTTTTTAGGATGATACCCAATATAGGAAGCCATTTGGCTTTGATGCAAACTTTTCACATGACGAATAGTTTGTGGAAGAACGGCAAAAATGGATATAGTTGTCCCTGAATTACTGTATTGGATTTCTGCTGTGTGCCAGACCCTATAAACGTCATTGCCACCGGACTCAAGCTGAGCGGAGCCTTGTGGGATCCCAGGCACCAAGGCCCTTTTGGCCCCCATTTCTTGTAGGCAAGACTCCAGCCTTTAGGACCTTCCCTAAATTTCAAAGGGCAGATTCAACAGTTGCTAATCAAGGAGGACCAGCCAAGAAACCACCTGAAGCACGATTAAAGGGACCAGAAAGGTTCATCAAGATTAGGAGACCTGACATCCTGAGATGAGACCAAGGGCCTGCAAGCCCTGTTGAAGGTTCAAACCTTTGCCACCTGATGTAAAGAGCCGACTCAGCAGAAAAGACCCTGATGCTGGGAAAGACTGAAACAGAAACAGAAGAGGGTGGCACAGGAGGAGATGCTTGGATGGCATCATCGACTCAATGGACATGAGTCTGAGCAAACTCCAGGAGATAGTGAAGGACAGGGAAGCCTGGCGTGCTGCAGTCCATGGGGTCACAACGAGTTGGACATGACTTATTGACTGAACTACAACAAAACCTTACTCAAACCCTAATCTTGTTAGAGACCCCATCTTTGAACGATCATTATAAAACCCTTGAGAAACCTATATGCAGGTCCGGAAGCAACAGTTAGAACTGCACATGGAACAAAAGACTGGTTTCAAATAGGAAAAGGAGTATGTCAAGGCTGTATATTGTCACCCTGCTTATTTAACTTACACGCAGAGTACGTCATGAGAAACGCTGGGCTGGAAGAAGCACAAGCTGGAATCAAGATTGCCGGAAGAAATATCAATAACCTCAGATATGCAGATGACACCACCCTTATGGTAGAAAGTGAAGAGGAACTAAAGAGCCTCTTGATGAAAGTGAAAGAGGAGAGTGAAGAAATTGGCTTAAAGCTCAACATTCAGAAAATGAAGATCATGGCAGCTGGTCCCATCACTTCATGGGAAATAGATGGGGAAACATTGGAAACAGTGTCAGACTTTATTTTAGGGGGCTCCAAAATCACTGCAGATGGTGAGTGCAGCCATGAAATTAAAAGACGCTTACTTCTTGGAAGGAAAGTTATGACCAACCTAGATAGCATATTCAAAAGCAGAGATATTACTTTGCCAACAAAGGTCTGTCTAGTCAAGGCTATGGTTTTTCCAGTGGTCATGTATGGATGTGAGAGTTGGACTATGAAAAAAGCTGAGCACCAAAGAATTGATGCTTTTGAACTACGGTGTTGGAGAAGACTCTTGAGAGTCCCTTGGACTGCAAGGAGATCCAACCAGTCCATTCTAAAGGAGATCAGTCCTGGGTGTTCTTTGGAAGGAATGATGCTGAAGCTGAAAAACTCCAACTCTCTGGCTACTTCATGCGAAGAACTGACTCATTGGAAAAGACTCTGATGCTGGGAGGGATTGAGGGCAGGAGGGAGAAGGGGACGACAGAGGATGAGATGGCTGGATGCCATCACCGACTCGATGGACGTGAGTCTGAGTGAATTCCGGGAGTTGGTGATGGATAGGGAGGCCTGGCGTGCTGCAATTCATGGGGTCGCAAAGAGTTGGACACGACTGAGTGACTGAAGTAAACTGATAAAACCCTTCATCAAATCCTCCTGGGTTGAAAAACAGTTTTTCGAGGCAAGAGCCGGCAGTACCCCTCCTTTGCCTAGCTTTTCTACTTCACCCAAAACTCTTGTTTCAGATTTGATTCCTCACCCATGTACAAGAGAGGCTGAGCTTTAAGTAACAGGATCTAGAGAACAGTCAGATTTAATCATGAATTAGATATGTTTCATACCTATCTGACATAGACTCAGAATTTAAGTTTTTAACATTAATCTCTAGTGTATTTTTTTAAGCTCCAGTTGAAACAAAGTCGGGAAAGTATATTTTAAAAAACAATTTCCGAGAAATATACAAAATTATAGTAAGCCTTTGGCTTGGTAACCTGCACTAGAAAACACAAGATTTAGACTCTAACCTTAAGAAAGAAACAATGGTAATTGACCAAAGATAACCAAAAAGATAGAATCCATTCAGATACATTGTTGAGATAATGTGAAAAAGCAGGGTGGGGGGTGGGGTGGGGTGGGGAAGATCCTACTATCACCTTATGTGTTAGTTGCTCGGTTCTGTCAGACTCTTTGCAACCCATGGACTGCAGCCCACCAGGCTCTTCTGTCCATGCGGTTCTCCAGGCAAGAATACTGGAGTGGGGTGCCATCTCCTTCTCCAACTATCACCTTACCTCTTCCTGGAAATTTTTCCTAAGAGATAACTTGTGCCCTTTTCTCAAGATTAATTGCTTTTTAAAAAATCCTTGCATTTCACATTCTCAAGGATTTTTCCCTGGACCCCTTACTTGCCAAACTTTGAAATTTTGAAGTCTGCGAGAGGGGCGGGCGGCGGACTTCGAAACTGCCCAGAGTGGAAAGCAGGATTCAGAGCTAAGGATTCCCGCAGGACAAGGAAGTCCGAGAGCAGAGAAACTAAAAGAATTCTCCGATTGACAGCAACGGGAAAGCTGCCCAGCATAAAGCCCCGTTCCCATCCCCGGCCTATCCGCACTCCCTGCTGCAGGGCTCCCCTGGGTGCCCATGGCCCAGATGGTGAGCCTGGGCGTGGAGAGCGGGCAGCGAGCGCCTCCAGACAGCCAGGGCCAAGGAACCCGAGGGGGGAAGGCTCGGTGCCCCAACCTGTGGACCTCCGGGCGGGCCCGGGGTGGCGGACGCGGCTGTAACCTCAGCTTGCCAGTGACCGGAAGCAGCTCAATCCGGGCTCGCGGCTGCGCGGACCGGTGGGTTGCTAAGGACGCGGTGGGAGGCACTCAGAGCCGGAAGGCCACCAATTTAGAAACAGCTGACCAGGCTTAGCCAATCAGCGCCCGCCGGGGAGGGAGCTTCTTTAGGGTCAGCTGACCAAGGCTAGCCAATCAAGGCTCGTCTGGAAAGGCCGGCCTCTTTAGGGTCACCGGACCAGGGCTGGGCTGGAGGAAGCGCAAGCTGGAATCCAGATTGCGGGGAGAAATATCAATCACCTCAGATATGCAGATGACACCACCGTTATGGCAGAAAGCAAAGAACTAAAGAGCCCCTTGATGAACGTGAAACAGGAGAGTGAAAAAGTTGGCTTAAAGCTCAACATTCAGAAAACTAAGATCGTGGTATCCGGTCCCATCTCTTCCTGGCAAGCAGATGGGGAAACAGTGGAAACAGTGGCTGACTTTATTTTGGGGGGCTCCAAAATCAGTACAGATGGTGATTACAGCCATGAAATTAAAAGACGACTCTTAGGAAGGAAAGTTATAACCAACCTAGACAGCATAAAAAGCAAAGATATAACTTTCTCAACAAAGGTCCCTCTAGTCAAGGTTTTTCCAGTATTCATGTACCGATGTGAGAATTGGACTATAAGGAAAGCTGAGTGCCGAAGAATTGATGCTTTTGAACTGTGGTGTTGGAGAAGACTCTTGAGAGTCCCTTGGACCGCAAGGAGATCCAACCCACCCATCCTAAAGAAGATCAGGCCTGGGTGTTCAGTGGAAGGACTGATGTTGAAGCTGAAACCCCAGTAGTTTTGGCCACCTGATGCGAAGAGCTGACTCATCTGAAAAACCTGATGCTGGGAGGGATTGGGGGCAGGAGAAGGGGACGACCGAGGATGAGATGGCTGGATGGCATCACTGACTCGATGGACATGGGTTTGGGTGGACTCCAGGAGTTGGTGATGGACAGGGCGGCCTGGCATGCTGCAGTCCATGGGGTTGCAAAGAGTTGGACAGTCGCAAAGAGCAACTGAACTGAACTGAACTGACCAGGGCTAGCCAATCAGAGTCTGCCAAGGAAGTTTGGTTCAATTCAGAAGCTCAGTCCTGTTCGACTCTTCGCGACTGTTTGGACTGCAGCACGCCAGGCTTCCATGTCCATCACCAACTCCCGGAGTCCACCCAAACCCATGTCCATTGAGTCGGTGATGCCATCCAACCATCTCATCCTCTGTTGTCCCTTTCTCCTCCTGCCCCCAATCCCTCCCAGCATCAGGGTCTTTTCAAATGTCAATTCTTCGCATGCAGTGGCCAAAGTATTGGAGTTTCAGCTTCAGTATCAGTCCTTCCAATGAACACCTAGAATTGATCTCCTTTAGAATGTACTGCTTGGATCTCCTTGCAGTCCAAGGGACTCTCAAGAGTCGTCTCCAACACCACAGCTCAAAAGTATCAACTCTTCGTGCTCAGCTTTCTTTAAAGTCCAACTCTTACATCCACACATGACTACTGGAAAAACAATAGCTTTGACTAGACAGACTTATGTTGGCAAAATAATGCCTCTGCTTTTTAATATGCTGTCTAGGTTGGTCATAGCTTTCCTTCCAAAGAGTCAGTGTCTTTTAATTTCATGGCTGCAGTCACCATCTGCAGTGATTTTGGAGTCCAGAAAAATGAAGTCTGACACTGTTTCCCCATCTTTTTGCCATGAAGTGATGGAACCGTATGCCGTGATCTTAGTTTTCTGAATGTTGAGATTTAAGCCAACTTTTTCACTCTCCTCTATCACTTTCATCAAGAAGCTCTTTTTAGTTCTTCTTCGCTTTCTGCCATAAGGGTCGCGTCATTTGCCTATTTGAGGTTGTTGATATTTCTCTTGGCAGTCTTGATTCCAGCTTTTGCTTCATCCAGCCCAGCATTTTTCATGATATACTCTGCATGTAAGAATCCTTCTCAATTAGGATCATGGATTTTAAAGAAAGGCTTCTAGGTGGTTCTATACATACCAATATAAGGGGAAAAATTTAAACACAAAGAAATGCCTAGTTTTAAATGTAGTATCCCCCCCAAAAATAGAAATTTGTATTTTTACAGAAATCTCTATGTCTAGTAATGGGTGAAGAGTTTCAAATATTCTACTAAATTTCACAAGGGTTTTACTAAGAGCAATTCTGATTCAATTTAAAGCTAAGGAACCGGGATTGTCCTGGTGAAATAAATTGCTTTAAAAAATTAAGAACTTCAAAAGAAAATTTAATCCTGATGAAATACATCAGTCCTGAATTATTTCTGTTCATAATAGGTACCAAATAAGTCTTTTAATGTTTTAAACTACATTTTTATATTTGAAACAAAAATTATTGGTCCTAATCCGTAGACCACCTTAAGAGTGAACTCTAATATAAACTATCAACTTTGGGTGGTTATGATTATGATGTGTCAATATAAGTTCATCAGTTGTAACAAATTACCACTCTGATTGGAGCATTCATGATGGGAGTGGCTATCCATTAGGGGAAGTAGGAGTGTATATGAGAAATCACTCTACCCTCCTTTTAATTTTGTTGTGAACCTAGAAATACCTTAAAAATAGTAATAATTCAGACTGCAAAAATAAAGTATTTGCAAATAATAAAAGCAATTTTGATCCCAGGCTTCTCAGAAACATATCCTCCTAATAGAGCAGTAAGTTGAGGATAAGAACAAAAGTGAAATTGAGAGACTGTAAAGGGTATTTCTTAGCAGATCCTAGAGTGCTAACTCACATAGTACATGTTTCCAAAAGAGAAAATATAAATAATATTTAAAAAATTAGTATGGGGGAAACTTCTCAAGCCAAAAAAAAAAGAAACTTGAAATAGCAATGTGTGTATGTGTGTTTTAGGAGAGAGTGAAAAATGAAATGATTAAAGTTCATTTGGAAAACTAAATGGCAAGTAGCCAAAAAGGTTACAAAAAGGAAGCAAGCACAGAAGGGCTTGTCTTCAGTTCAGTCGCTCAGTCATGTCCAACTCTGCGCGACCCCACGAGTCACAGCATGCCAGGCCTCCCTGTCCATCACCAACGCCTGGAGTTCACTCAGATTCATGTCCATCGAGTCAGTGATGCCATCCAGCCATCTCATCCTCAGTCGTCCCCTTCTCCTCCTGCCCCCAATCCCTCCCAGCATCAGAGTCTTTTCCAATGAGTCAACTCTTCGCATGAGGTGGCCAAAGTACTGGAGTTTCAGCTTTAGCATCATTCCCTCCAAAGAAATCCCAGGGCTGATCTCCTTCAGAATGGACTGGTTGGATCTCCTTGCAGTCCAAGGGACTCTCAAGAGTCTTCTCCAACAACTGAGCAACGTCTTTCTTAAACTAGTTTGAAGCCTTGCATTCTGTACCTTTTCAACATTATTATTTTAGAACATGCTGAATAAATAGTGTTGGGTGAATTCCTGAATAGAAATGTAGATGATTTTCATTTTATCCTGTGAGCCAAATTTATTGAGTGTCAGAATTTCTGAGTGAAAATATTAATATAAATGAATGACCTGCTTGTTCTATACTTTTGTTTAGCAGAATATTTTTCGAACTCTTGAAAGTTGTCAAAATAGTCTGCTAATCTTCACTTGTATTTTGACTCACATCTAAGTGAATAAAAGAAAAAATTAGTTGCTCAGTTGTGTCTGACTCTTTGTGACCCCATGAACTCTAGTCCACCAGTGTCCTCTGTCCATGGAATTCTCCAGGCAAGAATACGGGACTGAGTAGCCATTCCTTTCTCCAGGGGATCTTCCTGATCTAGGGATCAAACCCAGGTCTCCTGAAATGCCAGCAGATTCCTTACTCTCTGAGGTACCAGGGAAGTTCCAGGTGAATAATAATTGGACTCAAAATATTTATTAAACTATTTCATGGTTTAAATATTTATATCATATGATTATTTTCCAAAAAACAAATCCTTCACATCTATTTACTAAGGAAGAAGTAAAAATTTTAATCTATATGATTCTATTAATGTTTGTGTGAAAATGTTCCTAATTATTAATGTTTAGTGCTTACAATATATTCTATCCATTCATTGTTATATGATGGTTTAAATGTAGTGACTTCAAAATATGAACATGAATTGTTTGATAACCCTCCTTTCTAAAGAGGAAGCAGACCCCTTCCCCTTGCATTGGATTTAGTGACTCACTTCTGGATAACAGAATGCGGCAGGAGTGATGAGGTGGGATAAAGTCATAAAAGACTGTGTGGCTTCATCTCTGTTGTCTTGGATCACTTGCTCTGAGAAGGAGTCAGCTGTCTCATTATACGGACACTCAGGAAGTTCCATGGAGAGATGCACGTGGCAAGATATTCAGAGCCCTCGTGATATTGAACCAGCAAGAACTCCACAGTCAGCCAAGCAAGCCATCTTAGAAATGGACCCTCCTATTCTGATCAAGCCCAGTCAAATCTAAGATGACTAGACCTCCAGCTGAAGTCTTGACTGCAACTTCATGAGAAACCCTGAGCCAGAAGCACTAATCTAAGCCACTTTCAGATCCTCAAACTACAGAAACTCAGTTCAGCCGCTCAGTCGTGTCTGACTCTTTGTGACCCCATGAGTTGCAGCACGCCAGGCCTCCCTGTCCATCACCAACTCCCGGAGTTCACTCAGACTCACGTCCATCGAGTCCGTGATGCCATCCAGCCATCTCATCCTCAGTCGTCCCCTTCTCCTCCTGCCCCCAATCCCTCCCAGCATCAGAGTCTTTTCCAATGAGTCAACTCTTCGCATGAGGTGGCCAAAGTACTGGAGTTTCAGCTTTAGCATCATTCCTTCCAAAGAAATCCCAGGGCTGATCTCCTTCAGAATGGACTGGTTGGATCTCCTTGCAGTCCAAGGGACTCTCGAGTCTTCTCCAACACCTGAGCGACGTCTTTCTTAAACTAGTTTGAAGCCTTGCATTCTGTACCTTTTCAACATTATTATTTTAGAAAGGTTTTGAAGAAATATATGATGGAAGGGCTTTATTAGTTCTTTGCATGAATGCTGAATCGCCAGTCATGTCTGACTCTTTCAACCCCAGGGACTGAACCTGCCCACCAGGCTCCTCTGTCCATGGAATTCTCCAGGCTAAAATATTGGGAGTGGGTTTCCATTTCCTCCTCCAGGGGATCTTCCCAACTCAGGGATGGAACCCTAGTCTCCTGCATCTTCGGCACTGGCCGGTGGGTTCTTTACCACTGAGCTGCCTGGGAAGCCTGGTAGTGCTCTAGAGACTGTTGATTAACTGCTATAGACAGATGTAATAATCTAAAAAATTTTATTGCCGTGTCCCATAACTAAATATAGTGTATCTATCTTTTCTAAAATAAGTATTTTTTCTTAGCAAAAACAAAAACCATAAAATGCCATCTTAGAACAATTAGAAAGTGGAGAATAAAAAAATAAGTAAAGCTACACCCAGATATAACATATATCCTTTTATTGTGTGTATTTTTATTTTTATTTTTACAAAAGTGAAATCATATCATGCACAATAGTTTTAATATAATATGAACACATTCACTTGTCATTCACTATCTACCTCTGATGTAAGTGTTCAACACGCTGCCTCAAGCCCTTCTCAGCTCCTTCACCACTGCCACTCCAGATCAAATTGCTGCCAGCACTCACCTCAGCAGCTTGCAGCGTCCTGCCAAGTAGAAGAGACGTTCACCTTTGCCCCAAAGGGAAGCCAGGTTTCTCCTTCTAGAACATCATTAAGTTCACGCCACCTCTACTCTTAGAAAACCTAAGTTCTTGTCTATCACCAACAAGGCCCAGTCCAACTTGGCCCCTGTGCTCCTTTCAGCTCTCAGTGAACCCTTGCTCACTGGCTACCTAGTTGGTCGTGAGACCTTATACTTAGCTCTACTTTGAAAAATTTTCTCCAAGATAGTCACACACAGCTTATCCTCTCACTTCATTTATGTCTGTTTAAAGATTATTTCAAATGTTATTGGCTTGCCTGATCAGGCAATCTAAAAATTCTGCCTCTATTATTTAAGTTTTAAAATATAATACACGTCATTATCTGACATTATAGATGCTTGTTTCATTATTTGACATGATAAATTTACCTGTTATTTGCCTCCCAATAAGAATGTCAGTTCAGCAATGTAGGGACTTCATCTTGTTTATTCATTACTCTGTCCACATTGCTTAGAATAGTACCTGGTACAGTTAGGTGCTCAATAAATATATTTTGATTAAAGAACCATATGGATGCACCATTATTAGTAATAATTACTTGATATTTGAAATCCTAACAATTTTTGCTATTGTGAGCAATTATATCATGAATATGTCCATAAGTAAATATTTACACCTTATGTTTGTTTCCTAAGATTTAGGAGTCAAAAGCTATGACTATATATATATTTTTTTGATACATACTGCCAAAATTGGAGAAGGCAATGGCACCCCACTCCAGTCCTCTTGCCTGGAAAATCCCATGGGCAGAGGAGGCTGGTGGGCTGCAGTCCATGGGATCGCGAAGAGTTGGACACTACTGAACGACTTCACTTTGACTTTTCACTTTCATGCACTGGAGAAGGAAACGGCAACCCACTCCAGTGTTCTTGCCTGGAGAATCCCAGGGATGGTGGAGCCTGGTGGGTTGCCGTCTATGGGGTCGCACAGAGTCGGACACGACTGAAGCGGCTTAGCAGCAGTGGCCAAACTGCCCTCTGTCAAAAAGTTGTTATATTTGAGGACTTCCCTGGTGGTGGACGGGCTAAGACTCCAAGCTCCTGATGCAAATGGCCCACGTTCGATCTCAGGTCAGAAAACTAGCTCCTACATACCACAACTAAAAATCCTGCACGCCTCAACAAAGATCAAAGATCCCACACCCCCCAAGTAAGACTTAGAACAGCCAAATAAATTCTAAAACCACATAAGTTGTTTTCTTGCCTGGAAAATTCTATGGACAGAGGAGCCTGGTGAGTACAGTCCATGGGGTCACAAGAGCTGGACACGACTGGACAATTGAGCGTGCACGCACACACACACACCACACATACAGTTTATATTTTATACCACTCCAGAAAAGAGTAAGAGTTACTTTTTTCTCACTTTGCTCAATATCGTGTATTGCCCTTTTAAAGACTGTTATTTTTATAGAGAAAAATAGTTATTACTCAAATTTGCCTTTCTCCAGTTACACAGATACTTGTTCATTTAACTATTACCCATTTGCTTTAAATAAATTGCCTCTTCGTGTACGTTTCTTATATTTCTACTGCTTTTCCCTTACTGTTAAGAGTTCGTTTTTACAATAAAGTTACCCATTGTTCAAACCATGTTAAAGTGTCATTTTCCCAGCTTGTGGTTCGTCTTTAAATTTTGATTATTGTTTTTACTTTTTTATCTCATGTAGAAATTTAAATTTTGTGTGGTCAAGTTGATTAGTCTTTCTGTACACTGCTTTTGACTGCTGTCACCTTCAGAAAGTTTTCCAATCCACTATCTGAAAAATATTCACCAAGTATTTTCTTTTAATATTCAATCTTCAAAAACTCAAAAAAAAAAAAAAAAAAGCAATAGAGTACAGCTGGAATTCATATAACAGGTTGTGAGGTGAGGCTGTTGTTTCTTCCTCTCAAGTGGCTACCCAGTTATCCTCCTTTTAATAAGCCATCCTTTCTCCAGTGACATAGATGTGAAGTTGTGAGATGCCCTTGTTTTTATATGAAAAGTATATATATGTACACACAGAGAGAGGACTTTTTCTCCTCCTTTTAATAAACAGTAAGTTTTGGGCCTGAGCCAATCCCAATCTGAGCCATCATTCTTAAGGAACACAGATATATCTTTATTACGTTCAGTAACTAACTGGCTATTAGATATCCAGTAATTAGGTACTAGCGTTGGAATAATACTGAATACACTTACTAAGGAAAAGAATACATTTTCCCAGCCACATTACAACTCAAGAATGTCAGTCCACTCAAGACAAAGCTGATGATTACTCTGAAAAAAAAAAAAAAAAAAAAAAGGTTCGCCCGTGGAAGACTGAGAATAGTGCGTCAGAGTTCTCCTCTGAAAGCCCTCAGAATCCTGGGCGGCCGGGGGAAGAAAGGACCGAGGAAGGACCCATGCTGGGCTCGTTGAGATCTAAGGAGACACATGCTGCCAAAACAGCCCATGGAGCTAATAAAAACAGGTAGTAGATGACTCTTAGAAGTCCTCTTAATTTTCAACTAGGTGTCAGTTTTGAACAGTATCGCTTGGGATTTAAATATGCCCCTGACTTGAGAAGTACAAGGCAAAAAAAAAACCACACACACACACACAAAACAACTACAGTAACTATTCAAAGTCGTTTTGTGGCCTTAGAAAAGGAAGGTGCTTAATTCCCAAGTCCTGGGGAACAGCTTGTATTTTGGGGTGGAGCCAGGAGGGCAGGAAGGAGGAGGGCTTTCTCCCGCGACCTTCTACTCGAAGGCTTCCTCCAGCCGTCCACAGACTTCCGGGTTCACTGGGCCGAACTAGGCAGCTCAGACTTCAGTCGGGGCGCCAAGGAACGGACGGAAAGCCAGGTGTGACCTTGTGGACATCGGCAACTGGAAGCTCCAAGAGCGCCTTCGTGGCTGGCGGGGCATCAGCGAGGGAAATACAGATCTCGGGCCCCTGTGTGGGGCGAGGCACTTCCGGGTGAGACGCCCAACCGCGCGTCGCCGAGGTGCAGGCTCCTCTCGCCTGATCAGAGGTCTCCCTCCAACCCCCTAGCACCTCCCATTTCCCGGCATCCTCCCACCTCCCGGCATCCTCCCCGCGGGCCGCCGCTCGGCGTGCCGCCGCCGTTTCCGTAGCAACCGCGCCTCCCGCGGCCGCAGGAAGCGGTAGGGTCACGTGCTCCCCGCACGTCCGGGCTGGCGGCGTGACTTCCGGGTGTCAGGCTGCCCGGGCGCCGCGGCCGCGGAGAAGAGGCTGTGTGGCCCGGGTGGCGGCGGGCTCCGGGGCGGGCTGGCCTTATCCTGCCCCTGTGCGCGATGCATCCGCGGCGCCCGGACGGGTTCGACGGCTTGGGCTACCGGGGTGGGGCCCGAGACGAGCCGGGCTTTGGCGGCGCCTTTCCGGCGAGGTCCTTCAGCGCCGCGTCGGACCTGAGCCGCTGGGTGACCTCTCCCCCAGACATCCCGGGGAGCCGCAACCTGCACTGGGCCGAGGAGAGCCCGCCCCGCGGCGCGCCCGCCCCCTGCACGCCGCCCGAGGGCCCGGCGGAGGGGCCCTGCCCCGGCGGCGCGGGGCGCAGCGGCGGTGAGGGCCTGGGGCGCGTGCAGGGGGCGGGCGCCTGAGCGAGGGCCGTGAGGGCCGGCGGGGTGGCAGTGAGGGCCTGCAGGCCTCGGAGGGCTGGCGGGGTGGTCCGCGCCGAGCGCCAGGGAGGGACCCCGGGCGCTGGAGGGTCGGGGGGAGTGATCGGAGGCCAGGCCCCCGCAGACCACGGAGTCGCGAGCCGCCGCGCCGCCCCTTGGCGCTCCTTTCGCCCTCTGCCCCCGGAACAGACCTCCGCCCTCTCCCTACTCCAGTGATTTCTGGAGAGGCTTGCCTTAGCCTTGGCGTGGCAGCGATCACGGAAGGTTTCGGGATGCTACCTCGCATGCCCTGAATCCACAAAGGAGACTGGTTTGCTGTTTATCGGGACTTACGTGAGAAAGGGCTGATTGACCGTCCGCTGTATCACCTTCATTCCATTGATCAGTGGTGGCTTTGCGTTGTGCAAAGGACTTTTTCCGAGACCATAGGCAGTCTTGGGCTCAGAGCTTTCTCTACCACTCTTAAAAGCTGAGACTTTCTTATCTTTGTGTTCTCTTGCTGTCCTCATCTTTAAGGTGTATAGAAGAATAATTCAGGGTTTTGTTAAAAAAAAAAAAAATCCAACAAACAAAATGAGGTGTCAGTAATGCCTGAAACAGTGTGGACCACGCAGTAGGCTAAAAGTCAGTCTTTTTTCCGTGTAATCATAGGAGTTGTGTTTGTGTTCTAGATCCCAAACTGCTCCTGTGTTTTCCCACCTCCTCCTCTCTCTCTTTTTTTTTTTTTTACTTAAAAACTCCACTAAAGAATGAAAAACACTTAAGACATTTTCAAGATAAGAATTTGGAATCAAGACATAATTATTCTGTGCAATGTCAGAAGATCGGTTCAGTTCAGTCGCTCAGTCGTGTCAGAGTCTGCGACCCCATGGACTGCAGCACGGCAGGCCTCCTTGTCAGAAGACAGAGATGTTTTAATTGCAACCCTATGTGATGTAGATATTTTCAACATCGTCTGGAGTCATAAAATGGAGATAATGGCTGCTGCATGTACCCGTTCTCCTAAAAGTGTTAGAATAATAGATCATATCCTTAAATACTATGTACATTCTAGACATAAATTTTAGTCTCATTTCTTTGACTAGGAAGTACAGTAACATTTATTTGGTTTGGGTTACGGGGAGGAACAGATTGTACTATCATCCAGTGAGGATAGATGGAGGATCAGTGACTTACTCAGTGTTACATATACAGTTAGGTTTTTACTCTGTCTAGCTCTGTTTTTTCCTATAGGTCTCAGAAGGAGTACTGGAAAGTTATAAATTATTCAAAATGCATATGTGATTGCCTCACAGTTACATTCTCAGGCAGTAAAGCTGACGTTTTATCTTTTCATTATTTATGCATTGATGGTTATAATAAGATCTTAATATCCAGGGTTTTGTATGGAGTGTTTTGCAGCAGTTAAGAGGCTGATGAAAAACTCTGCAAAGAGGATAGAAGCCTGGGAGACTTAGTTAATACTAGTAAGTCTTCCTGACACCTTACAGATAATGTCAGTGGTATTTTTTGTTAGTTTGTTGGATGATGTATACAAACACAAAGGGAAAAGATGAAAGGAGGAAAGTATCTTAATTGGGCAAAAGAAGCCTCTGCCCTTGTGCATTTTTCAAGGCAATCGTGGTTTCCCCAGAGATGTTTACATGGTCTTGTTCTGCCTCTCAGGGAATAGTGAGGACGTTACTTCACTAAAAAGAGCAGAGATGAGAGGGAGGGATTGGAGAAGAGGGGAGTGAGAAGAGAATGGGAGAAAAATCCCTTGTGAATATTTTAGCTGCAGTTTAGTGTCTGGTCTCTTGGGGTTTGATATTTCATCTTTATGATTTTAAGTTTTTCAGTTAGGGAAGAAAAAAATTTCTCTTTTGACTGTAAACCCAGCTGTAAACGCTGCTGATGAGACTAGAGCTGTGCCATGGGCAGCAGCACGCCATGTCCACAGTGGTGTGTCGCAGAGACCTGATCGAGCTGCGTGCTCAGTCACTCAGTCAAGGCCTGCTCTTTGCAACCCATGGGCTGCAGGGTGTCAGGTGGCCTCTTGTCCCTGGGACTTTTCCGGCGAGAGTCCTGGAGTAGGTTGCCATATCCTTCTCCAGGAATTAAGCGGCTACTATCAAACTATTCTGGAGAAAAACGGCAACCCACTCCAGTATTGCCTGGGAAGTCCCATGGACAGAGGAGCCTGGTGGGCTGCAGTCATTGGGGTCACAAAAGAGTTGGACACGACTTAGCACCTAAATAACAACACATCAAAGTCTTTAAAACTTAGGAAGAGAGAGAAGAGAGCCTCTTTTTCCCATTTCAGCTACCCTAAGTGCTCTTTCAACTTAATCATATTCATGGGATGTTTTGCTTGCAACTGTTGGTGTAACACAGATACTTTCCACCAGTCACAGTGAATGACTGATTACAATACAGGAGGTATGGTTGATGAAAGTTATCAGTCAGAGTCTTCACTAGGAAAAAAAATTAGTCGGAAGTTGAAAACTAGTAGCCCTTGGCATTTACCTGCAAACATGTTTGATTTGGTCTACATGAAATTTTAATCCTTTTTAAAATAGTTGCCAGTATTTTAAAATTGGAAGATACTATATAAAAGTGAGAATATCTGTTTAGAAAAATCACAGCTTTGAAACCCTGGACTCAGAGTTCCATGTGGCAACAATGAATTGGAGCTGAAAAGCAGTTAGGGAATCTGCCGCTTGTAACTTGCCACAAGCCCCAGTGGAGCTCTTCACTCATTCAAATGACCGACCTGGCCCCTGTCAAAGTTTGATTTGGAGACATGGAGTTTAAATGAATGTCATGTTAGTAAAAAGATATTTTTTGTTCTTTTTTATGGTAAACCTAAATAATGGTTATGAGTAATCTTATTCCTTCTATTTTAGAGCAGTTGAATAGATTTGCTGGATTTGGTATTGGACTTGCAAGGTAATGTTTTGTCTAAAGATTTTTAATTCAAATTTTATTTAAAGTTTTTTTTTTCTTTATAATGTTAAATAATTTGTATTACTTCCTTTAGATTGATTTTTGGAGAAGTAGTTAAATACTAAAAAGTTCTGTGCAGAAAAAAATATTTAAGACCTATAATTTTCCCCTGTAAGGATAGTGAAAATTCATTCAATTTTCTAAACACAAAATAATTTAAAGGAATATTGTAAGAACTTTTCATGTGTCTGTCCAAAAAATAAAATGTAATCTTATCTCCCCCTCCAAAAACAAGTAATTTTGCATTGAACTTTTTTCCTCAACATCAGAATTATGACAAGATATTTAGCAGCATAGCATCTGTAGAATCAACATTTCCATATGTTGTAATATATTGTGTAAATATAATTTTTGAGATGTCTTTAGTATTTATTTTGTGATATTTGATTCAACTAGTATTGATGTGATAAAAAGTTGATGTTAGAGAGGACTAAAGAGCATAGCATCTAGGTTTCACCTAATATGTTCTTTAAAATCCCTATAACTTAAGTGCAAAGTACATCCACACCAAAATTTATAGGATGGATGGCTCTTCTGATAAGAACTTTGTTCACAGCACATCCTCTGAAAGAAAGGGGAAGGGACATTTAAATTGTCTAGGAAGTAAGTTTTCCATATCAGGCCTACAAGTGTATCGATAATTTCATCTTTATACTGTACATATTAATATTATATGTTGTTTCTTTGCTTAGCAGTTTGCAAGTCTGACTTTAGTTTTTTTTCATATAGAATCTTGTTATTGGTACAATGATTTGTAAACACGTCTAAACATTTGAAAACTCTGTTTTTTCACTTTTAAGAGTAGTGTATCACTTAAGTAGTACATGATTCTTTGAGAATAGATTGCCTGGGTTGTAAGGATGGATTGTCCTCTCATAGTCTTTTCACAGAAAACGTGCTGGCCCATCCCTGCATCGTCCTGCGCCGGCAGTGCCAGGTAAACGCGCGTTTCGTGGTTTTCTAACAGTGACCCTGACCCTGATCTATGTACAGGCCTCAGATAAATGGCTGAGACCATGTGACCATTATTCCGTGTGATGTAGACCAACATGTATAATCTATCAGTTCTCAAACTTTTTGGTATTTGAAAGCTAAGTCTTAAAATTTATTGAGATCCCCAAAGAACGATTGTTTATATAGATTCAGTTCAGTTCAGTCGCTCAGTTGTGTCCGACCCTTGTGACCCCATGGACTGCAGCACACCAGGCCTCCCTGTCCATCACCTCCTGGGAACTTGCTTAAACCCATGTCCATTGAGTTGGTGATGCCATCCAACCATCTCATCCTCTGTCGTCCCCTTCTCCTGCCCTCAATCTTTCCCAGCATCAGGGTCTTTTCCAGTGAGTCAGCTCTTTGCATCAGGTGGCCAAAGTATTGGAGCTTCAGCTTCAGCATCAGTCCTTCCAATGAACACCCAGGACTGATCTCCTTTAGGATGGACTGGTTGGATCTCCTTGCAGTCCAAGGGACTCTCAAGAGTCTTCTCCAACACCACAATTCAAAAGCATCAATTCTTTGGCGCTCAGCTTTCTTCACAGTCCAACTCTCGCATTTATGGATTATATCTACCAATATTTGCCATTTTAGAACCCCAAACTGGAAAAATTTATATATATATATGTTTAATTCATTAAAAAACAATAAAAACATTTTTATGAAAAATCACTATAACTTTTTTGAAAATATCTTTAATGCCTGGCATAATAGAAGGCAGCCAGATTGTCACATCTGTTTCTACAGTCTGTTGCAACACATGGTTTTTGAAAGAAACAAGAAAGCCTAGCCTTATATACATATGTATTTAAAAATGGGAGTTTTATATCGTTTTAGATAATTGGCAGATAAAGTTATTTGCAATGTGAAATCTGAAACCACACAGATCAAATTTTTTTATACTCTTTTACATTAAAACCTATTGATCTGTCCTTCATGTCGAATGGGTTTCTTTTTACTCATGTGTGATTCTGTTACATCATGCATTGATTAATTGAAAAATATTGATTTACTGATTATATAGATCTTCTAAATATTATGACATTTGCTTTTACTGTATTAAAATACCACCATCATTACAATCACTATAAATCTCACCAGAAAAGTGTTTTGAGTTTTGGTAGGTTCATGATAATGGATATAGGGTTTCCAGATTTCTAATTTTTGTTCATAGGCTCAAATTTATCATTGGCAACTATTATTCTTGTTTTCTAATCAATGAGCCACTTTGTTTAGTTTTAAAAATATGTTTCTCCCAAGTAACTATAGTCTTGTTAGTTTTTCCAGGAAAAAAAATGATATTCCATGGAAAAAAGTGGCTATTTTCAGACTTACAGCTCCATCAGACAAGTTCTTTTTCTTATGACAGCATATTCATTATGCAATACACAAAATATTAAATTAGAATGATGATATGTACTCAGGAGTCAAGATTCTATAAAATTAGTGTATTTTACTGCTTCACCAAGGGCATCTTTTAGGGAAAATGGCTTTTGCCTCTTCACACGTGACTCAGATGAAGAATACAGTAAGTACAAAAACAGTTTGGTACCACTGCCTTCAGTTATGCCAGAGTTAGCGATTTTACCCACTGTTGCTTTTGCAGTATTCTTGAAAATGTCAACACAATAACAAAGGAAATGATGCCTTAGTATCAAGAAAATAATTTTGAACACGTCTATCCCCTGAAAGGATAATGAGCTTTTGAGGGCTAGTGGGCCACACTGGGAAAAGCACCTATAGTATAACATCATCTTTGAAAATTGAGTTAGAAAAGATAAATTAGGTTTTTTTAAAAAGTAAGTTTTTTATGTGTTTAGCACCAAAATGTAAGCATATAGAGAGAATTCAATATTTAAATAGTATGAATAGTATATATGCCCTGCTGCTGCTGAGTCACTTCGGTCGTGTCTGACTCTGTGTGACCCCATAGACGGCAGCCCACCAGGCTCCCCCGTCCCTGGGATTCTCCAGGCGAGAACACTGGAGTGGGTCGCCATTTCCTTCTCCAGCGTATGAAAGTGAAAAGTGGAAGGGAAGTCGCCCATTTGTGTCTGATCCTTAACATGGACTGCAGCCCACCAGGCCCCTCCGTCCGTGGGATTTTCCAGGCAAGAGCACTGGAGTGGGTGCCATTGCCTTCTCCGGTATATGCCCTAGAAGAGTGAACTTTAGACACGTTTTTTCACTGTGACAGTATTGCATTGTGGGCCAGTGTATACATATATGGGCATGTGATGCTTAACAGTGTTTTATAAAGTAGCACTTTCAGAGTGTGTGATGCACTCTGATACTCTTTTATTATGTCACTTAATAAACATTAGTTCTGATCCCCTATACTGATTTTATAATTTCCCAGTTGTTCATAGCTTGTTACTGCTTGCCGTGGAAGACAGAAGTCTGCTCCCAGAGTTCTTCGTGGTTCCCATGTGTTAAATGGCACGAGCATTTTGCCACAGTGAATTTCGTGCTGATGTTTAAGGAAACATAAATATCAAACAACAAAGCCTTCTTTATTATATATTTCATTGCAGGCAGATTCTTTACCAGCTGAGCTATGAGGGAAGCCCGGATATGTTATACGTTGGTCTTTCAGGGTTGTTTGTGTATAACCACATGTTCTTTACTTTTAAGTTATTTAAAGCATCTTCTAAAGTAATTTTGCTTCTGTATAATTCATGCTGACTTTACAATTGAACTTCTGTTTATGCTATGACTCCACTGTGTATCTTTCATGCTCTTATCTCTTGACAAAACAATCATAGAAAATAATCATAAGTACCTTTTTTACAGGTTAACTACCATGCTCGGCACTACCATCTCACCCCATTTACAGTCATCAATATTATGTACAGCTTCAACAAAACCCAGGTGAGGAAGAATCTGTCTATTCTAGTGAAGCTATTTATAATGTACCATTTGGCCATAGTAACAGTTAAACCAACAATAATTCCTTTTAATTTAGTTACTGAAGATATTATAACTCTTGTGCTAAAACTAACTTAACTGGGTAATGATATCTTTTGATATCACTGAATAATCAGTAACTTCACATCTTTGCCAAAATTAATTAAATATTAAGGGTATTTAATCCATATTAGAGATGATTAATTTGGAGTGTTTATCTTGGCCTAAATGTAAGCCACCCAACAGATATTAAAGAAAGGAGGTAATTTACTTGTCATTCTCTACTAAAATGTTCTTAGAATAATGTCTTACTGGAAAATAGCAGAAAACATTTAATGTCAAGTTTTATTAAGAACTTTTATGTTTCCTTTTTAGGCATTAGCAGAAATAATAATAAATTTTGTTCATTTTAGGGACCAAGGGCCCTTTGGAAAGGAATGGGAAGTACGTTTATTGTGCAGGGAATCACACTTGGAGCAGAGGGAATAATCAGTGAATTCACACCTTTACCAAGGTACCTTTTTAGCATTTTTTCATTATTAGCTTCATATTAAAAAAATGAAGAAATGATAGTTGCTAAAAATACCTTGAATTTGAAAACTTGCCTAAAGTAGCTAAGAGAAACAGAGTAAATAATTATGTCTTACGGAATTGGTATGCAATAAAGAAAACCCTTCCTGGTCTAGTATCTATTGAGAGACGTCTTTCAGCTCCTACTGCTATGTATTTAGTTCAGTTCGGTCACTTAGTCGTGTCTGACTCTTTGCGACCCCCCGCCAGGCTCCTCTGTCCATGAAATTCTCCAGTCAAGAACACTGGCGTGGATTGCCATTTCCTCCATGGACTGTAGCCCGCCAGGCTCCTCTGTCTGTGGGATTTCCCAGGCAAGGATACTAGAGTGGTTTGCCATTTCCTTCTCCAGTAGCTCCTCCCAACCCAGGGATGGAGCCCAGGTCTCCTGCATTGCAGGCAGATTCTTCACCAACTGAGCTGCAGGGAAGCCCGCATCATGATTCCTGCTATAATTAAAAGAAGCCCCTTTCGAGGTCCACGGGACACTTCACATTGATTCATTGCCAAAAATTTCTCTTTAAAACCTGAAGTCTGAGCTAGATCTGGAATTATGAGCAGGAGATAACTTGGCAGAGGAGGAGAGTCGAGGTGAGAGCGTCCACAATCTTATGGAAATTGGAAGGTCTGAGTGCTAAGAAGTTTCTTGTGCTTAGAATATTGGGCGTGTATTGAGTAGGATAAGATGAAAAGCTGAGGTGCTAGACTGAAGCGTGGTTCTCCCTTTGTTAAGTGACTTAGATTTTATTGTCTATGGAGTTGGAAACCAAAGGTGGGGAATTGTTTGCTTTTTTTAATATACAGGTTATTTGATCAAGGATATAGTCAAGTGGCAATGTTTAGAAAAAAGGACTTAGGCAGACAGAGACTTATGGAAAACTGTTATGGCAATATAGGCCAGATTGAGAAGGGTCTCAACTATGGAATAGAACAGCAGCTGGACAGACATTTCTGAAGTACAGTGGATAATACTGGGAAAGGGGTTGTAGGAGAGTGATTTAGCAGCAGTGACAGATTTCTCGATTGGAACTGAGTTGGAGAATTCCTAAAGAAGAGTAAGCTGGAGTGGGAAAGATAAGGAAGGCAACTCTCAATAAGTGAAGTCTGAGACATCCAGGGGGCATGCCTAGAAGAGGCTGGAACTGTGGGTCAGAGTCCAGGGAACATTTGAACCTGGAGGCGTGGCTTTGAAAATATTCAGTTGAAGCTTGAGGGTGGGTGAATTTCCCTGAGGAGAAAGTGTAGATTACTTGACAGAGTGAACCAAGGACAAAATCCTGGGCTCTGTGTGGCGGTGGATGGGCGAGTGGATATGTAGAGAGAGATGCTAACAGAACAAGTTGGCAGTAGCAGGAGGCTAGAGGACAGTGGTGGCCTGGAAGCCAAGAGGGGGATCAGAGCCGTGGATTCTTCCGGAGGGAGGCGGCAGGAAGGTTCGGAATGTTTGCTCATGGGTCTCTCTTCTCTCTGAAACAGGATAGTATAAGAGCATAAGACCAGTGACAGATGTTTGGGACAGTCACAGCTCTGAGGGACCAGAGCGGAACTTTGCAAGGAATCTATGGAAATAACGTTAAGAGATGATGCTGGAGATCCCATAAATTTGTTTAGGTGCTGTTTAGCAGGACTCTGATTTTCTCTATCAATAGTAAACCCCAGGGGTGGAGTTAAAGACCAAATGGTTTGTCAATCCAGAACTGGCCCCTGGCAGGGTTAATTTTTTGGATTGGCAAGGAACTGAGGGAGTTGAAGGTGCAGCCACTAGCATCTCAGACTTGAGATTCAGCCTTCACAGGGAAGGAACTAGAACAGAAGAGGCTGGTATCAGGCTGTTTGACACTGTGAGTGCTTTCAAAGGACCGCATAGCCTTGAAGTTCCTTTAACACAGCTTTGCTAAATATTGCAAACAAAAGCGTTTCATCAGCTGAAAGTTGTTCCTCTCATACTTTAAAAAAAATGTGAATTTCTAACCTTCAATAAATTTACCACATTGCTTTTTATATCACACATAAGGTCAAAATGTAGTACTTGTCATCAAATGTCCTTGACCTTCTCCTACAAACACAAAATTCAATTTGTCATTATTCATTCATTAGTGGGGTTATTTTATTTTAACGTATGTCCCTTAAACTAGGTCCCAACCTTTAGGGTCACAGATTCCTTTTGTTTCTTCCCCTTACTGTCTACCTAATTTTGAGCACATAGTAGGGATTCAGGAAATATGAGCTAAATAAAAATGTAACAAAATGCAGTGGCTTCTGTGTTAAAAAGACTTCTGTGTTTGCAGTCGGCACACTGTTGGTCCTGGCTGTACTGCTTCCGCGCTTCCCCAGAGGCTCGGTGGTGAAGAATCTGCCTGCAGCACAGGAGCCACGGGAAACATGAGTTTGATCTGTGGGGCGGGAGAGTCCCTGGGGAAGGAAATGGCTACCCACTCCAGAACGCTCTCCCAGAGAATCCCACGGACAGAGGAGCCTGGTGGGCTACGGTCCACGGGGTTGCAAAGAGTCACACACGGATGAATCAAGTGGCTTAGCATGCCCGTGCATGCACGCATACTGCCTTTTAGTTCTGGAACCTTAGGGATGTAACAGCATGTCTCTAAGGCAGAGACGAAGCAGTAACTTTAGCTTCAGATTAAGGGAAGGGAAAAGGAAAATGGGGATGAGAAGACAGAATTTTGTTATCTAACTTTCTTATTCTCTAGGCACGCAGACACATCAGTTGTATGGGTATATATTTTTTCCTGGTCATTTTGAATCTTATTAAAGAAGACACAAAAGGTTATCTTTGAGATTTTCTACTCGGGTTAAGTTTTATTGGTAAATCTCACTCATCACTTCATTTATTTATTCAGCTCACATTTCCTGAGTCCCTATTATGTGCTGCTGCTAAGTCGCTTCAGTCGTGTCCGACTCTGTGCGACCCCATAGACGGCAGCCCACCAGGCTCCCCCGTCCCTGGGATTCTCCAGGCAAGAACACTGGAGTGGGTTGCCATTTCCTTCTCCAATGCATGAAAGTGAAAGGGGAAAGTGAAGTCACCCAGTCGTGTCCAACTCTTAGTGACCCCATGGACTGTAGCCCACCAGGCTCCTCCGTCCATGGGATTTTCCAGGCGAGAGTACTGGAGTGGGGTGCCATCGCCTTCTCTGCTACTATGTGCTAGATCCTCGTTAAAATCAGGTATATATACAGTGAGGAGAAGAAACCAAAGGTACCTTTGACCATGACCTTTGGGATCTAGGGTGAGGGACATATGTTAGGTAAAATAATCCCCCTAATGAATGAATAATGACAAATTGAGATTTGTTCTCTAAAGGGAAAGAATACGGTTCCATGAGAATGTTGGAGGGTTAGGAACAGTGTCGCTAAGAAAGTGACACTTAAGCTGAGGTCCGAGTGGCAGTCAGGAGACACAGACTAACCTGTGCAGAGGGTGGCGGTGGGAAGGTGAAGGATTCATGTAACCGGGGGAGTGTGTCTTAGGCACTCACTCAGTCCTGTCCGACTCTTTCTGACCCCATGGACTGTTCCCTGCCTGGCTCCTCTGGCCATGGGATTATCCAGGCAAGAAGACTGTAGCTGGTCGCCATGTCCTCCAGGAGATCTTCCTGGGCAGGGACTGAAGACAAGTCCCCTGCATTGCAGGCAGATTCTTTACCACCTGCGCCACCTGGGCAGCCCTGGTAATTGAGGGAAACGCTCACAGAGTTTGAACTCAGAGCAGGGTGGAGAGCAAGAGCCGGTCTGTGCTTGACCTTGTAGACCACTTTAAGAATATTGGAATTTTAAGCAGGCGTCAGTGACATAATCAGATGTATGTTTTTAAAGGGTCATTGTAAGTGGAGATGAAGAGACTGCAGAAGGAGGATACGTGTTCCTAGGCTATCCCCACCTAGGAAAGAAATATGGTAACTAGGACCAGGATTGTATCTTTGAGATGGGTGAAAATGGATGACTTTGAGATATATTTAGATAAAATTGATTGAACTTGGTGATGGGTTAAAGTTGGTCAGTGATAGACAAGGAGGTGTCAAGGGTGACTTCTAGGATTTGGGGTTATGTAACTGGATGTCAGGCTTCTCTGGTGGCTCAGTGGTAAAGAATCCGCCTGCCAATGCTGGAGATGTGGGTTCAGTCCTTGGGTCAGACAGATCCCCTGGAGAATGAAAGGCTACCAACTCCAGTTTTCTTACCTGGGAAATCCATGGACAGAGGAGCCTGGTGAGCAACAGTCCATGGGTTGCAAAAGAGTTGGACACAACTTAGCGACTGAACAACAACAATTAGATGTCAAGTGAAGCCACTCTTAGAGTATAAACCTTTTTTCTTTTTTTAAAGTCTGACTGCTTTGGGTATGGTTGACTTTTCTTGGGGGAAAACAAAGTCATAGCAGACAAAATGTCAAAGCAGTAACAAGTAGTAAGCCAAGCATTTCACAGAAGTCAGCGTTTGAGGATGGGCTCTAGGGTCTTCGGGACTGAGGTCTTCAATTGCATGGTGATCACTAGGTGAGACAGTACGGATTCACCAATATTTAGTCTTTTTATACTGATGATGGTGGCATCTGAGAAAAAGAATAAATCTGTAATACTTATTAAGTCACCAAACTTATAGTTTCTCAGTATTTATTACTTATATAAAAAAAAATGACTATAGCCCTGGGTCATCATCTGTGATCTTTCTTTGTCTACTGCCCAAATCCATCCCAGTCCTTCCCCAAACCTTCCCTGAGGCAGAGTCAGTCAGACTTCGTGTTGCTCTGCCCTGAAGTGGCCTTTCCTTTCCTGTGGCATTTCTCAGATCACTAACATAAGCAGCACCCCACCCAAGGCTACCTGTGCAGCTCAGCCTCTCACGGAATCTGTTTGGCTGAACTCCACCTTAGTTTGACTCATCTCACGGGTGCAGTTGTACGTTTTACTGTTTCCTTCTTCTGTTGTCTGTTTCTCCCAATGATTCCTCTGAATTCACTGACGTTGAGCACATTCCATTTTAAGTTCAATGAAATCGTTCTCCAGTTCAGTAGACTTCCTTTCTGATTAACTGTTCTTGCTTAGGGAACACTGAAAGAGTCTAAGAAAGAAAAATCATAAGTTTGATTTTGGACAAGTTCATTCTGACACAGAGAGAAGTCTAAACTGAAGACAACAGATTTGGGAGGTTCTGAAGCGTCCTGTTGGATGAGGTTGCCTAGGGAAGGGGTATAACATATAAAGGGAGAAAAGAAGAGGGCTTCCACCTTTAGGAACTCCAGCGTAAGTCACTGAGTCAAGAACAGTGCCCCTGCACAGGAGTCCACAGTAGAGAGCAGAAGAAGGGAGAAAAGCCGGAAGGGTCTGGGGTAGTGGAGTCCGGGGGAGGGAGGGCGTGCGGGGGCAGCGGGGAACACAAGTGCACGGCGGCTGCCGAGAGGTCCCCTAAGGCCCAGCCGCGAAAACGCCCGCGTGATTTAGTGCTGTGGGTGGAGGCTGCGGAGACCTTGGCAGGAGCTGCTTTTGTCGAATAATAGGGCAAAAGCCAGTTTGGAATGGGCTCAGTGATGAGTGGGAAGTTAGGGCATGGAGACAGCAAGTTAGACAGTCAGCTGGGAAGAGGAGAGAAGGAGCTAGAAGATGAGGGGCTTGGGTCAGATGGTTTTTTAAAGAGGGTAGCTCTTTGATCATGGGATAGTAAGAAGCAATTGAAAGTGAAGGCTGGGGGCTTCCCTGGAGGCTCAGTGGTAAAGAATCTGCTGCCAGTGCGGGAGAGGCAGGTTCGATCCCTAGCCTGGGAAGAAGATCCCACGTGCCGTGGAGCAGCTGCGCCTGCGTGACACAGCTGCTGAGCCGGCGCCCTAGAGCCGGCGCCCCAGAGCCGGCGAGCCGCGACTGCCGAGTCCTTATTCTGGAGCTGGCGAACCACAACTGCAAAGCCGGTGCTCTAGAGCTGGCGAGCCGCGACTGCCGAGCCGGTGCCCTAGAGCCGGCCAACCACTACTGCTGAGCTGGTGTTCTAGAGCCGGCGAACCATTACTGCTGAGCTGGTGCTCTAGAGCTGGCGAGCCGCGACTGCTGAGCCTGCGTGCCCTAGAGCCTGTGCTCTACCGTGAGGAAAGTGGCAGCAATCAGAGGCATGTACGCCACAACTAGAGCAAAACCAGCACAGCAGCCAAGACCTGGCACAGCCATTAAATAAGTAAATAAATTATTGTAAAAAAAAAGTAAAGGCTGCACAAATACAGCGTTATTTCAAAATTCTGTTGTTTTATATATTGATTGTGCACGGGAGTGTGTGTATATAAAATAGAGAGCCTGAAAAAAAGCAAGTCACTTCTCTTTAATTTTGTTGCTCATTTGAAGGGCACTGTTTGCGTGTGAAGATAGTGAATTAAAAATAGCTACATCTTCTAGTACTTGGTGATGAAATATAAAAAGGTTTAATCAGAAGTAGAGTTTTATACTACCCTCTTTTGTGAAGCATTTAAATGTGCTAGTTTAAATTTCTATAGCTATAACAGTAACTGTTACACATTTTATAAAGGAATAGATACCAGATACCAGGAAGAGTGTCTCATTTTTTAAATACTTGGTTTTAAATTTCTCTTCTCTCTTTTTGCCTTAATCCTAATGATCTTAAGAATTGGCAGCAGTAATTAGTATTCAGTGAGTCTGAGCAAACTCCAGGAGATGGTGAAGGACAGGGAAGCCTGGCATGCCACACTCCATGGGTCACAAAGAGTCAGACAAGACTTAGTGACTGAACAACAATGAGTACTCAAAGCAAAGGTGTCCCAGTCCTTACAGAAAGGCAGGTTACAGACCCACGTATCCATAATGTTAATGAAATGCTCAAAATTAACATCATCATAACCTGTGGTAACCCTGTCTGAGGCCTTATAAGAGAATAGAGGGCTTCCCAGGTGCCGTTAGTGCTAACGAATCCACCCGCCAGTGCAAGAGATGTAGGAGACGCGGGTTTGACCCCTGGGTCAGGAAGACCCCCTGGAGGAGGGCATGGCACCCACCCCAGCATGCGTGCCTGGAGAATCCCATGGACAGGAGCCTGGGGGCTGCAGTCCACAGGGCCACAGAGTCGCACACGACTGAAGCAAGTGGGCACACACGCGAGAGGAACAGATTTACAGACCTTTGAGCAGAATTTGCTTTATAATCATAAAGTCACTGTCAGATAAGTAGCCTAGGCTTTTTTACAATTTTTGTCGTAATCATTAAATGTCATTCCAGCTATTTTTCTACAATTGTTCAGAGCTAGTATAGTATTCTGGTAATAATTTCATCAGAATGTGACCCAGAACATTCTCTAAGGTCTTTTAAATCAGAGATGGTTGTTTTGTGTTCCCAAAGTTTCTCTGCAGACCTTTCAGTCTCTAGAAAAATGTAGGAATACTCGTGTGTCACACATGCCGTACATGTACTGACTGTGTTTCCAGTTCAGTTCAGGCGCTCAGGCGTGTCCGACTCTTTGCGACCCCATGAATCGCAGCACGCCAGGCCTCCCTGTCCATCACCATCTCCCGGAGTTCACTCAGACTCACATCCATCGAGTCAGTGATGCCATCCAGCCATCTCATCCTCTGTCGTCCCCTTCTCCTCCTGCCCCGAGTCCCTCCCAGCATCAGAGTCTTTTCCAATGAGTCAACTCTTCGCATGAGGTGGCCAGAGTACTGGAGCTTCAGCTTTAGCATCATTCCTTCCAAAGAAATCCCAGAATGGACTGGTTGGATCTCCTTGCAGTCCAAGGGACTCTCAAGAGTCTTCTCCAACACCACAGTTCAAAAGCATCAATTCTTCGGCGCTCAGCCTCCTTCATAGTCCAACTCTCACATCCATACGTGACCACAGGAAAAACCATAGCCTTGACTAGACGGACCTTAGTCAGCAAAGTAATGTCTCTGCTTTTGAATATACTATCCAGGTTGGTCATAACTTTTCTTCCAAGGAGTAAGCGTCTTTTAATTTCATGGCTGCAGTCACCATCTGCAATGATTTTGGAGCCAAAAAAAATAAAGTCTGACACTGTTTCTACTGTTTCCCCAGCTATTTCCCATGAAGTGATGGGACCGGATGCCATGATCTTCGTTTTTTGAATGTTGAGCGTTAAGCCAACTTTTTCACTCTCCTCTTTCACTTTGATCAAGAGGCTTTTTAGTTCCTCTTCACTTTCTGCCATCAGGGTGGTGTCATCTGCATATCTGAGGTTATTGATATTTCTCCCAGCAGTCTTGATTCCAGCTTGTGTTTCTTCCAGTCCAGCGTTTCTCATGATGTACTCTGCATAGAAGTTAAATAAGCAGGGTGACAATATACAGCCTTGACGTATTCCTTTCCCTATTTGGAACCAGTCTGTTGTTCCATGTCCAGTTCTAACTGTTGCTTCCTGACCTGCATACAGATTTCTCAAGGGGCAGGTTAGGTGGTCTGGTATTCTCATCCCTTGAAGAATTCTCCACAGTTTATTGTGATCCACACAGTCAAAGGCTTTGGCATATTCAATAAAGCAGAAATAGATGTTTTTCTGGAACTCTTTTGCTTTTTCCATGATCCAGCAGATGTTGGCAATTTGATCTCTGGTTCCTCTGCCTTTTCTAAAACCAGCTTGAACATCAGGGAGTTCACGGTTCATGTATTGCTGAAGCCTGGCTGGGAGAATTTTGAGCATTACTTTACTAGCATGTGAGATGAGTGCAATTGTGTGGTAGTTTGAGGATTCTTTGACATTGCCTTTCTTTGGGATTGGAATGAAAACGGACCTTTTCCAGTCCTGTGGCCACTGCTGAGTTTTCCAAATTTGCTGGCATATTGAGTGCAGCACTTTCATAGCATCATCTTTCAGGATTTGAAACAGCTCAACTGGAATTCCATCACCTCCACTAGCTTTGTTCATAGTGATGCTTTCCAAGGCCCACTTGACTTCACATTCCAAGATGTCTGGCTCTAGATTAGTGATCACATCATCATGATTATCTGGGTCGTGAAGATCTTTTTTGTACAGTTCTTCCGTGTATTCTTGCCACCTCTTCTTAATCTCTTCTGCTTCTGTTAGGTCCAGACCATTTCTGTCCTTTATCGAGCCCATCTTTGCATGAAATGTTCCCTTGGTATCTAATTTTCTTGAAGAGATGTCTAGTCTTTCCCATTCTGTTCTTTTCCTCTATTTCTTTGCACTGATTGCTGAAGATGGCTTTCTTCTGTGTGTTTAGAGCACGCATATTACTAGTGGTTTCCTTGACCTCCCCTCTGTCTTCTTATGTCATATTCCCTCGTCTAAAGCAGAGGCTGTTTCTCGGCCTCCTGCTCTGGCTCAGGGCATGGTGCGTGCCCGTGGCACCGCCGAGCTGCTGCCGCTGGCCTCCGCTGGCTCCTGCACCCCCTTTTCTGTCACTCCGCCTTCCTCCCTCCCGTCCTCTCTGTCTGCCTTTTCATTGTTTTCTGCCTCCTTTTTTGATTTCCCCTTTATTCTCCGTATTTTCTCATTGTTGACTTTTCTCTTGATGTCACTTTCTCCCTTTTTGTTCTTCATTCAGCTTGCCTCTCTTCTCTTTTCTGGTTTCCAAAAGAAACCTAAATCGCAGGAAGCACATAGTCCTAGAGCTTGGTCCCAGACCTGGCATTCTGTCCATCTCCTTTGAACATATCCCTGTGATCTTTTTGACCTTTCTGTCTCATAAGTAAAAGGCAATACCTTATTGTAGGTGTTACGAGGCAGTAACATATACAAGGCAATATCTGTTCATCTCACAGGAGTCCTTGTATCAAGTGAGATGAGAGGCAGTACAGGCAGATAGTATAGACTTCAAGTCATGTGGACCGGGGTTTAGACCCAGTTCCACCACTAACTAGTTGCATGGCTTTGGGTAAGTTACGAACCGTCACTGAGCCTGTTTCCTCATCTATGAAATGAGGGTTATAGGTCCAGTGTGAGGGTTAGAAATAATTTATGCAAAGCGCTTTGCACAATGTCTGGCATATAGCAGGAGCTTAAAAAGATAATAGAATATAATAAAGAAATCACAAAAGTAATGCCATCTTAATAAGCAGAGGCACTTTGATAATTAGGTGCTACACAAACGTCTGTGTCATTCAGTTTTTCTTCCTTTACTCTGTTTTCTTGTCTGCTTTTCCCTTCCCCGTCCATTCTTCTCCTGCCTGCCATTTTTTTGTGTGTGTGGCCACACTGCATGGCTTCTGGAATCTCAGTTCCCAAGCCAGGGAGGGAACCCAGGCCCTCAGCAGTGAAAGCACGGAGTCCTAACCTGGGCCACCAGGGAGCTCCCCCGTGTCCATTTCTATCATCGGTTACAACGCTTCCTCCTTTTTCAGTGTAGACAGAAAGACCACCTGTGTTTTTTCTCTTTTCAACCCACTGTGATTGTTTCACAGGTTCCAGAAAGAAAATTATTCACCATTAGAATATATTTCTCCTACAGATTAAAAAGAAGTTAAAAATTGATTACCTTTTTGAAACTTGGGCTAATTCAGGATGTTTTAAATAGCATGGCTTTTGTTTGTTTATTTTTTAGGGAGATTTCACATAAATGGAATCCTAAACAAATAGGAGAACACCTTCTATTGAAATCGTAAGTATCAAAAGCAGCATTTGTATTGAAATTTAACCAGTTTTTCTAGTGTTAGAACTTAAAAAACTTATTAAATAAAAGTTAAGGAAAATAAGAGCAAAAGAAATATTTGTGGGACTAAACTAAAACTTAGTAAGAAAATTAACACAGTTTAGGAATAAAATCCTGAAACATATGTTATCTTTCAAATCTTTCTTATGTGGAAGGCTGAAATCACAACTTAATTTTTCTTTGTGTTCTTAGGAAGTTAGCAAGGATCGTCAACTTGTTAAACCTGAATTGCCAGGAAAATTATTATTCTTATAATTATTATCATTATTTTATTGGTAAGCAGACATACAAATTTATTTGTATGGTGATGAGCAAACTCAAAACCTTAGTGTCATTAAAATATAGTCCTAAAGGCACTTAGTGACGTAACAACACTGACCATTTTTATAGATTAGAATTTTACTCTTCACTCTTTAATTTTTCTTGAAGATTGTGAATTGGAAACCCCCCAGCTTGCTGGCTCCCTCTGTGGGACATTCCAGCACATTATTACTTAGTGATGTTCCATTCACCTTGAAAACCACTACTTGCCAGGACCTGGTCCATGGGGTTAGGTAAGTCCCACCTTGATATTTTTTTAAGTGACTATATTTTGCAGGCTTGCAAAGTTGTATGTCTCAACAGTGGCAATAGGAAGCAACTTTGCAAAGCTGTACAATATTGTTTTTTAATAATAAAAGGGGACTTCACTCACCATGGAAGACTGGCTTAGCTCTGCTGGGTGGACCATAGCAGAACAGCAGCCTTGTTTAGATGTCACTAGAAAGGCAAGCAATGCAATGGATCCCTCATCCTAAATTTGAAGTATCCAATTCATAGGCTCCATTAGCTGTGTGCAGGTAGGTGTCCAAACAACGAATCATAAACAAGCCTACGTCTTACTGGTCCAAATAAGTTATTTTCTTCACAGGCTGTCCCTGTGTTATTTTAATACATAGTTTTTCGTCTCTAATTGTTGAGTAAAGCATCTTATGATATAGGTCTCTGAAGTTATCTTTAGGCTATAGGTATTACTAGTTGAAAACCTTGAAGCTGTAATTCAAGCTTGAATATAGATTATGTTGATATATTAAAGTAGGTATTAAAAAATTTAGTGTGAGCTTCTTGTTTCAGTTTACTGATAAGTTTGTTTTAATTTCTACAGCCTAACTTATATAGTGGCAATGCCTTTTTATTCAGCAAGTCTAATTGAAACAGTACAGGTGAGCTATTTTTTATTGTCATTTTTCCATTACAAATGTCTTTTGGAATATTCAGTATATTGTATATGTCTGACAGTGTAATAAAAATTTAAGACAGTATCCTTCTAAAAAAACTTTTTCACAGATACCATACATGTATCAGAGATTATATACTAGGTACATTGCAGTGTGTCCATTTTCTTTGCAAACTTACTTTACGCCTCTGGTGTTAATTCTTTTTATCCCTAGGATAGCCAGCTGTACTCTCCATTCAGATGTCTCAGAACCCAGCCTATGACTGGCTCTGAATAGAAAAAAGTCTGTAGGGTCCCCCCAACTTTTTAAGACGCTTCTGTATGACTCAGGTGGTTATGGCTTATCAGATGGTAAAGGCCGCTGGAACAGGAAGCAGCGAGGAGAGCAGTTCCCATAGCTAGTTTACCAGGTCGCCTTCTTCTTAGACACTCGTTTTGAGGAGCGTTTGATGCTAGTTGTACAGAAGCTCAGCAGCAATCGCCTGTTCACATCTTACATTGTTTCACTGTTTGTAACCGCGTGGTGGCGCTGCAGGCACATTGGAATCAGGTCCTTTCTCAGGTACCTTCCTGCACTCAGAACGGTGGCAGACGCTCTAGCGTACTTCTCTCTTTGGCGTATATGAGTTTTCTCTCTATAAAAGCCTCACTGGATCAGTGTTACCTCTTCAAATTACTCTTTTTCCACTCAGGTGCTTTTCTGGCCACATCGTTGATTCTGTGTGTATTTTGTAGAATTATTATTTGACATATTAATGTCTTGCTACCCAGGTATTTCCCGTCCCCTTGCACTTGACGGTGTGAAAATGATACAACCTTCGTGTGGGGCTGCAGTTTTAAAGAGTTATCAGTAAAGATGACGTCATTTCAAAGATGAGGGAGACAACAGCAGGAAGATAATGAAGGAAAACAAACAGGGTGATACATGGGGGAAGACAAGTGCTAGCTGCAGACAGCCCCGTGTCCCAGTCATCTCTCTGCTTAAATCAGGTGTGTGACTGAGAGCTGATGTCTTAGCCTTTTGAAATCTTGTTTTTCTCATCCATAAAATGGGAAGAGTCTTGTATTAACTGAATTACAAAGATTAGATGAATCATTTGTGTAGAGTTCCTAGCCCACTAGCTGTTGCTTCTGATTTTCTAGTCCAGTATCTCCGATGACTCTCCTGCCTCCCACCCGATCTCCCGGCGCTCTCTTTTCCTCCCAGAGCTCTCCTTTCTCGAGCGCCCTCCCTGCCCTTAGGGCCGTCCTGACCAGTCTCCTCTGTGCTCCAGGGCGCAGGCCGTGCCCCTCACTGCTCGGTACCACAGTCACTGTCCTGGGGACTCGTGTACCCCAGTGACTCCTTCCAACCCTCCCATCTCTACGAGTTTAAAAATTAAGGAAGTCTTGCTTTTCGTATTTCCTTCATCCTTCATAGCTAACAGTCATCGTGTCGTCAGTTCTGACTTCAGGGAGAATCTGAGATGGTCTGCTCCTTCCTATCAGTAGACCCCCATTCCCAGCTCTTCATGTCACGTAGCTGGTTTCTTCCTACTTCGCAGAGGGGGTTTTACCTGTCTGGGGAGCTCGGATCTCTTTGAGAATAGTCTTTGCCTTGAAAATCGCACATTTATGCACAGATCTCCTGAAGAACACTTCCTGAAGCTCTTAAATATCAACTTCCTAGTGACTTGGTGTCTTTTACTAAGACTCCTTATTCTGGTTCCTGGATTTAAAGGCCATTCTACATGCTTATGCAAGGGCAGTGTTCTTCAGTTGCAATGCTCATATCCTTTTGCTGAGTAAGGATCCATGTTGACTCATATTCTCTGAGATGAATTTCAGACTTCTCAGCAGAGTAAACAAGATAAATAAAAGGATACTTCATGGTACTGCCAAAGAGAATAAAAATAAAACAAGGAAATTAAGAGGTGTAATGGGTAGAGAGAAGTGATTACTATTTTTTTAAGATCCGAAAAGTTCTCATTCAGAAGCAAAAGTCCTTTGAGTAAAGGTGTGAACATAAGAACTACACGGGTATATGGGAACACAGCGTTCTAAGCAGAGGGAACGCGGGTGCAAAGACCCTGCGAGAGGCTTGCATCCAACGTGTGTTTGCGAAGCCAAGAGGAGGCCGGTACGGCTGACGCTGACTCAGGACGGGAGAACAGGAGGAGATGAGGTCTGAGATGGAGAAGGGCAAAAGGGCACACAGGAAACTGAGGATTGCTTTGAGGGAGATGGGAAGTCGGTGGTGGGCTTGAGCAGAAGGATGACATGATCTGACTTAGGTCCTGAATAGGTTCTCTTTGGCTGCTGTATTACAATAGGCTGGGCTGGGAAGGGAAACAGAGGCAGGGAAACGACCGAGGTTAGGTGGGCTCATGTCAGTCTCATGGTTTAGCTTGACCCAAAACTCACATTCCTGTGTCCGGCTCCGACCTTTTCCGTGTGGTCTAGACTGTAAACTGCATTTGGAGCTCACACCCTAGACTCCGCATTTCTGGACTCTGGATCTCTCCCCCGGTTGCTGCCCGGCAGTGCGGCCCAGCTCCGCAAGAGGACTGCTGTCCCTCCAGCGCCTCTGGCCGGCAACTCTGAGCTCATCCTTGCCTTCTCTTTCCCATAACTCACATCCCTCCCACCAGGAATTCCTGCTTGCTGTAATTTTATGATAAAAGCCCAGGTGAAGCATTTTATTTCCTTTGCTGCGTGCTATTCCAGTCCATCATCGCGTCTTTAACTGGTTTCTCAGCCTCTGCTCTCACGCTCCTCTGCACGACAGCCTCTGCAACACAGATTACATCTTACCATCTTACGCTTCAGACCAGCTAGTCATTTCCCACCTGACTAAAGACCAGAGTCTGCACGGCGGCCTGGTGTGGCCCCAGAACGTCTTTTTAACCTCACTCTCTCTCTTCTCTTCAGTCACTGCTGCGGCCAGATTGGCCTCGTTGTTGTTGTTGTTAGTCGATAAGTGTCCAACTCTTCTGCAGCCCGTGGACAGTAGCCCACCAGGCTCCTCTGTCCATGGGATTCTCAGGCAGGGATACTGGAGTGGGCTGCCATTCCCTTCTCCAGGGGATCTTCCTGATGCAAGGATTGAACCCTTGTCTCCTGCGTTGGCAGGTGGGTTCTTTACCACCGAGCCACCAGGAAAGTCCTTTTCTGCCTGTCTGCCCCTCTGTAACCAGTATCACAGCTCCTTACACACGTCCCATAATTATAAAAAGTAGAGACACTGCCGATGATAGTGACTTAACATCTCCTGAGGCTCTCAGTGCACCAGGCCTTCTTGCATTTAATGCTCCCAGCAGCCCTGTGCAGAATCCCACTTTTGTAGAAGAGTAAGCTTTTAGGAGAAGTCAAGTGACAGGCGCCCAGGATCACAGAGCCAGCGAGTCCATCCTGGAGCCAGGGGTAAAGCCGTGCTTTCCATCCAAGCCCTGTGCTCCTCCTGTAGGGTAGTTGCTCCTTTTCAGGATGAGGCCTGGGGAGCTTCTCGAGGCCGGGACCCCTGGTGTGTCCCGCGCCACGTCTCTTCCCCATCTCCCTTCCCCAGTTGGAGTAGCTCCCAGCTTCACTGCTGTTCTGTGAAATTTTATTTGAAAAAAGAATCTAATGCCTAGATAACATTTGACATTTGCAAAACCTTGATGCTTCTCCCCTTTAGTCAGAACATTAATTTGAAAGGGATTTAAAGGGACCTGAAAAGAATCCTCCTCTGTGGTGGAAGA
Organism: Oryx dammah; assembly: GCF_014754425.2. Classification (NCBI taxonomy): domain Eukaryota; kingdom Metazoa; phylum Chordata; class Mammalia; order Artiodactyla; family Bovidae; genus Oryx; species Oryx dammah. Next base: position 948,476 of record NW_024070189.1, on the reverse strand, counting down.
AGCAGATGATGGCTTTTACTCTTTTCCCCCTTTTCATCGCAGAGTGAGATAATCCGAGACGGAGCGGGGATTCTGGAGTGTGTGAAGGAGGGAATTGGCAGAGCGATCGGCCTGGGCGTGCCTCACAGCAAGCGCCTGCTGCCACTCCTGTCCTTGGTCTTCCCCACGGTGCTGCACGGGGTTCTCCATTACGTCATCAGCTCGGTCGTCCAGAAGGTCGTCCTGCTCGTCCTGAAGAGAAAGGCGTACGACAGCCACCTTGCCGAGAGCGCCAGCCCGGTGCAGAGCATGCTGGATGCCTACTTTCCAGAGCTCATCGCCAACTTCGTGGCCAGCCTCTGCTCTGATGTCATGCTCTACCCACTGGAGACGGTTCTGCACCGCCTGCACGTGCAGGGAACACGCACAATCATCGACAACACAGACCTGGGCTATGAGGTGCTTCCCATCAACACGCGGTACGAGGGCATGAGGGACTGCGTCACCACCATAAGGCAGGAGGAGGGCGCGCTCGGCTTCTACAAAGGGTTCGGCGCCGTGGTCGTACAGTACGCGCTTCACGCGGCTGTGTTACAGATCACCAAAGTCATTTACTCCACACTTCTTCAGAATAGTGCTTGAGGCTCCGAGCCCTGCTTAGTCTAAAGACATCCTCTGGGTACGTTATTATGAAATTATGGAGGACAAAAGTGAAAAACGGGGGGTTCAGAATGGATAAGAGCTGAAACTGGCAGGAACAGCCCACGACGATTATATTGACTCTCCACTTTTTAAAAAAGGCATTGATATATATTTTGGATTCAGAGTATTCCAAATTTGAAAACTCAGTAAAAACACTTGTATGAATTAAATTCTAGCTAGGATAGCACTAATGCCGAACCAAAAAGAATCTTGGGAAGAAGCAAATATTTGTCAGCAAACTGAAAACCAAATTTCACAGAGCTGAATTTATTTCATCTGACTTTAATATTTATTACACGTTTATTTCACCTTCTGGATTAATATTGGTATGTTATTCTTAATACAGCGTATAGTAGCGGGAGGTCATAGTTTTCCTTTAAGCAAATTATGTTGTCAGTAATAAAGACAAGAAGGATTAGATTTGGCAGTCTGTAAACAGAAGCTGAGAGTTAAATCGCACTGTCCCTGTAGAACTTCAGTGGCCGTTCATTTACTATTCTGAAGCCATTTGTATGCATACACATAACTAGGAATTTCCTTCATCCCTACCTGTTTTCCACTCTTAGATCAGCTTACTGTAAAAATGAAGTTAGTTACTTTCTGCTTGAACATCAGAACAAAGCATTAAAAGCCAAGGTACCCAAAAGATTAAAGGCAAACAGCGTATTTGTCCATATCAAACCCACCAGTTCAGTGCCATCTACTTATAATCTGTCATACGTTTATAAAGTTTGATTTGCTTACCTGGTTTTATGAATCATCAGACTGTTTTTAGAGCCACTGTTATTGACAGAAACAAAATAATTATGACGACGATTCCTATTTCCACATTTACAAATTGTTTACTAAAGGGAATGTCACTTGCCTTTCATTTCTGAATGACCTGTCTTAGAGAAGTCACGATTAAAATTTACCCGAGAATTTGTGCCTCATGCCTTTCATAGAGTCATCATTAAATAATGGCTTTAATTTTTATTTTCTTCTAGTTTTGGTTCATAGTCGTATTCTCCAAACTAGATATACATAAAGGGAAATGCAGATTTATCACCCTTTGTTGAAACTTGTTTGAATGAATACTGATGAAAAAGAGAAACTTTAAAGGAAGTTTTTTCTTGCTTTTTATGGGTGAGGAAAAGGATTTCAACAAATAATAAGCAAAAATGTTGGTAATCAGTTTAATTAAAAAAATTGTCTGTTCCTAAATTGAATTTGGTGGGTGAGGCTCTTTGTATAGTAAAATAATATGCATTTGATTGATCCATTTAGCAAGATGGGGTGTGGCGACTGCACTGATGTTGTCCAACCTAGAATGCATACAGACTGAGACCTGTTCTACTTACTGAATGCCAGTGAAATGGTTACAGTTTGTGATTAATAATGCTGGAACCAAAAGATGATATCCAAAAAGTATCAGACAGTATATATGTGGCACTCTCTCAACTATCATGTGAATGTGGTTTTTTTTTTTTTGGTGACTGAAGCACACAGGTTATCCATTTTCCCGTTCCACCAAGGGGGGCGGATAAAATTAAACCTCAGTTACATCCTTTCAGATAATGATTTGTCTACTTGGCAGCATATAAATTGTTTTCATTGCCGTTGAATTACTAAGTAAATTTTTAGATGTTTATAATATGTCCAACTTGTAAAAACCTTTCATTTTTATTATAATCAAAGATGGTTTCAGAAAAGGGTAAACTTGTGAAAATTATAGGTTTTAGAAAATTTATAGAAAAGAATCTGAATGGAATCAAGTATCTACTAGTGAAAATCTAGGATCCTTTACCTAAAAACTAGATAGTTCAAGATTATTTTATGGATGTTATCATGAAGATTCAGTTATATAGTACTGTCTCATTATGGAATCATTATAAGACTGATAGGCTGAACCACACACAAGTAGCTTGGTCCTATTTTCTCTTTGGAGAAAGAGTACAACTTAATATTAAAACTAAAGTTGAAATGTGGCAAGTAAAATACTTTTTAAAATTTTTTATTACCATTCCAAATTAGTTGAAATATAAAAAGAAATCTTTAAAATTGAAGCACTTAAATGTTGGCCAAAATGTTTAACTGTATTTAGAAAGGAATAAGCAAAATAAACATTAGACATGCTCTTTGCTTTTTAAAAATTGCTTTGTTTCTTTAGGTGCCAAAGTCAAATACCCATAGGCTATAGTTCTTAATATGATAACACCTTAGGATAACATTTTTAATTCAGTGTGATTAATAGTATCATGAATAATATTCTATTAAAAATATTTCATAGTCCCAATGGTCCCCTTACATAAACTAGGTTTCGCTGTGGAGCTGAAGCGTGATACACTTGCCTTACGTTGTTGGGTTTCTTAAGTTGTATAGTCTGAAAGCCATGGAATTAAAAACTGAAACATCTGGTTAATATTACTTAACTGTGTTAAGTGAGCTTATGAACCAGTTTACTAAATCTGTTTCTAAATCTCTTTCCTTTGAGGGACTCTTCATGGTTTCTTGTGAAATAATCTCTAGGTGTAAATAATGTAAGTCTTTAAACTCCAGCACTAGATGTTATGAGTCAAACTAATTCCAAAATGACTATGGACTGTGGGGTTTGATAGTATTTTCAAAAGTAAAACTGAGAGGCAAGAGGTCTTGCTCATTTTTGCAAGGTATGCTTGCCTGTTCACAGCTGTCTTTTCAGCACTGGGCTTGTTAAAACCGCACAAAACATTCACTTAACTGACTGGGTAAAGATACTTCAGTCTTTCCGTGTATTCATACATCTGCTCAGGAAACAACACACACTGCTTGGATATTTGTTTTTTCAACTGACGTTGTGGAGGACATTTGCCCTTAGTTTGCTTTCCAGATCTTATGGGGAAAAAATGAACGATCTGCCAGCTCTTGAAAAGATAGGTTTGAATTCATTATTTCAATAATATATATGGAAATAAAGTCCCATTGGTAACAACTCACATTGCACTAGAATTTAAGTGATACTTAACTTTGGCATTTCTGGTTTCTCTTCTCCTTCAACTAGTTGTATATTTCTCTCCTTTTCTCTCTCTCTCATATAAACTGGATATGTAATGTCTTTCTTTTGAGTGACTGAGTATCATTGATATGCTTCCAAGTTGTATAATTGAGTAACAAAAACTTGTGATTTGACAATGAATCTTATGCAGTATACCTCAGCTAGAAGAGGTATTTGGTCTGTGTGTTTTTTCTTTTTTAAAGTTGTTTTTGTCTCACTGGTATTTTAAATGTTTCCAGCAAATTGTGTAATATGAAAAGGTTAAATAAAACATTGAAATAAAATACCAATTTTCTCTTACTCATGCTAGAAAACTACTAAGTCTGGTGGTGAGGAGGTTCAGAATATGTCCCCCCAAAATATGTGATGCTGGCACATTATTTTGAATTAAAGGTACTTGAGGGACAGCTAGTGCTAAAGGATACGCAGACCCTTCCTTGTTCCGCTGAAAGCACGTTGCTCGTGTGAAAGTTGCCCTGCCTGCACCAGAAGAGGGCACTTAGGGGAGAGGAAGCTGTATGAACAAACCTGTGACTTCATCATTCACCACCCTGCCACGTACGTCTCTGCCTGTCAATTATTCATAAGTTGTTTCGTCTAAAAACTTTAAAAGCTGTTAACTCTGGTTCCCTCCTTTAAGGCTCATTGTATGGGGCTCCTGCACATATGAAAACTTTTCTCCTGTTAATCTGTCTCATGTCAGTTGAGTCATGAGACCAGCCAAAGACCGAGAAGGGAAGGTTGTCCCACACCTACAGTCAGCGGTAAAAGAAGTCACACTTCTGTAGGTACAAATGAAGACCAAGAAAAGTGTCTGTGTAAAGGTAAACATTTTTGCCCATTATTTAAAAAATCATTCTGATGTCTGTGATGTGTGCAAAACAAATATACTTCTTACATAAAATTGCCTATGTATGGTCTTTGGTTCTAACAGAGACCCATATTTCATCGTTAGAGCTATCCTTGGGCAATTTTCTGAGTAGTGCTGTTTAGGGAGGAAATAGATATAGGTGGTGGGCATTGCTTGAAAATACTAAAATAATCAGAAAAACCTGCAGCTACCAAGAGCTAAGAATTCACTGAAACGTGAGAAATCCCGCTAAGACACGGAGGAACAGTCAGGGAGATGGTTTCTTTGCAAAGTTTGGGCATTTGCAAGTGGTTATGTACACGAGGGAATTTAGAAAGCCACTTACATGCCCAGGAAAGGACACATGCTCAGAAAAACACTGAGAAGACCCTTCGATTTCACTCCTGGATGATCTAAAAACTCAGTACAAGCAGGAAGTGAAAGCTGAGGCAAAATTGTAAAGAGCCTGGGCTAAGGATTAAAGGGTTACCCCAATACAGAACCAACCCACCATATTAAGAAACTAAATACAAAGCCAGAAATCAAACTTAGGCCTGATGGTCTAGTTCAGTGTCCTACCATAACAGGCCCTCAGAGTTAGGCAGGAGTAGACGGTCTAATAATATCTGCCCTTTAGGAAAAGAGTAATGACTAACATTTACTGAGCACTCATTCACAGCCTGATCATTAAGAACTCAAATGCATTATCTTCTATTCGCTATAGTAACCTTATGAGTGAAGGGGTCACGGGTAGTATCTGCACTTTATAAATGAAGGAACTGAAGCTGGCAGCTTTAAGCTTTGCCTAAGATCATTTCCTTACAGCAAACTTCAGTCTTAAATTGAAGAAAGTGGGGAAAACCACTAGGCCCTTCAGGTCTGACCTAAATCAAATCCCTTAGGATTATATAGTGGAAGTGACAAATAGATTCAAGGGACTAGATCTGATAGAGTGCCTGAAGAACCATGGACAGAGGTTCATGACATTGTACAGGAGGCAGGGATCAAGACCATCCAAGAAAAAGAAATGCAAAAAGTAAGATGGGTGTCTAAGGAGGACTTACAAATAGCTGTGAATTGAAGAGAAGTGAAAGGCAAAGGAGAAAAGGAAAGGTATACCCATCTGAATGCAGAGTTCCAAAAAATAGCAAGGAGAGAGAAGAAAGCCTTCCTCAGTGATCAATGCAGAGAAATAGAGGGAAACGAATGGGAAAGACTAGAGATCTCATGCAAAGATGGGCAAAAAAAGGACAGAAACAGTAAGGACCTAACAGAAGCAGAAGATATTAAGAAAAGGTGGCAAGAATACACAGAAGAACTGTTCAAAAAAGATCTCCACAACCCAGATAACCATGATGGTGTGATCACTCACCTAGAGCCATACATCCTGGAACGTGAAGTCAAGTGGGCCTTAGGAACCATCACTATGAACAAAACTAGTGGAGGTAATGGAATTCCAGTTGAGCTATTTCAAATCTTGAAAGATGATGCTGTGAAAGTGCTGCACTCAATATGTCAGCAAATTTGGAAAACTCAGACACGACTGAGCAGCTTCCCTTTCACTTTTCACTTTCATGCACTGGAAAAGGAAATGGCAACCCACTCCAATGTTCTTGCCTGGAGAATCCCAGGGACAGGGGAGCCTGGTGGGGTGCTGTCTATGGGGTCGCATAGAGTTGGACACGACTGAAGCGACTTAGCAGCAGCAGCAGCAGCAGCAGTGGCCACAGGACTGGAAAAGGTCAGTTTTCATTTCAACCCCAAAGAAAGGCAATGCCAAAGGATGTTCAAACTACTGCACAATTACATTCATCTCACACGCTAGTAAAGTAATGCTCAAAGTTCTCCAAGCCAGGCTTCAGCAATATGTGAACCGAGAGCTTCCAGATATCCAAACTGGTTTTAGAAGAGGCAGAGGAACCAGAGATCAAATTGCCAACATCTGTTGGATCAAAGTAAAAGCAAGAGAATTCCAGAAAAACATCTGCTTCATTGACTACGCTAAGGCCTTTGACTGTAGATCAGACAAACTGTGGAAAATTCTGAAAGAGATGGGAATACAAGACCACCTTACCTGCCTCTTGAGAAATCTGTATGCAGGTCAGGAAGCAACAGTTAGAACTGGATATGGGACAACAGACTGGTTCAAAATTGGGAAAGGAGTACATCAAGGCTGTATATTGTCACCCTGCTTATTTAACTTCTATGCAGAGTACATCATGAGAAACGCTGGACTGGAAGAAACACAAGCTGGAATCATGATTGCCGGGAGAAATATCAATAACCTCAGATATGCAGATGACACCACCCTTATGGCAGAAAGTGAAGAACTAAAGAGTCTCTTGATGAAAGTGAAAGAGGAGAGTGGAAAAGCTGGCTTAATGCTCAACATTCAGAAAACGAAGATCATGGCATCTGGTCCCATCATTTCATGGGAAATAGATGGGGAAACAATGGAAACAGTGACAGACTAGTTTTTGGGCTCCAAAATCACTGCAGATGGTGATTGCAGCCATGAAATTAAAAGATGTTTGCTCCTTGGAAGAAAATCTATGAAAAACCTCGACAGCATATTAAAAACAGAGATATTAATTTGCCAACGAAGGTCCATCTACTCAAGGCTATGTTTTATCCAGTAGTCATGTATGGATGTGAGAGTTGGACTATAAAGAAAGCTGAGTGCCAAAGAATTGATGCTTTTGAACTGTGGTGTTGGAGAAGACTCTTGAGAGTCCCTTGCACTGCAAGGAGATCCAACCAGTCCATCCTAAAGGAGATCAGTCCTGGGTGTTCATTGGAGGGACTGATGCTGAAGCTGAAGCTCCAATACTTTGGCCACCTGATGGGAAGAGCTGACTCACTGGAAAAGACCCTGATGCTGGGAAAGATTGAAGGCGGGAGGAGAAGGAGACAACAGAGGATGATATGGTTGGATGGCCTCACCGACTCAATGGACGTGGGTTTGAGTAAACTGCAGGAGTTGGTGATGGACAGGGAGGCCTGGCGTGCCGCAGTCCATGGGTCTCAAAGAGTTGGACACGACTGAGAAAGTGAACAAGAGCAGAGACCATTAGGCTAGCATAAGTAGCATAGCTCAGATTTGATTGATACCTCACTCAGTCCTGGAAATGGCAACCCACTCCAGTGTTCTTGCCTGGAGAATCCCAGGGATGGGGGAGCCTGGTGGGCTGCCGTCTATGGGGCTGCACAGAGTCGGACACGACTGACGCGACTTAGCAGCAGCAGCAGCAGCAGCAGTCCTAGGCTGGTCACCAGACCAAAGTTTGCCTTGCTTTGAATAATTCTCAGTTTAGTCTGCACTGGGGTCTACAATGGAAGGCTCCTGAGAGCTCTTTGCTGGGTCTTCCACCATCCTCACCATTCCCCTCCCTTCTCCAGGATGAAAACAACTTTCTTCTTTTTGTCTGAGCTTTCATAGCCAGCCTCTTAATTCTTTCTTATAGGGTATGAACTTTCTAGCTTATAGTTACCTGTGAACGTCTCTTAAATTCTCTAATTTTATGCTAGAGATCACACTCTCCCCAGTCCCACTACACACAGACATAATAAGTTATGCAGGCACAACAGACATGGCCCGCGTTCATGACTGCTGTAACTCGTGTACCTAATCTTGTCTATGTATTTTGAAACTTACTCTCTCTTAGCTTAGAATGTCAACACTGAGCGTGACCTTTGGAAATCATCTCAACTCGACCTCTCATTTCACAAATTTATAAACCGAGTCCTGGAGATGTTTGGTGATTTTCCTAAGGTCACAGGAAGACAGAGCCAGGGCTGCAGCCCGCATCACCAGGCTCGTCACCTCCCAGGCTCGTCAGCTTCTCCGGCACCTCCCTCCGCTTAGCTTCACTCCCCACTGACTCGCTCCTTCCCTGCTACCTCTGTGCTAACAACACCTGAGACTCTTAAAGCTCCATGGCACTTGGTAGACCCTACTTCTTTTTACTTATACACTCCTTATTTCATTTCTTAGCTGTTTTTGCTCCAACTTTTGTCTTCTTCACTGATTTCAATTTCTAATCTTGTCCTTAGGATTTTTCTGACCCTTTTCTATGGCTTTATTATTATCATCACTTCTCTTTTGGCCTCGAGATCTTAGCTCCCCAACCAGGGATCAAACCGGGGCCCCTGCAGTGGAAGCAAGGAGTCCTAACCACTGCACCACCAGGGAAGTCCCAGGGTTTTTCCTTTTTGTGTCTAGGACACCCCGTCCACCAGCAGTGTTTCCACCGACTCCCCGATGTTTCTGTGTGGCCCTCGTTTGTTCTCTGAACTCCAGACCCACATCCATTTCATACATATTGGCGCTTGTTTTTCCTACTGTTTCTGCAAATGTAATCAACTGAGAGCTAAATTCAGTATTGTTTTTGCAAACTGGCTCTCTGTTTTCAATAATGTTAACATTTCCCCAGTCATATGCAATCAATCTGAAACCTTTTGCTTCTTCCTAGATATTTCATAGTCAATCAGTTATTAAAGCCTATCAAGAAGAATAAGCCTTGCAGCCTGGAAAACTGGCTCCAAGCCTGGCTTTGAACTATGGGGCCATGGTATATAACGCACTCTCTGAGACTCAGTTTCCTTGCCTGTGAAAGGAGGAAAGACGTACCTCCCTGAAGGCTAAATGAAGCAGTGTCTGTAAATAACCTGAAATACTGCAAGGTTTCCCCTCTCCAATCTCCTTTCTACCCCTGGAGTTTTCTTCACTCATGTGTGTAGCAAGCTTTCCTTACAGCCTCACATTTGAAGAATTCTACAGACGATGAGTAGAGGAGGCAATGGCACCCCCCTCCAGTACTCTTGCCTGGAAAATCCCGTGGATGGAGGAGCCTCGTGGGCTGCAGTCTATGGGGTCGGAAGGGTCGGACACGACTGAGCGACTTCACCTTCACTTTGCACTTTCATGCATTGGAGAAGGAAATGGCAACCCACTCCAGTGTTCTTGCCTGCAGAATCCCAGGGATGGGGGAGCCTGGTGGGCTGCCGTCTATGGGGTCGCCCAGAGTCAGACATGACTGAAGCGACTTAGCAGCAGCAGCAAGTCCTCCGAGCACGTTTTTATTGGGTAACTGCTCTGACTCAGGACCGGAGTGAGGATGAGACACCGTCACGCACAAGGGGCTTTCAGCAAGGCTCTCTCAGGCTGATCCCGCTCTTCCTGAAGTCTCACAGAAATGTTCAGTTGCTAAGTTCTTTGAAAAACCCATGGACTGTAGTGCACCAGGCCCCTCTGTCCTCCATGGTCTTCCAGAGTTTGTTCAAATTCACGTCCATTGAGGCAGGGATGCCATCTCACCATGACACCGTCTCCCCTTGGTGCCCCTTTTCCCTTTGCCTTCAATCTTTCCCATCATCTCAGGCATCATCACGTTTACTTTTTCTCTGGCAGGTACCATGGGTCTCTTATTTAATGACTTTGTTCATTATGGCTTTGACAAGACTGTAATCTCCACTGAAATAATGGCTAATTTTTGCTGAGGGTTGGATGTATACCAAACACTGTATTAAATGCTTTACAAATCTTACTTATACATTTTACAAGTGTTATCTCATCTAGTCTTTCCTGAAATGCCATGAGGGTTATCTTCCCCATTTTATTTTCTATGTTATTAAATCATTATTATGGTAATATAATTTAATAACAATTATATCAATATAACTATTCATAATATATTAATATGCTATATATTGTATCATTTTCAGTAGGAGAACATTGAAGCTTAAAAATACCCATAAGTTGGCCAAAGTCACATGTCTGTCGAGCACTGAGGTGGCAGCACCTCTGGCTGACTCATTATGGACCCCTTACTCTCAGTGCCTCCCAAACATCTCAAGCAAGAGATAGATTCACCGCTCTGCCCACTCCAGCACCTAGCATGTCTCTTCGCACACAGAAGTACTCAAGAATACAAGCTGTATTTACTACAAGCACGTAGCTTGTGAAGATCATAATTTTATAGGGTAGAAAAGGCCTTTTGACAATCAAATTCTCAAATCTAGAAAGTGAGTTCAGAACTCCCACAACTGTCCTGGAACCCAGCCCTGGGGCTAAGGCCCATGCCCAGGTCTACCTTGATGAATGGCTCACAGCTCAGAACAAACCTAGACTTTTAAGACTGCTTAGAGAATCTCTGTACCCCAGATGAACTCTCCTGGGATCTACTGAAACTATTAAGCAGAAGTATAACGTGTGCTAAACAAAGCCCATTTCTGGCTGTTGTAAAATCTTATTCGCCTGATCTAACCTGTTGAGAGAAGAAAACTTTCCATGACCCACTTTGACACCAGTGCTCAGGGAAAATATGTGTTTGAAATAGCTACTTCTTTGATTACTGATTTAGTCACAAGATTCCTGCCTCCAACAATGGAAGCAGAGGGCCCAAGTACATTTCATTTCTTTAAAAAGACTATGATCTTTTGCAGCTACTGAGCAGATACTTCTTTGGACTGGCTGAAGTACTTCTGAGCCAAGCAGAAAAGAAAGATCTGTGGCCTGGGAAAGATACTTGGCAGAATTGAGCCTTGAATAAAAAAGGAGGCCCATTCTCTGTTACAACGTCTGCCAAAATAGCTACTGAAAAATCCACAACACTGACATCATTCCTGACCTGCTGTAAATCAAGAGGAAGACCTTTTCAACATGGGTCACACCAAACAAATAACTCTTGCCAACCAGCAGAGCATTGGAGAATTCAACTCAATTCTGATGCTATTCACCTGGAAATAGCATCCAATGCCACAGGTTAAGGATACACCCCACAAGCCCACCCTCTGCACTATACACACCTACACTGTAGGCGCCAGTCCAAAAGCCAAGGTTGTTACCTGCTTTTCTCACTGATCATCAACAGGTTGGGGTGCCTGTGACCTTCTCCTTGGGTTGGGTTAATTTTCTGGAGCAGCTCAGAGAGCACAGAGAGCTGGTTTACCTCCTGGATCACTGGTTTACTATAAAAGGATATAGCTCAGAAACAGGCAGATGGAGAAGGTGCAGAGGGCAAGGTGTGTGGAAGGGGCACGGAGCATCTGTGCTTTCTCTGAGGACACCACTCTCCCAGCACTTCTGTGTTCAGCAGCCTGGACACTCTCTGAAGCCTGTCCTTTTGAGTTTTATGGAGGGTTTATATCAAATGATTCCTGACTGATTAAATCGTTGGCCATTGGCAACTGATTCAACTCTTAACCCATCTCCTCTCCCTAGAGGTGAGGGCACGGGACTGCGAGTTCCAATCCTCCCATCACATGGCAGGGGCTTGTGGCAACCAGACCCCGTTCTTAGGCGGGCTCCAAAAGTCACCTCATTAACAGCACAAGACACCTTAAAGGCTCTCATACCTTACAAAATTCCAGGGGTTTTAGGAACTCTATGCCAGGAACAGCGATAAGGACCAAACATATATTTATTATAAATCACAATATTATAGATGGTAAGTACAAAAGTTTTGTTAAGTAACTTCGCATATAGCATTTTCTTGAATGAGATTCAAGCTAAATTATACTCTTTCCAAAGACAACAAAAAGACTCTGTTCATGATGGCTCTGTAAAATATCTAATCCCAATTAAAATTGGAATGTTTACAGGGACATATATCTATGTAGATAGTATAGCCAGAGAGGGCAAATTTTGATAAAGCTGCTGATTTCTGCTTTTTTATTGAAATATATACCTTGAAAAGATAAGATAAAAGGTAAACTAGAGACTGGGAGGAAATATTTACAAATATATATCAAATTAAGAACTTATATTTGAAATATACAAAGAACTCTTGAAAGTCAATAATAAGAAAATACACAACTGAATTAAAAAGTGGGCAAGAGATCTGGAGACACCCAGACATTTCAGAATCAACATAGTAAATATGAACATAGTACCAAGGCAATCTACAGATTCATTGCAATTCTTCAAATTACCAATAACTTTTTCACAAAATTAGAACATAAATTTACAATTTGTATGGAAAATATAATCAATAGCCAAATTAATCTCAAGAAAGAAAAACAGAGCTGGAGGAATCAGGCGCCCTGATTTCAAGCTATACTACAAAGCTGCAATAACCAAAATAGTATGGTATTGGCACAAAGACTGGCTCTAGGTGAGTGATCACACCATTGTGATTATCTGGGTTGTGAAGATCTTTTCTGTACAGTTCTTCTGTGCATTCTTGCCACCTCTTCTTAATATTTTTTGGTTCTGTTAAGTCCGTAACATTTCTGTCCTTTATTGAGCCCATCTTTGCATGGAATGTTCTTGAAGAGATCTCTAGTCTTTCCCATTCTGTTGTTTTCCTCTATTTCTTTGCATTGATCACTGAGGTTGGTTTTCTTATCTCTCTTTGCTATTCTTTGGAACTCTGCATTCAAATGGGTATATCGTTCCATTTCTCCTTTGCCTTTCACTTCTCTTCTTTTCACAGCTTTTTGTAAGGCCTCCTCAGACAACCATTTTGCCTTTTTGCATTTCTTTTTCTTGGGGATGGTCTTGATCCCTGTCTCCTATACAATGTTATGAACCTCTCTCCATAGTTCATCAGGCATTCTGTCTATCAGATCTAGTCCCTTAAATCTATTTCTCACTTCCACTGAATAATTGTAAGGGATTTGATTGAGGTCATACCTGAATGGTCTAGTGGTTTTCCCTACTTTCTTCAATTTAAGTCTGAATTTGGCAATAAGGAGTTCATGGTCTGAGCCACAGTCAGCTCCTGGTCTTGTTTTTGTTGACTGTATAGAGCTTCTCCATCTTTGGCTGCAAAGAATATAATCAATCTGATTTCAGTGTTGACCATCTGGTGATGTCCATGTGTAGAGTCTTCTCTTGTGTTGTTGGAAAAAGATGTTTGCTATGACCAGTGCATTTTCTTGGCAAAACTCTATTAGTCTTTGCCCTGCTTCATTCTTCATTCCAAGGCCAAATTTGCCTGTTACTCCAGGTGTTTCTTGACTTCCTACTTTTGCATCCCAGTCTCCTATAATGAAAAGGACATCTTTTTTGGGTGTTAGTTCTAAAAGGTCTTGTAGGTCTTCATAGAACCATTCAACTTCAGCTTCTTCAGAGTTACTGGTTGGGGCATAGACTTGGATTACTGTGATATTGAATGGTTTGCCTTGGAAACGAACAGAGATCATTCTGTCATTTTTGAGATTGCATCCAAGTACTGAATTTTGGACTCTTTTGTTGACCGTGATGGCTACTCCATTTCTTCCAAAGGATTCCTGCCCACAGTAGTAGATATAATAGTCATCTGAGTTAAATTCACCCATTCCAGTCCATTTTAGTTCTCTGATTCCTAGAGTGTTGGCATTCACTCCTGCCATCTCCTGTTTGGCAACTTCCAATTTGCCTTGATTCATGGACCTGACATTCCAGGTTCCTACGCAATATTGCTCTTTACAGCATCAAACCTTGCTTCTATCACCAGTCACATCCACAGCTTGTTGTTTTTTTTTTTTTTTTGGCTTTGGCTCCATCCCTTCATTCTTTCTGGAGTTATTTCTCCATTCTTCTTCAGTAGCATGCTGGGCACTGATCTGGGGAGTTCCTCTTCACTGTCCTATCTTTTCGCCTTTTCCTACTGTTCATGGGGTTCTCAAGACAAGAATCCTGGAGTGGCTTGCCATTCCCTTCTCCAGTGGACTGCATTTTGTCAGAACTCTCCATCATGACCCATCTGCCTTGGGTGGCCCTATTTCAATAAGTTAGACAAGGCTGTGGGCCATGTGATCAGATTGGTTAGCTTTCTGTGACTGTGGTTTTCCTCAGCTTTACTCAGTGATCAATGCAAAGATATAGAGGAAAAAAATAGAACTGGAAAGACTAGAGTTCTCTTCAAGAAAATGAGAAATACCAAGGGAACATTTCATGCAAATATGGGCACAATAAAGGACAGAAATGGTATGGACCTAACAGAAACAGAAGATATTAAGAGGTGGCAAAAATACACAGAAGAACTGCACAAAAAAGATCTTCATGACTGAGATAATCACAATGGCATGATCACTCACCTAGAGCCAGACATCCTGGAATGTGAAGTCAAGTGGGCCTTAGGAAGCATCACTATAAACAAAGCTAGTGGAGGTGATGGAATTCCAGTTGAGCTATTTCAAACCCTAAAAGATGATGCTGTGAAAGTGGTGCACTCAATATACCAGCAAATTTTGAAAACTCAGTAGTGGTGATGTGACTAGAAAAGGTCAGTTTTCATTCCAATCCCAAAGAAAGGCAATGCCAAAGAATGTTCAAACTACCACACAATTGCACTCATCTCACACACTAGCAAAGTAATGCTCAAAATTCTCTAAGCCAGGCTGCAACAATACATGAACTGTGAACTTCCATATGTTCAAGTTCGATTTTGAAAAGGCAGAGGAACCAAAGATCAAACTTCCAACATCCATTGGATCATCAAAAAAGAAGAGAGTTCCAGAAAAACATCAATTTCTGCTTTATTGACTATGCAAAGGCCTTTGACTGTGTGAATCGCAATGAACTGTGGAAAATTCTTAGAGATGGGAATACCAGACCACCTAACTTGCCTCTTGAGAAACCTATATGCAGGTCAGGAAGCAACAGTTAGAACTGCACATGGAACAACAGACTGGCTCCAAATAGGAAAAGGAGTACGTCAAGGCTGTATATTGTCACCCTGCTTATTTAACTTATATGCAGAGTACATCATGAGAAACGCTGGACTGGATGAATCACAAGCTGGAATCAAGATTGCCAGGAGAAGTATCAATAACCTCAGTTATGCAGATAACATCACCCTTATGGCAGAAAGCAAGGAAGAACTAAAGAGCCTCTTGATTAAAGTGAAAGAAGAGAGTGAGAAAGTTGGCTTAAAACTCAACATTCAGATAATTAAGATCTTGGCATCTGGTCCCATTACTTCATGGCAAATATATGAGTGAACTGTGGTTAGAGTGACAGACTTTATTTTGGGGGGCTCCAAAATCACTGAAATTGATCACTGAAATCATGGTGACTAAATCCATGAAATTAAAAGACGCTTGCTCTTGGGAAGAAAAGTTATGACCAACCTGGAAGCATATTGAAAATCAGAGACATCACTTTGCCAACAAAGGTCTGTCTAGTCAAAGCTATGGTTTTCCCAGTGGTCATGTATGGATGTGAGAGTTGGACTGTGAAGAAAGCTGAGCACCAAAGAATTGATGCTTTTGAACTGTGGTGTTGGAGAAGACTCTTGAGAGTCCCTTGGACTGCAAACAGATCCAACCAGTCCATCCAAAGGAGATCAGCCCTGGGTGTTCATTGGAAGAACTGATGCTGAAGCTGAAACTCCAATACTTTGGCCACCTGATGTGAACAACTGACTCACTGGAAAAGACCCTGATGCTGGGAAACATTGAAGGTGGGAGAAGAAGGGGATGACAGAAGTTCAGATGGTTGGATGGTCTCACTGACTCAATGGACATGAGTTTGGGTAAGCCTCAGGAGTTGGTGATGGACAGGGAAGCCTGGCGTGCTATAGTCCATGGGGTTGCAAAGAGTCAGACATGACTGAGTGACTGAGGTGACTGACTGACTGAACTGGTTCAAAGACAGAAATATAGATGAATGGTGTAAGATAGAAGGGCCAGAGATAAACCCTTGCACCTGTGGTCACCTAATCTATGACAAAGGAGGCAAGAATATACAATGGAGAAAAGAAAGCCTCTTCAGTAAGTGGTCCTGGGAGATGGACAGCACCATTGTCCTACATGTGGACAGCTGCACGTAAAAGAATGAAATTAGAACACGTCTAACACCACACACAGCAATCAAGTCAAAATGGATTAAAGGCCTAAATGTAACACCAGATACTATCAAACTCTTGGAAGAATATATAGGAAAATCACTCGTTAACATAAACCACAGCAAGATCTTCTTTGACCCACCTACTAGAATAATGAAAATTAAAAAAACAAAAATTAAAAAGTGGAACCAAATTAAACCTTGAAAGCTTTCTCACAGTAACGGAAATCATAAACAAGATGAAAACACAACCCTCAAAATGAGAGAAAATATTTGCAAATGCAGCAACAGGTAAAGGATTAATCTCCAAAATATACAAACAGCTCATGGAGCTTAACATCAGCAAAACAAACAATCCAATAAAAAAAAAGAGCAAAAGACCTAAACAGACATTTCTCCAAAGAAGAAATACAATGGCCAAGAGGCATATGAAAAGATGCTCAACATCGGTAAGTATCAGAGAAATGCAAATCAAAAGTGCAATGAAGTACTACCTCACACTACTTCACACACACTACTACTTCAGAGACACCACCCTTATGGCAGAAACTGAACAGGAACTAAAGAGCTTGATGAAACTGAAAGAGGAGAGTGAAAAAGCTACTTTAAAGCTCAACATTCAAAAAACTAAGATCATGGCCTCTGGTCCCATCACTTCATGGCAAATAGATGGGGAAACAGTGGAAACAGTGTCAGACTTTATTTTTTCGGCTCCAAAATCACTGCAGATGGAGACTGCAGCCACGAAATTAAAAGATGCTTGCTCCTTGGAAGAAAAGCTTTGACCAACCTAGACAGCATATTAAAAAAAGACATTACTTTGCTGACAAAGGTCCATATAGTCAAAGCTATGGTTTTTCCAGTGATCATGTATGGATGTGAGAGTTGGACTATAAAGAAAGCTGAGCGCTGACGAGTTGATGCTTTGGATTGTGGTGTTGGAGAAGACTCTTGAGAGTCCCTTGGACTGCAAGGAGATCCAACCAGTCCTTCCTGAAGGAGATCAGCCCTGAATATTCATTGGAAGGACTGATGTTGAAACTCCAATACTTTGGCCACCTGATGCAAAGAACTGACTCATTGGAAAAGACCCTGATGCTGGGAAAGATTTAAGGCAGGAGGAGAAGAGGACGACAGAATATGAGATGGTTGGATGGCATCACCGACTCAATGGACATAAGTATGAGCAAGCTCCAGGAGATGGTGATGGACAGGGAAGCCTGGTATGCTGCAGTCCATGGGGTCATAAAGAGTCAGACACAACTGAGAGACTGAACTGAGCTGACTTCACACTGGCCAGAATGGCCATCTTTAAAAAATCTACAAACAGGGATCACAAGACTTCCCCGGTGGTTCAGTGGCTAAGACTCTGCACTCCCAATGCAAGGGGCTCAAGTTCAATCCCTGGTCATGGAACTAGACTCCACTTTCTAAAGTGGAAGGAGTAATATCTAGTAATTTCCCATATCTAGTAATTTCCCATATCTAGTAATTTCCTGCAAAGATACTTCTGTCACAAAATGAAAACATATATATTCATGATTGCTTGTTGATAATTATATTAAAAGTCACCAAATGCTTCTACCAAGGAATGTGCTTGAGTAAACTATGGCATGTCTTTACGACCTCTATACAGCTGTAAAGAAAGAGAAAGAGAATGATACAGTACTCCATCTGCTGTGATTTTCACATATATTATTATAACAGCTCAGTTGTGAAAGGGAAGGAGAATGAACATGCAGAAGTAGAAAGAGAGAAACTGCTTGCTGTTACGACGATTTGAGATACGCCTCTTCAGCTGTTTCACAAAGAGCTCAAGGCTGGCTGTGGGTGCCTCTAGGTACTGAGCCAACTTCCTATCCTGCCTCCTCCGGAGAGACTCACATGGAAACAGTCTTGATATTTTCACTGCTTCTCAAGCATCTCCCTGGAAATTAGGAAATTGAAGGGCATTAACTGGTTCTCATTAATGATTAGAGGGAAGGAAATAATCAACTCAATCTTTATTTCTTTATCTATAGCCAGCTTCTGCTGAAAGAAATATCTGTTAAGTTTCTCAAGAATTATCTATAAAGTGTTTTATAAAGAAGTCCAACAGAAGGGAGCCCTCTTACACTGTTGTGTGCTTAATTGCTCCGTCATGTCTGACTCTTTGCGACCCCGTGGACTGTAGCCCGCCAGGCTCCTCTGTCCATGGAATTCTCCAAGCAAGAATACTGGAGTGGGTTGCCAGGCCCTCCCCCAGGGGGATCTTCCCAACGCAGAGATCAAACCCAGGGCTCCCACACTGCAGGCGGATTCTTTACCGATGGAGCCACCAGGGAAGCCCAGGAATACTGGAGTGGGGGGCCTGCCCCTTCTCCAGAGCATCTCCCTGACCCAGGAATCCAGGGTCTCCTGCATCACAGGTGGGTTCTTTACCAGCTGAGCTACCTGGGAAGCCCCCTTACGCTGTTAGTGGGAATGTAAATTGGTACAGCCACTGTGGAAAATAGTATGGAGGTCACTTAAAAAACTAGAAATAAAAGCGTTACCTACAATTCCACTCCTAGGCATATATCTGGAGAAAACTATAATTCAAAAAGACACATACAACCCAATTTCATTTCAGTACTATTAACAATAGTCAAGATATGCTGCTGCTGCTGCTAAGTCGCTTCAGTCGTGTCTGACTCTGTGCGACCCCATAGAGGCAGCCCACCAGGCTCCCCTGTCCCTAGGATTCTCCAGGCAAGAACACTGCAGTGGGTTGCCATTTTCTTCTCCAATGCATGAAAGTGCAAAGTGAAAGTGACGTCGCTCAGTCATGTCCGACTTTTTGTGACCCCATGGACTGCAG
Source organism: Oryx dammah (assembly GCF_014754425.2). Classification (NCBI taxonomy): domain Eukaryota; kingdom Metazoa; phylum Chordata; class Mammalia; order Artiodactyla; family Bovidae; genus Oryx; species Oryx dammah. The sequence continues at coordinate 929,320 of NW_024070189.1, read as the reverse complement.
CCCACCAGGCTTCTCCATCCACGGGATTTTCCAGGCAAGAGGACTGGAGTGGGGTGCCATCGCCTTCTCCAAGTTAAGATATGAAAGCAACCTAAATGGGCATCGACACACGAATGGATAAAGAAGCTATGGTACATATATATGATGGAATGTTACTCAGCCAGAAAAGAGAATGAAATAATGCCATTTGCATCAACATGGATAGACCTAGAGATTATCCTGCTAAGCGAAATAAGTCACACAAAAAGACAAATGTCATATGATAGCATATGGAATCTAAAATATGATACAAATGAACCTCTTTACAAAATAGAAGCAGACTCACAGACATAGAAAACAAACAGGGTTACCAAAGGAGAAAGGGGGTGGGGAGAGATAAGTTAGGCATTTGGGATTAGCAGATATAAACTGCTGCTGCTGCTGCTAAGTCATTTCAGTCGTGTCCAACTCTGTGCGACCCCATAGACGGCAGCCCATCAGGCTCCCCTGTCCCTGGGATTCTCCAGGCAAGAACCCTGGAGTGGGTTGCCATTTCCTTCTCCAGTGCATGAAAGTGAAAGGGAAGTCGCTCAGTTGTGTCCGACTCTTTGTGACCCCATGGACTGCAGCCCACCAGGCTCCTCCGCCCATGGGATTTTCCAGGCAAGAGTACTGCAGTGGGGTGCCATTGCCTTCTCCGACTGCTGCTGCTAAGTTGCTTTAGTCGTGTCCGACTCTGTGCGACCCCATAGAGGGCAGCCTACTAGGCTCTGCCGTCCCTGGGATTCTCCAGGCAAGAACACTGGAGTGGGTCGTCATTTCCTTCTCTAATGCATGAAAGTGAAAAGGGAAAGTGAAGTTGCTCAGTCGTGTCCGACTCTTCGTGACCCCATGGGCTGCAGCCCACCAGGCTCCTCCGTCCATGGGATTTTCCAGGCAAGAGTACTGGAGTGGGGTGCCATTGCCTTCTCCAGATATAAACTACTATGTTTAAAACAAACAGCAAGATCCTACTATATAGCACAGGGAACTATATTCAATATCTTGAAATAACCTATAATTAATCACTTTGCTGTACACCAGAAACTTACACATTGTAAATCAACCGCACTTCAATTTTTAAAAAAGAGACAATTCCAACAGAGAATTCCTGAATTCAACATATCATATAAATTACATACCAATATTCATATATCTATATATATCAATGATATCTATACCATATATCTATCTATACAATAATCTTCTTTGATGTATAAGTGACTTATGAGGATATTTTCCCCAAAGATAGTTCTTACCCCAGGCTTCTGTCAACTCTTAAAATGAAAACTTTGTTTCATTTCATATAAACACAGAACATACAAACTTGTATCAAATAGAAATATCAATTTCCTCTTGACTGCCCTGCCATTTAGAACGTGAGATAAGGCCCAACAGAGCTGGGAAGTAATGAACAATGTATATAATTGTATAAACAAAACAAGGTTCTGTATGGGTTATTCCATTTTCAGAGAAATGAGAAGAAAGTATTTAATCAGAGATACGTTCTGTTACAAATCTATGACCTGTCATAAACATGCCCTAATGAGAGATGACAAAAAAATACCATGCCAGTGGATACATACTTTTATTAAGATGTTTCTGTTACAAATCTATGACCTGTCATAAACATGCCCTAATGAGAGATGACAAAAAAATACCATGCCAGTGGATACAAACTTTTATTAAGATGTTTCTCCCAAAGATAACATTAGTTTCATTGTCAGGGTTTAAGCTGTTGGAACAGACTAAGAATAATCAGACGTTTTTGGTAAGGAAATATGTCAGAATCACATTCAGGTCTAATTAGACTTTAAAAGCTTTTGCACAGCCAAAGAAACCACCAACGAAATGAAAAGACAACCCTGAATAGGAGAAGATACTTGCTACTGATCTAATCAATGCAGTGTTAATATCCAGAATATGCATACAGCTAGTATAACTCAGCATCAAAAGTACAAATTGCTTAATTAAAAAAGGACAGAAGAATTGAATAGACATTTTTTCAAAGAAGACATACAGATGGCCAACAGGTACATGAAAAAAGGCTCAACATGACTAATTATTGGGGAAACGCAAATTAAAACCACAGTGAAATATCACCTCACACCTGTCAGAATGGCTGTTATCAAAAAGAATACAAATAACAAATGTTGGGGAGGACTTAGGAAAAAGGGAAGTTTGTGCACTACTGGTGGGAATGCCTGCTGATGCAGCCACTGTGGAAAACCATATACAGTTTTTCAAAAATCTGAAAATAGAACTATGTATGACTCGGAAATTTTACTCCTGGGTATATATCTGAAGAAAATGAAAACAATAATTCAAAAATATACATGCACATCAATGTCGACAGCAGCATTACTGACAGCTGGAAACAACCCAAGTGCCCATCAACAGATGAACGGATAGAGAAGCTTTGAAAATATACACAGCAAAATACTGAGCCATAAGAAAAGAGTGGGATTTTGCCATTTGCAACATGGATTGCCTTGGAGGATCTTACGCTAATGAGATAAGTCTCTCCCGCTCCAGCTGGGGGAAGCCAGCTGCCTGACCCTAAGGCCATGGAGGGAAAGGACTTTATACTGAGAAACTGTGTTACCTGGTCGGCAGCTGCAGAAGATCCAGGGCCTACTAATGACCATGTGAGAGAATCGAGAACCAGATCCTTCACCTCTGGCCAAACACTGTCATTCATGCACGCAGCCCTGTCTGCGAGCCAGCCTGTGGCTTCCCAAGACATCCTGAGCCAGAACCGCCAGGTAACCCGCTCCCTAGTGCCCGACACTCAAAAATCATGTGAGATAATAATGGGGGTGGTTTTTTCCAACTGCTAAGCTTTGTGATGGTTTGTTACATAGCAATAACTAACTTATACCTTTAGTCAGTGATTTTGCAGTACCTTGATGGGGAGTCTGCACTGATCAAGAAAGAAGGATAAAATGAAGTTATTTATGGCCAATCAAAAAAAGAAAAAAGCTAGTATCTTATAACTACAGTGTCTTTTCACATTAAGCACCAAGCTTCAATCTCACCCTTGTTAGAAGCAGAGATGTCAGGGTCAACAGTTCTCCTTTACAGATTTGGAAACTGGTAGGTCTGTCTTGTCAAGGCTGTGGTTTTTCCATTCCTGTGGTCATGTGTGGATGTGAGAGTTGGACTATAAAGAAAGCTGAGCACCGAAGAATTGATGCTTTTGCACTGTGGTGTTGGAGAAGACTCTTGAGTCCCTTGAACTGCAAGGAGATCCAACCAGTCCATCCTAAAGGAGATCAGTCCTGGGTGTTCATTGGAAGGACTGATGTTAAAGCTGAAACTCCAATACTTTGGCCATCTGATGTGAAGAGCTGACTCATTGGAAAAGACTCTGCTGCTGGGAAAGATTGAGGGCAGAGGAGAAAGGGTTGATAGAGAATGAGATAGTTGGATGCAATCACAACTCAATGGACATGGGTTTGGGAGGACTCCGGGAGTTGGTGATGGACAGGGAGACCTGGCGTGCTGTGATTCATGAGGTTGCAAAGAGTCGGACACAACTGAGCGACTGAACTGACTGGACTGAGGTACAGAGAGGCCGGCTGTCTGTCCAGTGTTGTACAACAAGTCAGCAGACCTGACCTGGACCTCCACCTCTCATAGCTCTCCTCCCAGAGCTCTTCTCACCAGACTCCGCTGCCTCTGTTTACTGTTCCTATCCAACAGCTGGTGGGTGCCCAACTAAATTAGGGAGGAGGGGAATGTTCAAGAGTTTAGCTTTAGGTTGCAACACCCAATATAAGAGTTGGAGGGGTAATGAGAGCTACCAGCTGTTACATCACTTGTGCTATGCTTATTTTTATCATGTATCTTATTAAACCAGATAAACTGTCGTATTATGTATAGCCCAGTACCTAATTGGCAGATCTTCCGTCAACTCTTTATGTCTCAGAGACTTGATTAAAAACTGCATTTAATTTTTTCCCACCGCTCTTGAGATATAATTTATATATAGCACTTTTAAGTTTAAAGTGTATAACACAATGTATTACATATTGTGAAATAATTACCAGAATATGTTTAGTTAGCTTCCATCATTTCTTGTAGATATAAAAAGGAAGAAAAATGTATTTTCCTTGTGATTAAAGCTCTTAGCACCTACTCTCTGAACTCTGAAGTCGACCCTACAGCAGTCGACAGTCACCGTGTCCTGCGTTACACCCCTGCTGCTCGTAAAGGAGGAGGTTGTACATTTTATCACTCGCAGGCAGGGCTCCCTTCCTCCACTCCCCATCGCTAGTGTGCACTCAGAAAATAGTCACAACCTAAAAGCTGAGAGTTATGTGTTATTCAGTGGGAATTTCAGGACTTAAAGCCCGGGGGCAGCATCCCAGGTAACCCCAGAGAACTGCTCTGCGGGGGCCAGGGCAGGAGGCAGGTCACGGGGAAGTTTTGCAACAAAGGACGGGTAGTCTGAACATCAAAAGGTTATTGTGAATGAAAGAAATTCAGATATCCCACGTGAAGGAATTTAGCACATTTCTTTGCGTGGGAACACGCAGGACCCCGGCTCGCCGAAACCACTCCTTTGAGATGCTGCTCGCCTGTCTGAGGCCGGGATCCTGTGTTCTCACAGCCTGAGTTTCCCCGGGGCTCACGTGACTGTGCTAGCCTCTGTTTACTGACACGGCAGGAAATAGTCCACTTCTCACTGGTAACCACAAACCTGATCTTTCAAGAGTCTGGGGCTTTTACAAGATTCCGCATTGAGTGAGTTCGTAGGGCGTTCAATCTTACTGCATGTTAATCGAGGTTCTTAGGAGTGAGGTGAAATTATGTTTTCACAGTTTCTTTCGTGTTTTAGAAGGGTCATTTAGGTCTCATATATACAGATCACTTAGAAGAAATGAATAAGCTATTGAAAAAGGCTTACAAACAACCAAGATGCCCCGGCTTCCATACTGAGGAATACACTCGATCTGTGGAAGGATGGGTGAGTATTTGGTTGTCTGTGATCTATGTTGATTTGTGATTCACTAAACTATTTTTGCGTGGCATTGGTTTTAGTCACGTCTTTAGATGTTCGGGGACAATAAGCATGGAAACATCGTGAAACTGAAGGATCTTATGAACTGGGAAAACGTTTGGGAGAACAAGCTTATGCTTCTTACGCTAAGAGAGTATTAAAACAGTCACCGCAAAACTAATATGCTGTGTTGTTGTGGGGGTTTCAGTTTATTTAGGACGAACACTCCGCGTCTGTGACCCTCTCCAGTCAGAAGTTCTTTGAGATGACGCCTTCGGCCTCGGGCCTCTGGGAACGGAGCCGTCCGGCTCAGCCGCCGCGAAAGGCCCCGCAGTCCCGCAGCCACCTGGCCCTGCGCCGGCCGGGCTGCGCTCGGCCGGGCGGCCCGTCGGGGGTGCGCGGCGCTCGGCCCGTCGGGGCTGCGGGACTGCGGCGCTCGGCCCGCGCGGGTCCCGGGCTCTCTGCGGCCTTTTCCGTGTGGGGGCCGAGTCTGGGGGCTCCACCGCGAGCAGAACAGAAAGGCCACGCACGTACTCTCAGGGCAGGTTGCTCCACCACTTCCAGTTCCCCGACTTGCCGTGTCTAAAGCACCTGAGATTAGCCTGGCTAGGGTGGGGACGCCCCCCGCCCCAGCCGTGTGGTCCTTCGTTAGAGCTGACGAGCATCAGCCTCTTTACTAAAACTGGGTCAAACTGCCACCTTCCTCACCGCACTGCTGCTGTCGCTGCTGGTGAGCCTCCAAGTCCTGTCTGACTCGGTCGCTGTAGCCCTCCAGGCTTCTTTGTCCGCGGGGTTTCCCAGGAAGGACGCTGGAGTCGGCGTCACTTCCTGCTCCGGGGGGTCTTCCTGACCCAGGGACTGAACTCGCCTTCCCTGCATCTCCTGCGTTCACAAGCGGATTCTTTACCGCTGCACCCCCAGGGGAGCGTGCAAGGAGGATGAATAATGTAATGTCTGTACCTTACATACTATAATACCTATGACATAATAACTTTCAGCAAATGAGCTGAAAACGTTATTTACTTAGTAACGATTTCTTAAATGATAACAATCAGGCAATGGAACCTTGCTTCTCCTGCTTGCCATAATGTTCTGGGGAATAAAGCAAGGAAAATAATGGTGAGTGAGAAGGATGAGAGGCTACAGAAGTAAACAAACACTAAGCCATAATCTGCTAATTTTAATTCACATTATCTAGGGATAGATCGTATCAAACTGTGGGAGAAAACGACACATTTATGAAGCACATATCAAGCTTTTGAAATATTTTTCTAATCCATTAAATATATTTTCCAAAACATTCATCTGGCATTTAACTTGCACACTTTCAAGACACAGTAGCCTTATTTCTTCATTTAATTTGTAAAATACACAACCATAATTTCCTAGGTGATGCTTTGAAATATGATTTCATATTTCACTTTGAAACGTGATTACCATATACAAAAAAACCATACAAAAAAAGATCTTCACGACCCAGATAATGATGATGGTGTGATCACTCACCTAGAACCAGACATCCTGGAATATGAAGTCAAGTGGGCCTTAGGAAGCATCACTATGAACAAAGCTAGTGGAAGTGATGGAATTCCAGTTGAGCTATTTTAAATCCTAGAAGATGATGCTGTGAAAGTGTTGCACTCAATATGCCAGCAAATTCAGCAGTGGCCACAGGACTGGAAAAGGTCAGTTTTCTTTCCAATCCCAAAGAAAGGCAATGCCAAAGAATGCTCAAACAATTGTACTCATCTCACATGCTAGTAAAGTAATGCTCAAAATTCTCCAAGCCAGGCTTCAACAGTACGTGAACTGTGAACTTCCAGATGTTCAAGCTGGATTTAGAAAAGGCAGAGGAACCAGAGATCAAATTGCCAGCTGGTGGATCATCGAAAAAGCAAGAGAGTTCCAGAAAGACATCTGCTTCTGCTCTATTGACTACCCCAAAGCGTTTGACTGTGTGGATCACAATAAACTGGAAAATCCTTCAAGATATGGGAATACCAGACCACCTGACCTGCCTCCTGAGAAATGCGTATGCAGGTCAGGAACTAACAGTTACAACCGGACATGGAACAACAGACTGGTTCCAAATTGGGAAAGAAGTACGTCAAGGCTGTATATTGTCACCCTGGTTATTTAACTTATATGCAGAGTACATCATGAGAAATGCCGGGCTCGATGAAGCACAAGTCAGAATCAAGATTGCTGGAAGAAATATCAATAACCTGAGATATGCAGATGACACCACCCTTATGGCAGAAAGTGAAGAAGAACTAAAGAACCTCTTGATGAAACTGAAAGAGGAGAGTGAAAAAGTTGTCTTAAAGCTCAGCATTCAGAAAACTAAGTTCATGGCATCTGGTCCATCACTTCATGGCAAATAGATGGGGAAATAATGAAAACAGTGACAGACTTTATTGTTTTTTTCTCCAAAATAACTGCAGATGGTGACTGCAGCCATGAAATTAAAAGACGCTTACTCCTGGGAAGAAAAGTTGTTACCGTGGGTGCGTGGATTTATGTCTGGGCTTTCTGTTTTGTTCCATTGGTCTATATTTCTGTCTTTGTGCCAGTACCATACTGTCTTGATGACTGTGGCTTTGTAGTAGAGCCTGAAGTCAGGCAGGTTGATTCCTCCAGTTCCATTTTTCTTTGGCAAGATTGCTTTGGCTATTCGAGGTTTTTCGTATTTCCATACAAATTGTGAAATTATTTGTTCTAGCTCTGTGAAAAATACCGTTAGTATCTTGATAAGGATTGCACTGGATCTAGCAGAGACATTACTTTGCCAACAAAGGTCCGTCTAGTCAAGGCTATGGTTTTTCCTGTGGTCATTTATGGATGTGAGAACTGTACTGTGAAGAAGGCTGAGCGCCGAAGAATTGATGCTTTTGAACTGTGGTGCTGGAGAAGACTCCTGAGAGTTCCTTGGACTGCAAGGAGATCCAACCAGTCCATCCTAAAGGAAATCAGTCCTGAATATTCATTGGAAGGACTGATGCTGAAGCTGAAACTCAATAGTTTGGTCAAATGATGCAAACAACTGACTCATCTGAGAAGTAGACGACAGAGGATGAGATGGCTGGATGGCATCACGAACTCAGTGGACAAGAATTTGAGTAAACTCCGGGAGTTGGCGATGGACAGGGAGGCCTGTCATGCTGCGGTCCAGGAGGTCACAACGAGTCGGACACGACTGAGTGACTCACACTTTCTCTTCATTTAAATCACATAAAATCTTCAGTAAAGCTTTACTCAAATCCTTCTGGCAAAGGCAGCTTTTTCTCTTGGACTTCTCCAGATAATGTTTAGCAACTATTCCTGTTATAATTGCTTTCTAAACATTTATTTACATACTTCTTTCCTCCACTAGATGGCAAGCAGATCAGAAATACAAGTTAAAATTTTTCTTTTTATTTCACCTTTTGCAGAAAGGGGATACATAAATAGTAACTGAGTGAGTGATTAAAGGAATGAATTTGATTCTTGTGGAGTGCAATACATAGAAATTGTATTCTGAGATCTGTATCTATATATCAATTAGAGATCAGTAAAATACATGGTATTTAAAAATAACAATGGTCTTAGCCTATGCCAGACCCTTGCATTTACTTATAATGGTATAGTGCCAGCCAGCATGCACGCTCAGTTGCTTCAGTCATGTCCGACTCTGTGACTTCATCGACTATGGCCAGCCAGGATCCTCTGTCCATGGGATTTTCATGGCAAGAATACTGGAGTAGGTTGCCATGCCCTCCTCCAGGGGGTCTTCCTGACCCAGGGATAGAAGCTGCATCTCCTGGGGCTCCTACATTGCAGACAAATCTTTACCACGGAGCCACCAGGGAAGCCCCATAATGGTATAATAAAGATGGCGAAATAAGAGATGAAGGAGAACTTTAAGAAACTCAACTCTGCAAGAGAACGCTCAGCAGTTCTGAGATCAGTTACTGGCATCTTGTATCTTATTATCCGAAAGCAGGTATTAATTCCCTAGGGGGTACACAGCAGGCTGCCTGTAGACCACCTGTGAACCAGACTCTCCAGCTGCCAAGAAAGGCTCTGTTGTGGTGGTGGGTTTTGCCCCCTGAGTAAAGGATTTAAAAACTAAACCCCAGTTTAGACTGGGGGTAGGAAGGAAGCCCAGTGGGCTGCTGTCTATGAGGTTGCACAGAGCCGGACACAACTGAAGTGACTTAGTAGTAGTAGTAGTAGGAAGGAAGGGGGCAAAGGCTTTTTCCTTCTGCTCCCAAAGTGGCTTCCGAGCCGCAGCTCTGGGGATTGTCCCTGGCAGGTCGCCTGGCACAGGCTCCCACCACTGCCCCTGCCTGCAGAGCTTGTCTCTGACCAGCCCACTGGCAGGCGGACCTGCCCTCGGACCTCCCGGGAGGCACAGCTCCTCCTGTCTTGGGGGCACCACCACCCCCGTCTGTCTCTCGGAACCTGGTGCCCGCTTTCAGCACCATTTCTAGGGCAGCTCACAGCACCATCCAGGGCGCTCGGGACAGTTTCAGAGTGAGGCTGCACTTTTTGAAGGACAAGTTCAAAAGTAGGAAGGTAAAATCCCTGGATTACAGACCGCAGCGCTGTGCTCTCTGTAATCCTCCACAGTCCACTCAGCACCCTGTGTGAGTTGGGATTCCCCCTCTGGAGTTGCGGCTGCTCGAGGACACCACCCTGACCCTCAGGGCCTGGGGGACACAAGCCTGGTGGAGATTTCGCTGCACACGTCTCCCTCTTCTGGTGGTTTTCGGAGGCTGTTTCCCTTCCTTCCCTTCAGTGCATGTGGTTGAGGTAAAGATGGATGATATCCACTGTCTCCTTCATTCAAGGGGTTGGTTGGTTACCCACTATGTTCTATGCTGCAGAGATTCTATGCTGAGACAAACAGCAAAAATCCAGGAATGTTATCTACGTATGAATCTATGTATGAAAAAAGATAAATCGCTTTTCTGATGGCCTTGTGAAAGATACAAGATTATGTAATCTTTAGCTACTATTGGCAACTACGGGGAGATGAGGTACATGTGAAAAAGTGTGTACGTGTGAGACGAGACAGAGATAGAGAGACGTAAAGAGAGAGAAAATCCTGAAAATGATACCTGAGTTCCCGAATTTAACCCGACTGACCTAAAGCTGCTCATGTTTTTTAAATGCCATTCAATAAATTACTTCTTTATCATTTGCATTAAATTAAGTTTGAATTAAGTTTCTAACACATGTTTGAATTAAGGCAATTTGAATTAAGTTTCTAAAACAATTTGTATTTAGTTTCTGTAACTAAAAATGGCTCAACTGATTAGAAAACTAACTGAGTGGAAAACTAAGGGACTGGTGAAAGGTCTGAATCTCACTTGCTCATCTTTTCCTCAATAGCAGCCACATAATCAGGTACCCAGAATTCCTAGGACAGTTTTACTTCAAGTGTGTGCTCCTATTTTCCCTATGAATATATTTTTACATTTCATACGTTATCATTTTTTTCCAGAAATAAATGGTAATTATGCTCATGGGCAAAAGGACACCAACGAAAACCAAGTTCCCCCACAGTTACCTTGGCCCTTTTAGTATTCTTTTATAAACCTTATATTATAAAAGGAGTTAATGATAGCTGCTCTCCACAAAGAAATGTTGTGAAGATTAGTTCACATTTGTAAAAATAGAAAGGTATATACATCAAATAATACTTTATGAGCTTACATAGCATATAAAATAGAAAGGGTATAAGTGATTTAGCTGACACTAAACAGCTTTTACTTAGCAAACAAAGGTCCGTCTGACCAAGGCTATGGTTTTTCCAGTGGTCATGTAGGGATGTGAGAATTGGACTGTGAATAAAGCTGAGTGCCGAAGAACTGATGCTTTTGAACTGTGGTGTTGGAGAAGACTCTTGAGAGTCCCTTGGACTGCAAGGAGATCCAACCAGTCCATCCTAAAGGAGATCAGCCCTGGGATTTCTTTGGAAGGACTGATGCTAAAGCTGAAACTCCAGTACTTTGGCCACCTCATGCGAAGAGTTGACTCATTGGAAAAGACTCTGATGTTGGGAGGGATTGGGGGCAGGAGGAGAAGGGGACGACAGAGGATGAGATGGCTGGATGGCATCACGGACTCGATGGACGTGAGTCTGAGTGAACTCTGGGAGATGGTGATGGACAGGGAGGCCTGGCATGCTGCGATTCATGGGGTCGCCAAGAGTCGAACACGACTGAGTGACTGAACTGAACTGAAAGAAATGTAAAACATATGAGAGATATGTGGTTATGACCAAATTTTAATGTAACAATTTTCTTCCTGACGTGTAATGTGATCAAATAAGTGCCCATGTATATTATGTTGCAGGAAAAATTCCTACAAAAATTTAAACATGAAGTAATTTTGTTGTACTTTGAACAATTAATCGTATTAAAAATAAGAGAAGTGCCTGAAAATAAAAAACAGAAAATATGCAGCAATTCAAGTTATCTATTTTACAAATTTTCTAATATTCAAGTTCAATTTTCAAGAATATCCTTTTCTTAAAAATTCTTAGTTCTCTTTTTTCTATCTTGTCTCAGCAAGAATAAATAAGTTATGTGGATACTTGAGAGAAATTAAAAGTATCCATTAATTAGTGATGCTTTTTCTATTAATTTTTTCATTTAATTAAATTCAATTAAATTCATTTGACGTTTTTGTTTCATTTACTGAGGGATCCTCACATGTTGGGTACTATTCTAGACACTGGTAATACAGCCATGAAAAGCAAAAGCATTTGCTCTTATAGGCTTTACATTAAAGTGGATGAAGAAAGCAATAATGAATGGTTATATGTTAAAAAGTGATAAGTGCTATCACGAAATGCAAAGCAAGGCAAAGTAATAAAGATTGACCAGATGGGGCCGTCTGTAATAAGGACGTTGTCTCTGAAGAGATGAATGAGCAGAGATCAGGAGGAAGTAAGAGGGTGAGCTTTATGAATATCTTGGGAAAGAATGCTGGGCAGAAGCAAAGGCCAATATTCAGAAGAGCCAGCTCATCTCCTGAGGTAGGAGCAGGACCCAGAACCAGACACATGATCAGAACAGACCCGAGAGGACCACAGGCTCACTGCTCTGACAGGCCTGTATGCTCTGGGCTATGTTCTCTGCTCGTGGACAGAGGCTGGGGCAGAGGGGACGCAGCCTGGCGTGGCGAGGAAGCAGTCATCAAACTCAGAGCTGCAGAGACTGAGGCAGTAGTGTTTGTCATCATCATCCTGGTTCCAATAAAGAAATCTGCCAGGTTACTGACTGACAGCCGAAATAATGAGCAAACTCTAGTGTCCAAACACAACACCGAATATAGTCTGTGCAAAAGCAGTTTGGAAATGTCACCAGACAACTGGGTGGCTGCAGCCTTCCATGACTAATAGCAGAGAACCCTGGGGTAGAGAGAGAATTTGATTTTCAACAGTATCACATGCTAATATTCAAAATGCCCAATTTTAAAGAAAAAAAGAAACTCACAAGACATACAAAGAAGCAGTAAAGTGTGACCCTTTCAGAAGAAAATGGAAGTTGATCGAGCTGCCCTGAGGAAACCCAACATTAGACTTACTAGATAAGAGTTAAATCAACTGCGTTACATATATGCCAAGTGATGAAGAAAACCGCAGACAAAGAACTAAGGGAAATCTTCAAAGTGATATGTGAGTGAAATGAGAATACCAATAAATAGAAATCTTACAAAGGGACCAAATAAAACTCAAGATAAACATACCGTAACCAAAATAAAATTTAAAAATTTCCAAGGGATTCAATAGTAGGTTTGTGAACTTGAAAATAAGACAACTGAAATTATCCAGTCTTAGGACCAGAAAGACAAAGAATGAAGAAAAGTGAACAGGATCTGAGGGACTTGCAGGACACCGTTAAGCAAATCAACATATGCTTTGTGGACCTGCCTGCCATAGATCTATATATATATGAAGGAATAAGACTTCCCTGGTGCTCGATGGTAAAGAGCCTGCCTGCCAGTGCAGGAGACATAAGAGACATGGGTCCAATTTCTGGATCAGGAGGGTCGCCTAGAGGAGGGCATGGTGACCCGCTCCGGTATTCGAGGACAGAGGAACCTGGTGGGCAGTTCACGGGGCAAGAGTTGGACACAACTGAAGTGACTTAGCACTGGAAGAAACACTGGCTGAAAACATCCCAAATTTGAGGAAACATAGGAATCTACATATACAAAAAAAATCTCAACAAACTCCAAGTATGATAAATGCAGAGATCAACACGAAGACATTTAAATCAAATGAAAGGCAAACAGAACATGTTGAAAGCAGAGAGAAGTGACTGATCATGTATAAGCAATTCTTAATGAAATTAACACCCAGCTTCTCATCAGAAACCATGGAGGCTAACAGGCAGTGAAATGACATGCTTAAAATAGTTTTTATGAAAAGCTGTTAAGCAAGCATTCTATATTTGGCAAAACTATCCTTCAAAAGTGGCAAAGAAATTAAGACATCCCCAGATTTTTTAAGTTGAGTGTTCTTTGCTTTTAGACCAGACTTTACAAGAAATGCTGAAGGAAGTTTTAAGTCTTGAAATGAAAAAACACTAGACAATTCAAAGTCACATGAAGAAACGAAGAACACTGGTAAAGGTAAGTATGTAGATAAATTTAAAAGCCATCTGGTTTGTAACACTTTAAAAAATTCTCTACATGATTTAAAAGACAAACTCATAAAATTGTGATTACAAGCCTATGTTTGGAAACACACAGTGTATAAAGATATAACTGGGATAAAGTTTAAACAGGCTAGTAGAAGGCGTCTTGTTCCCTGGCTGTCCCCCCAGCACTAGTCAACCTACAGTCTGCTCTGTATTTGGAATCTCTTTCCCATTGCCTTTCATCATGACCTTTACTGTTCTTCCTTTTAGCTTGAACCTCTCCATGCTCTGTTGCAAATGAAGTCAGTTTTGCAGGGAAGATACTAGGAGTTATCTGTTTTATGACGTGCTTCTCCACTCAGGAAAATTTCTGAGCCTTGGATCTGGAGCTGGGAGAGGGGGGACAATGGTGAGCTTCTTTCTGAATGACACTCTCATGCGAGAAGCTGTGTCTGGTGTTGGTGGGGGAAGCTCACCATTTTGGCTGGTCTCTTCTGGTATGTAACCTCCACTGCATGAGCCGAAAGGATAATCAGATCCCAATGTTCTCAGCAGGCTGTGTCCACAGTAGAGTCCCATTCTGCAAATCAAAGCTCAGTGGGGAAAGGCTCTCATCTCTCAACTGTACTCACCACAGACTTAACCTCAGGAGCAACAGGTGGCTGTTTTTGAAACACAAGTGATTATTAAATAAAGTATAATATTATATTGTGGGATTTACATACATAAAAGTAAAATAAATGAAAAGAGAACACAGAATGGGGGGATTAATGCATTTTTTCTATGATAAGTTTTTTTTTTTTTTTAGTATCATATCAAGTCTAAGCAGACTGTGATAAGATAGTAATGGATACTGGAATTCATAGAACAATTATTTTTAAAAAAATGTACAAACAGATATAGTGAATATCACTAGAAAAAATAAAATGGTTTGTAAGTAGGAAAAAGAGAACAAAAAGAAGATGAAATAACAGAAAATAAATAGCAATATGGTAAATCCAAAAACAACAATATATATGTTAAGTTTAAATGGGTTAATCACACCAATAAAAAGACAGAGATCGACAGACTGGATATAAGAATATTAATAGCTAAGCTTATGTTTCTACAATCCATATACTTTAATGACACAAACATGAAAAGCAAAAGGATAAATAAGATATATCATGTAAACAGAAGATTAAGTCAGTTGATATGGTGTTATCAATATCAGACAAAGAAGGCTTCAAAACATAAAGAATTACCAGAGATAGAAAAGAAAATCATGACAAATGTGAAATTTCTTACGAAGACACAGAAATTCTAAACAAGTATAGAACTAAAAACAGAGGTTCAAAACTGGAAATATAAAAAAAAGATTTTCAATGAAACAATAGATTTATTTGATGAAGGTTCAAAAGCAGTTCAGTGAAGGAAGGACCTGTCTTCCAGTAAATAGAACTGAGACGACCGGACATCATAGACAAGGATATGGAAGTCGACTTAGACGTCATACTATGTGTGAACATTAATCCCAAGTGTGCTATGGATTTAAATGTAAAGCAAAACTATGAAACTTTTTGATTAAAAAAAAAAAAAAGCAGAAGACCATCTCTGGGACTGAGGGCAAAGACTTCTTAGACATGAAATCAAATGCATGATCCATATAAAAAATAATCATACTCAAAAATTTTTGCTCTAGCTTTTTAAGAGGATGAAAAGATAAACTGCACATCTGGGAGGAAATATTTGCAAACCCCATATTCAACATATTTTTGTATACCTAGACTAGATAAATAACCCTCAAAACTCAAGAGTAGAATGAAGATAACAAAACTAAACAACTCTGTTATAAAATGGGTAAAATACATGAATGGATATTTCATCACAGGAATAATATGGATGGCAAATAGACACGTGAAAAATGCTCAGCACACTAGTCCACATCACAGAGATGGAGAACACCGTAGTGGTTGCTCAGGAACAGGAACTGGGAGTGGGTGGAGGCAGGTGAGAACACAAAGAGGTGCTAAGAAGGAGCTCTTTGTAGTGAGAGAACAGCTATATATCTTGATTGTTTGGGTGGTTGCATGAGTTATACATGTAGTAAAATTGCACAGAACTATACCCACAAGCAGCCTGTGGAATCCTGTGGTGGCTCAGATGGTAAAGCGTCTGCCTGCAGTGCGGGAGACCTGGCTTCGATCCCTGGGTTGGGAAGATTCCCTGAAGAAAGAAATGGCAACCCACTCCAGGACTCCTGCCTGGAAAATTCCATGGACTGAGGAGCCTGGTAGGCTACAGTTTATGGGGTCGCAAAGAGCTGGACACAACTGAGCGACTTCACTTTCACTTTCATACCCACAAGCACATAAAAATCGAAATTTTAAAAAGCAGTAAAAACTGAATAAAGTCTGTAATCTGGTTTAACAGGAATGTACCAATATTAATTTCTTTCTTTTGATATTGTACTAAATTCTATTGTATAAGAAGTCACCATGTGGGAAAGCTGGGTGAAAGGTGCATAAGACTATACTATTTTTACAGCTTCTATTGAGCCTTAAATTATTTCCAAATAAGAAGTTCAAAAATATACCAATCTCCCTATGTAAAAGAATGCAGACCCATTTTCTGTAGCGAAAGATGATGGTAAAAAGGGGGAAATGATGAACCTACAGGGTACTTAAAGCATAAAGAAATAGTATAAATAGATAGGTGAATCAAAGGCATGATGTGGTATTGTTTCAATTTTTGATTCAAAACTAGAAGTAGCTAAAAAGTAACCTCAATAAATAATCAAGAAGACAGTGCCTTCTTGCCTTCTACCAAGATAAGATTACTCTGTTTCCCACATGTCTCCCTAATCTGTCTGTATAAAGCTCTTACGAACTATTTTGAGCCCCTGATAAGCGTCAATCACAGTGGCAGAAAAAAATAGTGGCAATACTGGCAAGGGATTACTAGTTCCCAAAATGTCTGAACTGAACAAGACTTTTTCCTAATGTTGGGAAACAGCTGAGTTTCCCAACAACTTTGAACACTTTGAACACTTGTCACAAGTTTGTGTGTGCATTCCTGACTTAGCTGGATAACCAAAGAGTAAAATGCAGTTCCCAAGAAAAGCTGACCATCGTGCTTTCCAAGTGCCCCTTGACTGACGTCGCCTCATTGCTTGAGCCAACAATAGAAACTGAACTTTCACTATTCCCCTCCAGATCCTCCTCACTGCAGTCCTGTTGCTGCTGCTTCCACCAACTCATTCCCTTAGTACCTCCTTAAATGGAATTGTCTCTCTACTTTCTCACAGTATACACATTTGCTTTAGTTTTCCTTATTATCTCTTCTAGGGTTTTGCTTTATTCTTAAAAAAATAAAAATAAAAAACACACATCCTCAGAGCTAAAATGAAAGTTATTTATCAAATATTTTGTTAATAAGATTCTAACTGTTGAGATGGAGAAGGAAATGGCAACCCACTCTGCTACTCTTGCCTGGAAAAATCCCGTGGATGTAGGAGCCTGGTAGGCTACAGTTCATGGAGTTGCGAAGAGTTGGACATGACTGAGAGACTTCACTTTCACTTTGCACTTTCCTGCATTGGAGAAGGAAATGGCAACCTACTCCAGTGTTCTTGCCTGGAGAACCCCAGGGACGGCAGAGCCTGGTGGGCCGCTCTCTATGGGGTAGCACAGGGTCGGACACGACTGAAGCGACTTAGCAGCAGCAGCTCTTGAGATGTCATGAAGTTATACACTGAGAGAAATGAGACAGAGATATCTTTTAAAAAGGCAGAAGGTAGCAGAGGGAAGGCACACACAATCTGATTAGATCCATGGAATATTCTGCTGTTTTATAGATACTGTGATGCTCATTGATTCATAAGACACAAGTTATAGGTCTGTCCCACCTAGCTTAAAGACAAACATCTGCTAAAAAAAAGTCAACAATTTCCATAACTTTACCCAGTTGTAAAGTTTGCAAACATCCTCATAGCATCTTTTAACAAGGCATTACATGAATTTTAGAAAAATGATATTTAGCATTACCAATGTTATTGAAATTTCAATATTGACTGTAAAAGTTTGATTTGAGTCATTATCATAGTCATGGTCAGTAGATGAAGTGGAGACCAACATTACATAAGTCATCATCACTAACTTGAGGAAAGCCACTTTAAAGCTGGAGTCCACCACTAATTCAATTAGAAGCATCTGAACACATGTGTATTTCATAACCTAAATAAAGGCACATTCTGAGGTCGAAGTAGATGTAGATGTATGAATGGAAACAGGTCAGAATGAAGAAACTACAGGTATTTGCTAAAGTGCATGGAGTTAGTGTCATTTGTTTTCAGCTTCCCAGGCGGCGCTAGTAGTAAAGAACTCGCTTGTCAATGCAGGAGACATAAGAGTCGTGGCTTCGATCCCTGGGTCGGGAAGACCCCCTGGAGAAGGAAATGGCAACCGCCTCCAGCATTCTTGCCTGGAGAATTGCGTGGACAGAGAGGCCTGGCAGGCTGAAGTCCATGGGGTCCTAAAGAATGGTACATGACTGAAATGACTTAGCACGCATACGCCTTCTTATTTAGTAGCTTTCATAAACAGCAAACGTACTAATCAATGACTGATTAGTCAATTATTCCCTAATAGAAGCAGGATGATATTCATTTTACTTCTAAATACTTCTATTTCTCTTTGCTTCTCCATCTTCTTGTTTACCATTGTCTGCATTAATAAAATTCTGATAAGCCTCTCAGTGTATAGCGTGGCACTGGAAACAGTGTATTGCAATATATTCTTGCTAACTAAACTAGATTAAAATGTCAGTTATACACATAGAAGATGGCTTGTGCTACAAGCCCTTAAATGAAAAGGGGAGTGAGGCATGAGAGATCTGATAAGGAGGTGCCCTTTGGTGAAAGTGGGAGTTGTGAAGGTATCTGTGGAAAGACTGAGAACATGGAAAAAACTGAGTAAGCTGTGAGTGAAGCGAGCTAGTGGTGTCCTTGAAACTCGGGCTTACGAGGTGTGTGTTTCTTGAAGTGTTCAGAGGTGATGCAAGTTTGCAGATGTACTGCCAAGTGAAAACGTGTTTTTTAATGTCGCTTCTTATATGAGAGCGCCTGGCTCCCTTGGCATACTCAGGAATTTACTGTTCACTTCCTGTCTGCATTCATGTCTCTTGATGAGGATAACCCAGCGTGATGAAACACAGGGGTGAAACTGTAACACTAGAATGCCTTCCTTGGAAAGGCGAGTGCTGGAGCAAGCCTGAGGTGTGCACGGGAAGCCAGATATTGCATTTTCTTCCCTTCACTTATGTAAATGCTTACAAATACATGGGTGCTTGTCTGGAGTTTGTGTGGGGAGACCTCCTCAGGACTTGCAAAAAATACCAAGAAGACAGCTTTGCAGCCCAGGTCTTTACATTGTTTAGGAATGGTATTTGCTCCTTTTGTTAAATAGTAAATATTTCATTATCCAAAACAGGGACAACTTCAGAAATAATACAAGTGATGGTTTCTGGGTCTGTGCTTTCCCCAGTTCACAGCCCTCCATCAGCTATCAATCTCCTTCCCACGCTCTGTCTCCCAGACTTACAAGCTCGCAGTTCTACCATTGTCTTAATCACTTTTAATGTACATGTTAATAATGTGCTACATTTCCTGAATTATTCAAGTTTAAGGCACACCTGACCTGCCTCTTGAGAAATCTGTAGGCAGGTCAGGAAGCAACAGTTAGAACTGGACATGGAACAACAGACTGGTTCCAAATAGGAAAAGGAGTATGTCAAGGCTGTATATTGTCATCCTGCTTATTTAACTTCTATGCAGAGTACATCATGAGAAACGCTGGACTGGAAGAAACACAAGCTGGAATCAAGATTGCCGGGAGAAATGTCAATAACCTCAGATGTGCAGATGACACCACCCTTATGGCAGAAAGTGAAGAGGAGCTAAAGAGCCTCTTGATGAAAGTGAAAGAGGAGAGTAAAAAAGTTGGCTTAAAACTCAACATTCAGAAGACTAAGATCATGGCATCTGGTCCCATCACTTCATGGCAGATAGATGGGGAAACAGTGGAAACAGTGGCAGACTTTATTTTTCTGGGCTCCAAAATCACTGCAGATGGTAACTAAATCCATGAAATTAAAAGACACTTGCTCCTTGGGAGAAAAGTTATGACCAACCTACACAGCATATTAAAAAGCAGAGACATTACTTTGCCAACAAAGTCTGTCTAGTCAAGGCTATGGTTTTTCCAGTGGTCATGTATGGATGTGAGAGTTGGACTATAAAGAAAGCCAAGCACCAAAGAATTGATGCTTTTGAACTGTGGTGTTGGAGAAGAGATCCAGCCAGTCCATCCTAAAGGAGATCAGTCCTGGGTATTCATTGGTAGGACTAATGTTGAAGCTGAAACTCCAGTACTTTGGCCATCTGATACAAAGAACTGACTCATTGGAAAAGACCCTGATGCTGGGAAAGATTGAAGATAGGAGGAGAAGGGGGCGCCAGAGGATAAGATGGTTGGATGGCATCACCAACTCAGTGGACATGAGTTTGGGTAAACTCTGGGAACTGGTGATGGACAGGGAGGCCTGGTGTGCTGCGGTTCATGGGGTCACAAAGAGTTGGACACGACTGAGCGACTGAACTGAACTGAAGGCACTCTGTCCCGTTCCACAACCTGCTCTCATTATTACTGCCTGAATTTTGCCATCGTCTAGAGCCATCCCACATTTGAAATCTTGTTCTGGAAATTTTCTTTCTCCTTTAAGGACAGTAATGACTGATCATCATAGAAACTGAAAACGCCGATAACGCTATCACCCAAAGCTATGTCAGAGCTCCTTAGTGACGCCCTGTCTTCCCGACATGGGGATCCGGCAGTGAGACTGGGTGTGCCTCTTGTCTCTCACCTCCTTCTTGAGATTTAAGTTTGGCCTCAGCTGGTTCTACTATCTCAATTCTACACTCATGTTTCATCTTCCCAAATTCTTGACATCTTTTTCCACCGTGCCTCCTCCTTTTGATCCTCGTAGGGTCATATTTTATTTATTTCAGTGGTTCCTGGAAGGAATAGAGATAAACAAGTGTGTTCAGTCCACTGTGTTAAACTTCCTAGCTACAGTCAGTCCCATTGCGTGCTCACTCAGCCTTGCTCACGCCCTTACCGAACCACCTCATGCCATCTTCTTCACTCTCATTTTTCCCACCCCACATATGAATCCCGAACTGTTTATTCATCTCCAGACGTGCACATCCCTTGATACTATACATAGGGAACCAAAAACTTCAAAAAGCCTAAGGAAACCTGTTACTGCTTCTGGTCTCAGCCACGTCGTTTGTGCTGCTGTTCCATCGCTAACTTGCGCCCGACTCTTGGCGACCTCCTGGCCTGCACCACGCCCGGATCCTCTGTCCCCCTCTGTCTCCTGGAGTTTGCTCAGGTTCCTGTCCTTTGAGTCGGTGATGCCATCTATCTCATTCTCTGCCATCCCCATCTCCTTTTGCCCTTAATCTTTCCCAGCGTCAAGGTCTTTTTCTGAGGCTTTCATCACTTTCCTCTTAGAATTCCACAACAGAAATTCTAAGCCTTTATCAAGCTTTTCAGGTACAGTTCTGAGGAGGTCTGTTGCCCAGGTTTGCAATCTGCCACCCAGATTCATCTTGAACATGGTGCATAAGCCTACTGTGTTTAAAATCTCTCATCTGTAAAATCAGGATGATGATAACAGTTCTTAACAATGTAGTTACAGGCATAATAGTATTAATCACAGGATTGTTATAATGATTAAATAGACATAAAGCTATTAATAGACATAAAGCTTCCAGGAGAATTCCTTGTACATAAAAAAGTACTATGGCCTTTTTCCTTAAATAAATGGACTAGCACCAACTCAGAGGAAACCAAAGCTACTTATTTTTAAATTCATTACCTTATCACAAACTTCACAAATGTTCATACTGACATACACATTTCTTTTTCCTTCTTACTTATTTCAGAGAAAAATAACACATAACATAGACCAGGCAGTATCTGCAGAGAAAAACTAGAAGTGCCTGAACTATTCTGTCACCCCCAGAAGGCCTTCAGGAAGAAGTGATGTGGCTAGGTTTGAAGGATAAATATGAGCAAGACGATGACAGTGAGGGAGGCATTTGAGGCAAGAAGTCTGCTGTATACAAACATATGGGCATGGATGCAGTTTGACATTCTGGAATCTATATCCATTTTTAATCGAGCAAGAATTCATGTGTGTGTACAGAGTATAAGCTGTTATGTGGGGATGGAGATTTTCTCTTATTTATACAGCACTTGTGAATGTTTATAGCTGAGTTACATCATTGTTCATTCACCTTCAAGTTTATATCATCTGAGGTAGGATATCTCATGCAGTTTGGAATGATGTCTTATACTTCTCCTAACTGTGTCTATCATAAACCACAGCGCTAAATGTGTCATAGTGAAAGTGAAAGTCGCTCAGTCGTGTCCGACTCTTTGCGACCCCATGGACTATATGGACTATACAGCCAGTGGGATTCTCCAGGCCAGAACCCTGGAGCGGGCAGCCTTTCGCTTCTCCAGGGGAGCTTCCCGACCCAGGGATCCAACCCAGGTCTCCCGCATGGCAGGTGGATTCTTCCCCAGCTGAGCCACAGGGAAGCCCAAGAATCCTGGAGTGGGCAGCCTATCCCTTCTACAGGGGATCTTCCTGACCCAGGGACTGAACCCAGGTCTCCTGCGTTGCAGACGGATTCTTCACCAGCTGAGCCACAGGGAAGCCCAAGATGTGTCAGAAGTCCTCAGTAAATAATGATTAAATAGTTACTTGGAATTCAAAAGGGCTGCCACTGTTTGCAGTCAGTAATTTTTCTAGTAATCAAGGAAACACTCATTTAAATAAGAATGTTTTTATGATGACAAGAGACATGTAAACATGAAAGACATTAACACGAGCTGGAGCTTTGCATCATGCCCACAGTTAATAGAAAAAGGGCAGTGAGTGCACGTAGGGGACACACTGATTTTATACGCATTTATGCTAAAGTGATCACCCGTGCTAAGATGCTGGGCTTCCCTGGTGGCTCAGTGGTTAAAGCGTCTGCCCACAATGCAGGAGACCTGGGTTCGATCCCTGGGTCGGGAAGATTCCCCTGGAGAAGGAAATGGCAACGCACTCCAGTATTCTTGCCTGGAGAATCCCATGGACGGAGGAACGTGATGGGCTACAGACCACAGGGTCGCAAAGAGTCAGACACGACTGAGCGACTTCACTTTCACTTTCATGCTAAGATGCAACTGAAGGAACAGATACCTGAAGAAAAGGACTTCCTGTATTAAATGCAGCTACGCTGCGTTTTTAACAGGCAATGTTAATCAGTGGTAATGCTTACATTAAACTGAATTGCACAATTATTATGGAGAAAAGTCCGTCAGAACAGCTTTTTCATAGCCCCCTTGCTAGTGCAGCTCTGTATAAAGCTGGAAAGTCTCCCAAGTATATCTTCTGCACCAAGAGCTCCCCGCTCTGCGTTTCTCCTTGCTGCTCCGCGGTGGTAGCGTTTCTCTTCCCGCTTTAAGCGCCCAGCACCCTTCTACTTCCGGTGTCACATCCTGCTATTGAAAGGCGGGAATGCACTAATGCAGTTCGGATATGCTTTTATTAATGTTTCCACCTTCTCACAACATGATATCAGTACTTCTGCTGCAGTTTTTCAGTTGCTCAAAGCCCTCCTCCTGAAAATTGTCTTCATGGCCAAACAGGAAATGATAGTAAAGTGAGCCATTTACATGCGATGAGTTTTGACAAGTTGGAATTTAATATGAAGACATTTGCATCAACACGTTCCTTCAGACAGGATTTACATATTAATTAATACTTTTCTCTGATGACGATATGGAAGATTTTCAGTTCTATTTAAGGAATTTAAGTTTTCAGCCAGAAAGTGAAGACATTTGTGGTTTGTGTTGTTCAGGGATGTTCTGCAAAGCGTGGAGCTCATGCAGGAAGAAAAAAGATCTAGTAAGACAAAATCCTGTGAGAAGCTACTCATTTGGTTTTGCCTCAGAGACACCCCAAAAAGCATAATGGTCAGAGACACTACATTCACTTCAAGTGCTTAACAGCACTTATTTATCTTAGAGCCTATGGAAATAGAAAAATAAATATTTCCTATATAATTAACCATTTTTCAGAATACCCGATAAAACCATAAAAATACATGGCGTTCTGGTCAATCTCTCACTGGTTCAGTTTTCTACTGGACTCTGTGAATCTCCTTTGAAATCTCCTACTGCACTTTAACTCATGAGCATAATTACTTGCTTCCTTGAATCAATTGTTTTTAAACTAGTTGCAGATTATTCTCAACCTCTGCTAAAGCAATTGTCAAATAACCCTTTAAACACAATGCTTATCAACTGATTTACAGGCAACGTTACTTTAAAACAACCTTTTTCTGAAAATTCTGGTTGCCTATTTAACTTCCTAATGTCATTTGCTAGTAGCTCCACTTTGCAGTCTAAGTGGTCTGTGTTTAGTTCCGCACAGCTGCTCGGTACCAATTGTGTTCCATGCTGTGACAATAGAACAAGCATGTGAGCCTTGTCGGGACAGGGAGAGTCTCTTCCTCATGGGGAACTATGTGGGGAAAAAGCAGATCTTCCGTGAATAGGAAGAAGGGCATAATGCCTTATTCTTGTTTCCCTCATTCCCCTTTCAACACAGTTTCTATTGGGAGAAAATGTTTTTCTTCTACTATTTTAGGTCAGAATAATTGGGTGACTGAAAATTAACAAATAAAAGAGAATAACAGGAGAGAACACAAATTTCAGTCGTGCATACAGAAGAGCACTCAGAAACAGAACCTGTCTCCTACACTGGCAGGTAGGTTCTTTACCACTAAGCCACCAGGGAATCCTTTTATCCTATAGCTTATTTCAAAATGCAGCAGAATCTGGCTTTACCCCACAATTCCACCCAAAACTGCTTTTGCTATGCTCAGAAAAACTAACTTGATATTAAAAGAGATTTTCAACAGGGTCCTTTTTTACATTTGATATTTTGTTACCAATTCCCTCTTGGAAGACTCCTCTCTTGTCTCTGAAGATACTAATCTCTTCTAGTTTCTAGCTACCATTCTGGACGTTCTATTCAATTCTATTGTGAAGTCTTCTCTTATTCTGATATTCTGTAAAATGTCTGTTCCTAAGTGTTCTATCCTGAGCCCTCTTCTAATTTCATACATTTCTATAATTCAGTCCCACCATCTAAGGTGATGAATTTCAGCTAGTTTATCTCCCTTTCAGTTATGTTTCCTGAGCTTCATTCATAAGTAGTTTAATTCAATGCCCCATTCAATATCTCTGGATTTCCTACAAGTACATGAAATCACCAAAATCGTAACTACTTGTAGGACAACCATAGATTAAAAAGATTGGAACCTATCAGAAAAGATCTTCTGCAGTTGAAGGCATAATGAAGGAACCACAACAAGTGAGTAGGGGGCGTGGGCTCATGATCTAGTGAAGTCCCGTACTCCTAATGGGGTGACCCACAAACTGGGGATATATCCCAAGTTCCTCCTAAAGCAGAGCTTTGAACTGCACGCCAGGGTCCCCAGCCCAGGCATCCTGCAGCGGGAAGAGACACAGCCAAAGCATTTGGCTTTGAAGGCCAGCAGGTCTCATTTGGGGGAGTCCCAAGAACTGGAGGAAATAGAGGTGTCACTCTTAAAGAATGCACACAAAATCCGACATGCTCTGAGACCCAGAGCAAAAGCAGTACTTTCACCGGAGCCTGAGTGAGACATCTTGGTGCTGGTCTTGGAGCCTCTCCAGGAGACACAGGAGTAAACTGGAGGTCACCCTGGGGACACAGGCACTGGCAGCAGCCATGCTGGGAGCTCCTTCCACCACAGCCCTTGGCGTCGCCCGTACCATTGGAAAGCCTCCCTCCAGCTCTTTAGAGACAAGACCTGGCCCCACCCAGAAGCCTATAAGCACCAGTGCTGAGATGCCTCAGGCCAAGTGAAAGGTTGTTGCTGACACACGCAAATGCAGTTCCTATCAAAATAACATCACCATGATACCAAAACCAGACAAAGAGATAACATAGAAAATTACAGGCCAATATCACTGATAAACATAGATGCAAAAATCCTCAACAAAATACTAGCAAACTGACTCCAACAATACATTTAAAAGGATCATACACCTTGATTAAGTGGGATTTGCTCAGGAATGCAAGCATTTTTCAATATCCACAATCAATCAATGTGATACACCACAATAAAAGATTGAAGAATAGCTGTAGAGAAAGCTTTGGACAAAATTTAACATCCATTTATGATTAAAAAAAAAAAAACTCTCTAGAAAGTGGTCACATAGGAACATACCTCAACAGAAATGAAAGTCATATAAGACAAACCACAGCTAACATCATACTCAGTGGTGAAAATTGTAAGCGTTTCCTCTAAAATCAGGAGCAAGACAGGAAGGGCACTCCTGCCACTTTTATTCAACACAGTATTGGAAGCCCTACCACAGCAGACAAGAAAAGGACACAAAAGGAATTCAGATTAGAAAGGAAGAAGTAAAACGGTCACTTTTTGTAGATGACATGATGATACTGTGTAGAAAACCCTAAAGATGCTGCCAGGAAATGACTAGAGCTCAGCAATGAATTCAGTAAAATTTCAGGACACAAAATTAATATACAGAAATCTGTTGCATTTCTGTACACTAACAACAAACTACCAGAAAGAGAAATTAAGGAAAGAATTTTATTTACCATTGCATCAAAAAGAATGCGATACTTAAGAATAAACTTTCCTAAACTATAAGACACTGATGAAAGACACTGAATATGACACGAATTGATGGAAAGATGTACCATGTTCTTAGGAAGAATTGTTAAAATGGCCATACTAACTAAGGCAATCTACAGAGTCAAGGCAGTTCAGTTCAGTTCAGTCACTCAGTCATGTCCGACTCTTGGCGACCCCATGAATCGCAGCACGCCAGGCCTCCCTGTCCATCACCCACTCCCGAGATCACTCAGACTCACGTCCATCGAGTCCGTGATGCCATCCAGCCATCTCATCCTCGGTTGTCCCCTTCTCCTCCTGCCTCCAATCCCTCCCAGCATCAGGGTCTTTTCCAATGAGTCAACTCTTCTCATGAGGTGGCCAAAGTATTGGAGTTTCAGCTTTAGCATCATTCCTTCCAAAGAAATCCCAGGGCTGATCTCCTTCAGAATGGACTGGTTGGATCTCTTTGCAGTCCAAGGGACTCTCAAGAGTCTTCTCCAACACCACAGTTCAAAAGCATCAATTCTTCGGCGCTCAGCCTTCTTCACAGTCCAACTCTCACATCCATACATGACCACAGGAAAAACCATAGCCTTGACTAGTCGGAACTTAGTTGGCAAAGTAATGTCTCTGCTTTTGAATATGTTATCTAGCTTGGTCATAACTTTTCTTCCAAGGAGTAAGCATCTTTTAATTTCATGGCTGCAGTCACCATCTGCAGTGAGTTTGGAGCCTAAACAAATAAAGTCTGACATTGTTTCCACTGTTTCCCCATCTATTTCCCATGAAATGATGGGACCAGATGCCATGATCTTCGTTTTCTGAATGTTGAGCTTTAAGCCAACTTTTTCACTCTCCTCTTTCACTTTCATCAAGAGGCTTTTTAGCTCCTCCTCCCTTTCTGCCATAGGGGTGGTGTCATCTGTATATCTGAGGTTATTGATATTTTTCCCGGCAATCTTGATTCCAGCTTGTGTTTCTTCCAGTCCAGTGATTCTCATGATGTACTCTGTATATAAGTTAAATAAGCAGGGTGACAATATACAGCTTTGATGTACTCCTTGTCCTATTTGGAACCAGTCTGTTGCTCCATGTCTGGTTCTAACTGTTGCTTCCTGACCTGCATATAGGTTTCTCAAGAGGCAGGTCAGGTGGTCTGGTATTCCCATCTCTTTCAGAATTTTCCACAGTTTATTGTGATCCACACAGTCAAAGGCTTTGGCATAGTCAATAAAGCAGAAATAAATGTTTTTCTGGAACTCTCTTGCTTTTTCCATGATCCAGCAGATGTTGGCAATTTGATCTCTGGTTCCTCTGCCTTTTCTAAAACCAGCTTGAACATCAGGGAGTTCACGGTTCATGTATTGCTGAAGCCTGGGTTGGAGAATTTTGAGCATTACTTTACTAGCATGTGAGATGAGTGCAATGGTGCGGTAGTTTGAGTATTCTTTGGCATTGCCTTTCTTTGGAATTGGAATGAAAACTGACCTTTTCCAGTCCTGTGGCCACTGCCGAATTTTCCAGATTTGTTGGCATACTGAATGCAGCCCTTTCACAGCATCATCTTTCAGGATTTGAAACAGCTCAACTGGAATTCCATCACCTCCACTAGCTTTCTTCATAGTGACGCTTTCTAAGGCCCACTTGACTTCGCATTCCAGGATGTCTGGCTCTGGGTGAGTGATCATACCATCATTATTATCTGGGTCATGAAGATCTTTTTTTGCACAATTCTTGTGTGTATTCTTGCCACCTCTTCTTAATATCTTCTGCTTCTGTTAGGTCCATACGACTTCTGTCCTTTGTCGAGCCTATCTTTGCATGAAATATTCTCTTGATATCTCTAATTTTCTTGAAGAGCTCTCTAGTTTTTTCCATTCTGTTGTTTTCCTCTATTTCTTTGCATTGATTGCTGAGGAAGGCTTTCTTATCTCTTCTTGCTATTCTTTGGAACTCTGCATTTAGATGGTTATAGCTTTTCTTTTCTCCTTTGCTTTTCACCTCTCTTCTTTTCACAGCTATTTGTAAGGCCTCCCCAGACAGCCATTTTGCTTTTTGCATTTCTTTTCCATGGGGTGGTCTTGATCCCTGTCTCCTGTGAAATGTCACGAACCTCATTCCATAGTTCATCAGGCATTCTATCTATCAGATCTAGTCCCTTATATCTATTTCTCACTTCCACTGTATAATCATAAGGGATTTGATTTAGGTCTTACCTGAATGGTCTACTTTTCCCTACTTTCTTCTATTTAAGTCTGAATTTGGCAATAAGGAGTTCATGATCTGAGCCACAGTCAGCTTCCAGTCTTTAGCCAGTGTTTTGAAAAAAAAAAAAAAAAGGCATCTTTGAGATCAAAGACTTAAACAACTTTGCACTGGGTGGGATTTCTCCCAAGATTACATAGGGATTAGGTACTCTGGGATTGAGAGGCACTTCATTTATGATCTGGAGATCTTGAACCATTCGCCAGGTTCCATCTTTTTTTTCTTTTTGAGAGGACTGCGGTATTACATGGTGAGCTGGTGGGGACCACTAGCCCACAAGCAAGGAGTTTATTTATTAAAAGCTGTAGTCCCTCCTGAGCCTCTCTTTTGAGGGGATATTATTTCCAGTTAGGAAACTGAGTGGGATCTCAGAGGACAGTGATGACCAATTCAGCCACGTGGGCTCATCCAGGAGTCCCCTGGTCCCACACCTGGGGGTTAGTTTTGTCCTCCTATAGTTTTTGGTCCCTCTCTCGAAGGTATAATGGGTTCTTTGTAGTAACCAGAAGCTGTAGGGCTCTAGGGGCTGAAAAGCTTCCCATCACAAGAGTATTCCCCAGTTTAGTGAGTATATCTCTTCCCAATAAGGGAGTAGGACACTCAGGGACCACCAGAAACTAGTTGGAAAATATTTATCCATCCCAGCAACAAGGAAGTGCTTGGGTGAATCTTTTAGTAGTTGTTTTTTCTGTAGCATCCCAAATGGTACAGGTTTAGGAGGAGAAGGCTCTGGAGCAGGAGGTCAGGACAGAGTAGGTATCCCCTGTGTCAGCCAAGAAGTTCTTGGACCTACCTGCCATATCCAGTTGCAACCTTGTCTCCAGCCCTGTGATGGTTATCTGTGACAGGCGGGCTGGCTGGAGCGGGCTGCTTCAGTCCTCTTGAACCATTGTGAGGGAAGGCTTGGTGCTTGAACTTGAGGCTCTTGGGTCCCAAGGGCAGAGTGCCACCCAATGTCCCAATTGATGGCATTTGTAGCAAGCCGTTTTAGGAGACTTGTCACTCTTTGGCCCAATGCCCCGCCTGTCTACAGATCAGGCATTTGCCTTGTGCCTTGTCCTTCAAGGGCTTGGGGTTTGCATAAGAGCTTCCCTGGAGGGCGGCCAGCATCTGGGCATGCCTTGTCTCTTTCCTGTTCTCCCTCTTCTGGGCCTTGTCCTCCTTCTCCTGTTCTCTGTTATAAAAGGTATTGGTGGCTGTCTGGACCATCTCATCTAAAGAGGAAGCAGTGTCCTGCTGCTGTAGCTGTTGTAACTTTATTCTGATGTCTAATGCACATTGGGACAGGAATTTGTCCTTTAAAATCACCTGTCACTCATGAGTCTAAGTCCAGATTGGTAAACTTTTGGAGGGCCTCTTTTAGACTTTCCAGAAAAGCAATGTGGTTCTCACTGGGCTCCTGAGTTATTGCTGAGACTGTGCACTGTCCCACAAGTAATAGGCTTGCTTCTATTTCCATTGGTGGACTTCCTTAGGGGTGAGTCTGAACCTTATCCTACCCAGTACTGTTGCAACCCAAGAGCCAGGCATCCCCCAGTCAGGGTGCAGATCTCCAGCCAAGCTGAAGCATGACAGCCTCCTGGAGATCAAATCCCCAAGCAGGTGGAGGCGGGTCGGCCTCCTGAGAATTGGGTCCCTGGGCAGGTCGAAGCATGACAAACTCCTGGGACCCCTGGACTGGCGGATCCCTGAGCAGGTTGAGGCATGACAACCCTTTGAGGGCCAGATCCCTAGGCAGGTCAAGGCAGGTTGACTTCCTGGGACCACTGGACTGGAGTTGGGCATCCCCTAGGTCTCCAGTGTGATAAGTGCTGGGTAGGAGTCAGTTCCTTTCAGTTCAGTTGCTCAGTCATGTCTGACTCTTTGTGACCCCATGAACTGCAGAACACCAGGCCTCCTTGTCCACTACCAACTCCCAGAGTCCACCCAAACTCATGTCCATTGAGTCGGTGATGCTATCCAACTATCTCATCCTCTGCTGTCCCCTTCTCCTCCCACCTTCAATCTTTCCCAGCATCAAAGTCTTTTTAAATGACTCAGCTCTTCACATCAGGTGGCCAAAGCATTGGAGTTTCAGCTTCAACATCAGTCCTTCCAATGAACACCCAGGACTGATCTCCTTTAGGATGGACTTGTTGGATCTCCTTGCAGTCCAAGGGACTCTCAAGAGTCTTCTCCAACACCACAGTTCAAAAGCATCAATTCTTTGGTGCTTAGCTTTCTTTATAGTCCAACTCTCACATCCATACATGACCGCAGGAAAAACCATAGTTTTGACTAGATGGATCTTTGTTGACAAAGTAATGTCTCTGCTTTTGAATATGTTATCTAGGTTGGTCATAACTTTTCTTCCAAGGAGTAAGAGTTTTAATTTCATGGCTGCAGTCACTATCTGCAGTGATTTGGGAGCCCCCCAAAATAAAGTCAGCCACTGTTTCCACTGTTTCCCCATCTATTTCCCGTGAAGTGATGGGACTGGATGCCATGATCTTCGTTTTCTGAATGTTGAGCTTTAAGCCAACTTTTTCACTCTCCTCTTTCACTTTCATCAAGAGGATTTTTAGTTCCTCTTCACTTTCTGCCATAAGGGTGGTGTCATCTGCATGTCTGAGGTTATTGATATTTCTCCCAGCAATCTTGATTCCAGCTTGTGCTTCATCCAATCCAGCATTTCTCATGATGTACTCTACATATAAGAGTAGGATTAAGGGGTTGTAATTTTAACTCGTTGCCAGTTTGTTAACTGCAGATGGGAATAGACATCATGCTGTAAAGCAACCCAAGCCTGTGCCCGGAGACTGGGAACCTGCTGAGACAGTCATAAGCCTTATCTTCTTACTGCTCTAAGGGATTGTAGTCACACCCCCTAGTCCTCCATTAGAACAGGTTGGGTGTCTCCAATGGTAAACATTTCATTGTCATAGACCCACTTTAGGTAATAACAGAAGTAACGACAAAGGAGTGGGCTATCTGGCCCTGTTAGGGGCATTGCTGCTGCTAAGTCACTTCAGTCGTGTTCGACTCTAAGTGTTTTAATAATAGGCTGGGTATAGCAAGTGAAAGTGAAGTCACTCAGTCGTGTCTGACTCTTTGTGACCCCATGGACTGTAGCCTATCAGGCTCCTCCATCCATGGGATTTTCCAGGCAAGAGTGCTGGAGTAGATTGCCATTTCCTTCTCCAGGGGATCTTCTCGACCCAGGAATCGAACCCAGGTCCCCCACATTGCAGGCAGACGCTTTACCGTCTGAGCCACTAGGGAAGCCCGGATATAGCAATGTTGTCCACAATGGGGCAGGGTCCTGGTTATAGGAGTTAGTAAGTGGCTTAAAAACAAATTGGTAAGAGACAATAGACCAGGCGTTCCATAAAAGTGGAGTGGAAGTTTGATCCAGGGGTATGTTTGTAACTTTCAGAGAAGGGTGGTAAGGGTTTGAGCCCAAATGGCCTGCAGCACTAACTCCCAAAGTGGCAAACATTATCCCGGGAAGCCCAGTTGCCTTTGAAGGGATGCAAACTGACGGACTTCTAGCAGGCACTGTGTGCCTGTCGCCAGCCCTAGCGGGTTCACTGGGAGATGCTGATGTTGCACATGTAGGAAACATGGACGATGAAGGCCTGAATATGGAGAGGGATTACATATTAAACAGTATTTCCCTCCCAAGGGCCAGCTATTTTCTGGTTGTCTCTCCAGAAGATTATAGAGGTAACACTGTGGGCCTGGACGGGGTTCAGGAAAAGAGCATGAAACAGCAGGGAAGGGGGCAGGGCACAGTTTTTGAAAGAATGACATATCACAAGAGCATAACATAAACTGATTCAAATCAGTTGGGTCCAAGATGACAAGTCAAATTCATGTAACTCTTAATCCCCAATCTGTAAGCTAAATGACACACCCAGAGGTGGTAGGACAGCTCCAAGGCACTCCTCTGACAGAGCAGTGGGTGGCTCCCCAGTGGTTGGGATGATCTTCCCAGTCATTAGCATGTGAATTCACCCAGCCAGCAAAACCCAGCCAGACCATATTCCATGGCCCAAACTCTTGGCCTCTGCAATGGGCCACACCCTGCAGAGTGTGCTTCTCTCTGAATCCTAACACATCCACCTCTCTTGCCTATCACTTTGTCGCTCACTGAATTTTTGCAATGAGACATCAGAGCCTGAGCTTCATTAGGTCCTGAAGCCAGGCATCCTGGGTTGTGGCTGGGTTCAAGTCTCGGGAGAGAGAACTGAAGGATAGGAGGAAAAAGCAGTGGGTAAAACGTGTCAAGGAAGCCCCTTCATAGCCTGCTGGAAAATCTGCTAAATACCTGATGTGTGCTCATAGTTTTCATTGGCCTGATCCTTGGCACAAAGAAGATTAACAACAGAAGAACCCCCACCAGCTTGGGCAACAGCTACTAGGGCTCAGCAGAGAGTGCCTTTGGGGACATATTGAGGAGTAGCCTCTCCAGAGTCCCTCAGCTGCACCCACTGCCACTCGCCTGTTCACAGGGGGTTCCAGGAAACAAGAAATGAGAGATTGTAAAGGAATTAAGATTCTGTTAGGCATCTGTACCTCCAGCCATAGGAGCGAGGACCTCCTACCTTAACTAGAGGTCTTCTGGAGTCTGAGACTGAGCCGCGTGAGCTTTCTGCTGAGTTTGTGTTTTGCTGTCCTGGTTTCCAGCTCGATGGGCTTCTTGTCACTTCCCCTGAGTTGGGTTTTATTCTCATTCCACCTCTACCATGGGAGTTTTCATGAGTTGGGCTCCGGCTATGCTTGGCCTCCTCCTTGCGGGGCCTCCTTGAGGTTGTTTCAGCCAAGTTAAAGCCTGAGTCAGGGCACCATAGATGTCAGGGGAGTGTAATCTCCTCGGTTCTGTCTCATCTCAGTTCAGTTCACTTCAGTCGCTCAGTCGTGTCCGACACTTTGCGACCCCATGAATCGCAGCATGCCAGGCCTCCCTGTCCATCACCAACTCCCGGAGTTCACTCAGACTCATGTCCATTGAGTTGGTGAAGCCATCCAGCCATCTCATCCTGTCATCCCCTTTTCCTCCTGCTCCAAATCCCTCCCAGCATCAGAATCTTTTCCAATGAGTCAACTCTTCGCATGAGGTGGCCAAAGTATTGGAGTTTCAGCTTTAGCATCATTCCTTCCAAAGAAATCCCAGGGCTGATCTCCTTCAGAATGGACTCGTTGGATCTCCTTGCAGTCCAAGGGACTCTCAAGAGTCTTCTCCAACACCACAGTTCAAACGCATCAATTCTTCGGCGCTCAGCCTTCTTCACAGTCCAACTCTCACATCCATACATGACCACAGGAAAAACCATAGCCTTGACTAGACGGACCTTAGTCGGCAAAGTAATGTCTCTGCTTTTGAATATACTATCTAGGTTGGTCATAACTTTTCTTCCAAGGAGTAAGTGTCTTTTAATTTCATGGCTGCAATCACCATCTGCATTGATTTTAGAGCCCCCCAAAATAAAGTCTGACACTGTTTCCACTGTTTCTCCATCTATTTCCCATGAAGTGATGGAACCACATGCCATGATCTTTGTTTTCTGAATGTTGAGCTTTAAGCCAACTTTTTCACTCTCCTCTTTCACTTTCATCAAGAAGCTTTTTAGTTCCTCTTCACTTTCTGCCATAAGGGTGGTGTCATCTGTATATCTGAGGTTATTGATATTTCTCCCAGCAATCTTGATTCCAACTTCTGTTTCTCTTCCAGTCCAGCGTTTCTCATGATGTACTCTGCATAGAAGTTAAATAAGCAGGGTGACAATATACAGCCTTTGACATACTCCTTTTCCTATTTGGAACCAGTCTGTTGTTCCATGTCCAGTTCTAACTGTTGCTTCCTGGCCTGCATACAGATTTCTCAAGAGGCAAGTTAGGTGGTCTGGTATTCCCATCTCTTGAAGAATTTCCCACAGTTTATTGTGATCCACACAGTCAAAGGCTTTGGCATAATCAATAAAGCAGAAATAGATGTTTTTCTGGGACACTCTTGTTTTTTTCCATGATCCAGCAGATGTTGGCAATTTGATCTCTAGTTCCTCTGCCTTTTCTAAAACCAGCTTGAACATCAGGGAGTTCACGGTTCATGTATTGCTGAAGCCTAGCTTGGAGAATTTTGAGCATTACTTTACTAGTGTGTGAGATGAGTGCAATTGTGCGGTAGTTTGAGCATTCTTTGGCATTGCCTTTCTTTGGGATTGGAATGAAAGTAGACCTTCTCCAGTCCTGTGGCCACTGCTGAGTTTTCCAGATTTGCTGGCATATTGAGTTCAGCACTTTCATAGCATCATCTTTCAGGATTTGAAATAGCTCCACTGGAATTCCATCACCTCCACTAGCTTTGTTCGTAGTGATGCTTTCTAAGGCCCACTTGACTTCATTTTCCAGGATGTCTGGCTCTAGATGAGTGATCACACCACGTGATTATCTGGGTCATGAAGATCTTTTTTGTACAGTTCTTCTGTGTATTCTTGCCACCTCTTCTTAATATCTTCTGCTTCTTTTAGGTCCATACAATTTTTGTCCTTTATCGTGGTCCACTGGAGAAGGGAATGGCAAACCACTTCAGTATTCTTGCCTTGAGATCCCCATGAACAGTATGAAAAGGCAAAATGACAGGATACTGAAAGAGGAACTCCCCAGGTCATTAGGTGCCCAATATGCTACTGGAGATCAGAGGAGAAATAAGTACAGAAGAATGAAGGGATGGAGCCAAAGCAAAAACAATACCCAGTTGTGGATGTGACTGGTGATAGAAGCAAGGTCCGATGCTGTAAAGAGCAATATTGCATAGGAACCTGGAATGTCAGGTCCATGAATCAAGGCAAATTGGAAGTGGTCAAATAAGAGATGGCAAGAGTGAACGTCAACATTCTAGGGATCAGCGAACTAAAATGGACTGGAATGAGTGAATTTAACTCAGATGACCATTATATCTACTACTGTGGGCTGGAATCTCTCAGAAGAAATGGAGTAGCCATCATGGTCAACAAAAGAGTCTGAAATGCAGTACTTGGATGCAATCTCAAAAACGACAGAATGATCTCTGTTCATCTCCAAGGCAAACCATTCAATATCACAGTTATCCAAGTCTATGCCCCAACCAGTAATGCTGAAGAAGCTGAAGTTGAACGGTTTTATGAAGACCTACAAGACCTTTTAGAACTAACACCCAAAACAGATTTCCTTTTCATTATAGGGGACTGGAATGCAAAAGTAGGAAGTCAAGAAACACCTGGAGTAACAGGCAAATTTGGCCTTGGAATGCGGAATGAAGCAGGGCAAAGACTAATAGAGTTTTGCCAAGAAAATGCACTGTCATAGCAAACATCCTCTTCCAACAACACAAGAGAAGACTCTACACATGGACATCACCAGATGGTCAACACCGAAATCAGATTGATTATATTCTATGCAGCCAAAGATAGAGAAGCTCTATACAGTCAACAAAAACAAGACCAGGAGCTGACTGTGGCTCAGATCATGAACTCCTTATTGCCAAATTCAGACTTAAATTGAAGAAAGTAGAGAAAACTGCTAGACCATTCAGGTATGACCTGAATCAAAATCCCTTATGACTATACAGTGGAAGTGAGAAATAGACTTAAGGGCCTAGATCTGATAGACAGAGTGCCTGATGAACTATGGATGGAGGTTCGTGACATTGTACAGGAGACAGGGGTCAAGACCATCCCCATGGAAAAGAAATGCAAAAGAACAAAATGCTGTCTGGGGAGGCCTTACAAATAGCTATGAAAAGAAGAGAGGTGAAAAGCACAGGAGAAAAGGAAAGATATAAGCATCTGAATGCAGAGTTCCAAAGAATAGCATGAAGAGATAAGAAAGCCTTCTTCAGCGATCAATGCAAAGAAATAGAGGAAAAGAACAGAATGAGAAAGACTAGAGAGCTCTTCAAGAAAATTAGAGATACCAAGGGAACATTTCATGCAAAGATGGGCTAGATCAAGGTCTCCAAGTCAGTTCTGCCTAAAGGCTCAGAACTGACTTGAGAAACCAATGTGTTATACTCTTACATTTTTCTCCTTACCTATGTTAATGAACCTATTTGTATGGGAATCTGCCTTTCTTCAGTTCACTTAAGTCGCTCAGTCGTGTCTGACTCTTTGTGACCCCATGAATCTCAGAACGCCAGGCCTCCCTGTCCATCACCAACTCCCGGAGTTCACTCAGACTCACGTCCATCGAGTTGGTGATGCCATCCAGCCATCTCATCCTCGGTCGTCCCCTTCTCCTCCTGCCCCAATCCCTCCCAGCTTCAGAGTCTTTTCCAATGAGTCAGGTCTTCGCATGAGGTGGCCAAAGTACTGAAGCTTCAGCTTTAGCATCATTCCTTCCAAAGAAATCCCAAGGTTGATCTCCTTTAGGATGGACTGGTTGGATTTCCTTGCAGTCCAAGGGACTCTCAAGAGTCTTCTCCAACACCACACTTCAAAAGCATCAATTCTTCGGTGCTCAGCCTTCTTCACAGTCCAACTCTCACATCCATACGTGACCACAGGAAAAACCACAGCCTTGACTAGACGGACCTTAGTCAGCAAAGTAATATCTCTGCTTTTGAATAGGCTATCTAGGTTGGTCATAACTTTTCTTCCGAGGAGTAAACGTCTTTTAATTTCATGGCTGCAGTAGAAACAGTGTCAGACTTCATTTTTGGGGGCTCCAAAATCACTGCAGATGATGACTGCAGCCTTTCTTCAAGGTTGTGTCAATTGTTTTATTTCCAAGGATGACTCACTTGGTGCCAGTGTTATCTCAAAATGCATGTTGTGAGTGAGGGGCCTGGTGCCATTCTCTGAGTTTTGAGACATTTCCTTTCTCTAATTAGTAGCCTGCTAGTAGTTATATAACATCCAGCTAAAGACTAGCAGGGGGCACTCTTCCTTCCTCTTTGTGATGTCTATGTCAGAAGCTTTCTTTTTCTCTTTTATACTTTAATAAAACTTTATCACATAAAAGCTCTGAGTGATCAAGCCTCGTCTCTGGCCCCAGATTGAATTCTTCTCTGGAGGCCAAGAATCCCAGCATCTTTCATGGTTCAGCAACAACCTTTCAACATTAAAGTTTTATTTGAACTTGACTCCTATATCCTTATGTAATGCCTCTCTTAATCACTGACAATTTTCTTTATTCTTAACTCTCCTCTGAAATTAACATAGCTACTCCAGCTTTCTTTTTATTTGTGTTATCATGGTATGTTGTTTCTCCATGGTATGTTTTTTCTCCACATGGGCTCTCCAGAGAGCTCAGCTGGTAAAGAATCCTCCTGCAATGCAGGAGACCCTGGTTTGATTCCTGGGTTGGGAAGATCCCCTGGAGAAGAGATAGGCTCCCCACTTCAGTATTCTTGGGTTTCTCTGATGGCTCAGATGGTAAAGAATCTGCCTGCAATGAGGGAGACCTGGATTTGATCACTGGGTCAGAAAGACCCCATGGAGGATTGTATGATACCCACTCCAGTATTCTTGCCTGGAGAATCCCCATGGACAGAGGAGCCTGGCGGGCTACAGTCCATGGTGTTGCAAGAGTCAAACACGACTGAGCAACTGAGCACAGTGCAGACATATCTGAACGGGCAAAATACGTGAAGAAGTTTGTGTTCTACATGAGCGTTCACCAAAGAGTGACTTCTGCAGAGGAATATATCAACAATCGAGTGGATAGGATGACCCATTCTGTGAACATCAGTCAGTCTCTCTCCTCAGCAACCTCTGTCATCTCTCGATGTGCTCCTGCACAAAATGGCCATGGTAGCAGGGATGGAAGTTTTGCATGGGCTCAGCAATGTGGGCTCCCATTCTCCAAGGCTGACCTGCTATGGCACCTCTGAATGCCCAACCTGCAGCCACAGAGGCCGACACTGATATGGTGTCCTTTCTCCAGGTGATCAGGCAGCTCTCTGGTGGCAGGGGAGTTACATCAGACCACTCCCATCTGGATTTGGGTTTGCCTTCCCTGCGTGAAGTGTTTCTGCCCAAACTACCTTCCATGAACCTACAAAATGCTTCACCCACCATCACAGGATTTTTATATAGCATTGTTTCTGATCTTTGCACTTTACAGCAAAAAAACTGCAGTTATGGGCACATGCTCACCAGTCTTACACATATGCTAAAACCTTGATCCTGGACTTCCTAGTCTCCAGAACTGTGAGAAAATAAATTTATGTAATTTAAACCACCCAATTTGTGGTTTTTCATTATGGCAGCCTGAGCTGACAAAGCCAACCACTAATTTTCATGAGTGTTATAAACTAACAATTACATTAAATTATTTTCCTATGTTGTATTCAATTATTGAAAAAATTCTCTTCCCACTGAGCTGGAGTGGCATCTTTGTTATAAATCAGGTCACTGTATATATATAAATCCTCTTTTTTACCCTTTATTTCCTTTGGTATTATGTTTATTTCTGCATCTATATGTCAATTGCTATGAATTTACATTAAGACTTAAAAGCTGTTGGTGTAAGTCCTCAGGTTTGTTCTTGTTTTTTCAGATACTTTTGAATTCTAAGTCCTTTGTATTTCCATACTGAAACTAGAGTCAACCTGTCAGTTTCCACCAAGAATAAACAACTCCTGAGATTTCTTAAAAACTGGGGCTGGATTGTGTTTGTAGGTTATTTGGGGGAAAACTGTTTCATCTTAATAATGTATTTCACAATCATGACAGAGTTCTCCATTTATTTAAATCATCTTGAACTTTTCTCTGCAATGATTTGTAATTTTCTGAATAGAGGTTTTGAACACTTTCCTTCCAAATTAAATGCACCGGGGGAATGATGTGTTACCATGTTAACAGTAACATGAGAATTCACTTACTAAAAGCATTACTTATTTGTTGCTATATGTTGTTTTGAGGCTTCAAGTATCCACAGGTAATACCAATTAATCATGTGAAATAATTATTAAAAATCATTAAGCATATGGTTTGTAACAAAGCTCAAGAAGAGCCAGTTATTTTACTTTCTTCTAAACCTCTTTTGTATAGCTAAGGTAAGAAATTGTTAGTGGTAAACAGATGCCTTAATCCTATTCAGACATGAAACAAGCACACACACGTGCACAGAGGCATGTATGTGCGTGCACAGCACACACAGCCATCCTTAGAAATTCAGAAATAATTTCCAGCAAAATTAATACAGGTCTAAGTTTATCAGCCCAATTCTGAGAATAAATATGTCTCAATCAGTGCAGCAAGGCATATATTATAATTGGCAGAAGGCTGCTTTAGGAGTTACTAGTTTTTAGGACAAGGTGAATAAAAGTTAAACTTATCACAGTAAAACAAAAAACACAAAGTGAAGAAAAGCAACCTAATCATATGCTTTTTTTTTTTTTTTTTTGGCCCATTAGATGTAGATTATGTGAATAGGATGAGAAAAAACTAATTCTTCCAAGTTGTTAAAATAATAATAATGTTTATTATTGCATTGCCAGCCAATAATCTAAACACTTAATATACATTGACAATATACGATTAATTGTATATACATTTTCACAGCAACTACACTTGTTACTATCAGTTCTACTTTGCGGTGCTAGACATAGGATTGGACCTAAGAAGTGGGCTCCAGAGACTACACTCTGAAATGGGTGTTGTACCCAAAATATTTAACTTAAAAAACTAAAATCAACTCAAGAAAAATAATATATGCATGTCTCATTGTTTTCTTGCAACCAGCTTTTTATAGTTTTTTTCCCCTTCCATTCTCAATTTGCACACATCTTTGCACAAATCCTCTGAGGTATTTAATCAAACATATTATATATTTATATAAAACACCATCTCCAAAATTGTGCCTTATATTGATATTCACTGTTAATCTCTCCCCTTCAAAATGTTCTGAAGCACTTACAGACACTGTGTTATAGCTCTTACATGATCTTTCAGAACTGTATCCTTAGTTACAAAGAAAAATTTCTTTCACTTTTCTACTAAAAATCAACATTATCTTTAGGGATAGTATGGCAGAGTTCAGCTTACTAAACAAGACATCTTCAGACAAGAAGGAAATCCATTTAGAAAGGAATGGTTTGCATTGCTCTTTTGATGATTACAAGAAGAGAAGACAAAAAACATACAAAGTTTACATCTTAGGCTTTTTCTTTCTTGATGATAAACAGACATACTGTACTTTTTGAAGTCTCTATCAAAAATGAACTTTAGAATTGTTCTTATCAATGAAATTACTCAAGTCACAGCTATAATCCTTCATGCGTCCAGGGAGCTATAAAGATGGGCAAAATATAGAAACATGAGCAAGTAAGAGATCTATTTCATAAGTATTTCATAAGGACAAATACATCTGGATTTGTTGCCGATGAGCACCAAATCTCAGGCATCTCAGCACCAAAGACTCACAAGATCAAAGATAAGAGGAAGTTGCGTCATACAGCAAAAGCATGGGCTAAGATACTCATCAACTGACTCCAACTTTGTTATTCTCTCCCTCCCACACCCTTAACCACCCCAAACCACAGTGCAAGGAACAAGAGAAATATCCAGTTAGAAGCCGGGCTTGGCCAGCATTTCTGTGCTTACACTGTGGGGACGATCAGCGTGGCTCACAGTGAGTCAGTCCTCACCCAGGCAGCAGTAAAACCCAGCATGCAACAGTGCTGGCTGCGGCACGAAGTCCTGGTTGTTATGGGCTAAACTGGGTTCCCCCAGAGTCCATGTGCCAAAGTCCTCAATACCTCAGAATGTCATTGTATTTGGATATCAGGTCTTAAAAGTCATAATTAAGTAAGCCAAGGAGAGATGAGTCAGAAGAAACTCACCTTGTTCACAGCTTGACCTCAGATTTCTACTCCCCAGAATTGCGAGGAAAAAAAAGAAATTACTGTTTCAATGATCCACTCTGTGATAGTTCGATGTGAAAACCATAGCAAATAAATATACTGGTCTTGGTGTAAAGGGAACCAGTGCTACATTAAATCTGAGGAAAAGAAGATTTTAAATAAAAAGTGGCCCCAAAATTCGGAAGAAAAATATTAAGCAAAGTAAGTATAAGATCAGCAACACTCCAGTGACATAAGAGCATCAGGCCATTTCCTAGGGCAAAGGTCATGCACTGGAGTGCAGGCAACAACCTTTCCCTAGAAAAGATGCGGGAACAGAAAAGCAGATCAATACCCATCTCCCTAGACTTAGCTCACAGAATTGAGTCCCTTTTACCCTTTATTGCTTTAAACTGTATTGACGAACAGAACAGTATATGCTGGTGTATAGCCTATGATTAAAACTTGCAATTCTAATTCATAATGCTTAATTCACTTCTTGAGAAACCTATACGCAGGTCAGGAAGCAACAGTTAGAACTCACATGGAACAACAGACTGGTTCCAAATAGGAAAAGGAGTACGTCGAGGCTGTATATTGTCACCCTGCTTATTTAACTTATATGCAGAGAAACGCTGGGCTGGAAGAAGCACAAGCTGGAATCAAGATTGCTGGGAGAAATATCAATAACCTCAGATATGCAGATGACACCACCCTTATGGCAGAAAGTGAAGAGGAACTAAAAAGCCTCTTGATGAAAGTGAAAGAGGAGAGTGAAAAAGTTGGCTTAAAGCTCAATATTCAGAAAACCAAGATCATGGCATCTGGTCCCATCACTTCATGGCAGATAGATGGGGAAACAGTGGAAACGGTGTCAGGCTTTATTCTGGGGGGCTCCAAAATCACTGCAGATGGTGATTGCAGCCGTGAAATTCCACACACTAAGTGCAGGCGGCTGCGAGAGGAGCTACCCCAGGTCCGAGGTCAGGGCAGCAGCCTAGAGTGCCAGGCTGCGACGGTGTAGGAACAGCTGAGAGGAGCTACCCCGCGTCTGAGGTCAGGGGCAGCGGCCGGGAGGAGACACCCTGCGTCCGAGGTCAGGGGTGGCCAGGAGAAGACACCTCGCACCTGAGGCCAAGGGCAGTGACCCGGAAGAGCCACCCCGAGCCCGAGGCCAGGGCTGGCAGCCGGGAGGAGCATCCCCAGGAGAGGTGGCTGCCTGGGCGCAGGAGGGCCTAGAGGAGCTATCCAACGTTGAAGGTCAGGAACAGTGGCAGTAAGGAGATACCCCTCGTCCAAGGTAAAGAGCAGCAGCTGTGCTTTGCTGGAGCAGCCGTGAAGGGATACCCCATCCCCAAGGTAAGAGAAACCCAAGTAAATGGTAGGTGTTGCAAGAGGGCATCAGAGGGCAGACACACTGAAACCATACTCACAGAAAACTAGTCAATCTAATCACACTAGGACCACAGCCTTGTCTAACTCAATGAAACCAAGCCATGCCTGCAGGGCAACCCAAGACGGCTGGGTCATGGTGGAGAGGTCTGACAGAGCGTGGTCCACTGGAGAAGGGAATGGCAAGCCACTTCAGTATTCTTGCCTTGAGAACCCCATGAGTACAAAAGGCAAAATGATAGGATACCAAAAGAGGAACTCCCCAGGTCAGTAGGTGCCCAATATGCTACTGGAGATCAGTGGAGAAATAACTCCAGAAAGAATGAAGGGATGGAGCCAAAGCAAAAACAATACCCAGTTGTGGATGTGACTGGTGATAGAAGCAAGATCTGATGC
This sequence comes from Oryx dammah, assembly GCF_014754425.2. Taxonomy (NCBI): domain Eukaryota; kingdom Metazoa; phylum Chordata; class Mammalia; order Artiodactyla; family Bovidae; genus Oryx; species Oryx dammah. Next base: position 886,007 of record NW_024070189.1, on the reverse strand, counting down.
TGTAAAGAGCAATACTGCACAGGAACCTGGAATGTCAGGTCAATGAATCAAAGCAAATTGGAAGTGGTCAAACAAGAGATGGCAAGAGTGAACGTCGACATTCTAGGAATCAGCGAACTAAAATGGACTGGAATGGGTGAATTGAACTCAGATGACCATTATATCTACTACTGTGGGCAGGAATCCCTCAGAAGAAATGGAGTAGCCATCATGGTCAGCAAAAGAGTCCGAAATGCAGTACTTGGATGCAATCTCAAAAACGACAGAATGATCTCTGTTTGTCTCCAAGGCAAACCATTCAGTATCACAGTTATCCAAGTCTGTGCCCCATCCAGTAATGCTGAAGAAGCTGAAGTTGAACGGTTTTATGAAGACCTACAAGACCTTTTAGAACTAACACCCAAAACAGATGTCCTTTTCATTATAGGAGACTGGAATGCAAAAGTAGGAAGTCAAGAAACACCTGGAGTAACAGGCAAATTTGGCCTTGGAATGCGGAATGAAGCAGGGCAAAGACTAATAGAGTTTTGCCAAGAAAATGCACTCGTCATAGCAAACATCCTCTTCCAACAACACAAGAGAAGACTCTACACATGGACATCACCAGATGGTCAACACCGAAATCAGATTGATTATATTCTATGCAGCCAAAGATGGAGAAGCTCTAAACAGTCAACAAAAACAAGACCAGGAGCTGCCTGTGGCTCAGATGATGAACTCATTACCAAATTCAGACTTAAACTGAAGAAAGTAGGGAAAACCACTAGACCATTCAGGTATGACCTAAATCAAATCCCTTATGATTATACAGTGGAAGTGAGAAATAGATTTAAGGGACTACATCTGATAGATAGAGTACCTGATGAACTACGGATGGAGGTTTGTGACATTGTACAGGAGACAGGGATCAAGACCATCCCCATGGAAAAGAAATACAAAAAAGCAAAATGGCTGTCTGGGGAGGCCTTACAAATAGCTATGAAAAGAAGAGAGGCGAAAAGCAAAGGAGAAAAGGAAAGATATAAGCATCTGAATGCAGAGTTTCAAAGAATAGCAGGAAGAGATAAGAAAGCCATCTTCAGCAATCAGTGCAAAGAAATAGAGGAAAAGAACAGAATGGGAAAGACTAGAGATCTCTTCAAGAAAATTAGAGAACATTTCATGCAAAGATGGACACAATAAGGACAGAAACGGTATGGACCTAACAGAAGCAGAAGATATTAAGAAGAGGTGGCAAGAATACATGGAAGAACTGTACAAAAAAGATTTTGATGACCCAGGTAATCATGATGATGTGATCACTAACCTAGAGCCAGACATCTTGGAATGTGAAGTCAAGTGGGCCTTAGAAAGCATCACTATGAACAAAGCTAGTGGAGGTGATGGAATTCCAGCTGAGCTGTTTCAAATCCTGAAAGATGATGCTGTGAAAGTGCTGCACTCAATATGCCAGCAAATCTGGAAAACTCGGCAGTGGCCACAGGACTGGAAAAGGTCAGTTTTCATTCCAATTCCAAAGAAAGGAAATGCAAAAGAATGCTCAAACTACTGCACAATTGCACTCATCTCACCTGCTAGTAAAGTAATGCTCAAAATTCTCCAACCCAGGCTTCAGCAATATGTGAACTGTGAACTCCCTGATGTTCAAGCTGGTTTTAGAAAAGGCAGAGGAACCAGAGATAGAATTGCCAACATCCACTGGATCATCAAAAAAGCAAGGGAGTTCCAGAAAAACATCTATTTCTACTTTATTGACTATGACAAAGCCTTTGACTGTGTGGATCACAATAAACTGTGGAAAATTCTGAAAGAGATGGGAATACCAGACCACCTGACCTGCCTCTTGAGAAACCTATATGCAGGTCAGGAAGCATCAGTTAGAACCAGACATGGAGCAACAGACTGGTTCCAAATAGGACAAGGAGTACATCAAAGCTGTATATTGTCACCCTGCTTATTTAACTTCTATGCAGAGTACAGCATGAGAAACGCTGGACTGGAAGAAACACAAGCTGGAATCAAGATTGTTGGGAGAAATATCAATAACCTCAGACATCCAGATGACACCACCCTTATGACAGAAAGTGAAAGGGAATTAAAAAGCCTCTTCTTGAAAGTGAAAGAGGAGAGCGAATAAGTTGGCTTAAAGCTCAACATTCAGAAAACGATGATCATGGCATCTGGTCCCATCAGTTCATGGGAATAGATGGAGAAACAGTGGAAACAGTGTCAGACTTTATTTGTTTGGGCGCCAAACTCACTGCAGATCGTGACTGCAGCCATGAAATTAAAAGATGCTTTCTCCTTGGAAGAAAAGTTATGACCAAGCTAGATAATATATTCAAAAGCAGAGACATTACTTTGCTAACTAAGGTCTGGCTAATCAAGGCTATGGTTTTTCCTGTGGTCATGTATGGATGTGAGAGTTGGACTGTGAAGAAGGCTGAGCGCCGAAGAATTGATGCTTGTGAACTGTGGTGTTGGAGAAGACTCTTGAGAGTTCCTTGGACTGCAAGGAGATCCAACCAGTCCATTCTGAAGGAGATCAACCCTGGGATTTCTTTGGAAGGAATGATGCTAAAGCTGAAACTCCAGTACTTTGATCATCTCATGTGAAGAGTTGACTCATTGGGAAAGACCTTGATGCTAGGAGAGTTTGGGGGCAGGAGGAGAAGGGGACGACCGAGGATGAGATGGCTGGATGGCATCACCGACTCGATGGACATGAGTTTGAGTGATCTCCGAATGTTGGTGATCGACAGGGAGGCCTGGTGTGCTGTGGTTCATGGGGTTGCAAAGAGTCCGACACGAGTGAGCGACTGAACTGAGCTGAACTGAATCATTTAACATTTAAAAGCACATATACTTTCTTGGCATTCAACAGATTTGGATGCTGAGTCTTAAATCTTTACCCAAAAGCTGGCTGTCCCTGTTTATTCATTTTCAGTTCAGTTCAGTTCAGTCACTCAGTCGTCTCCGACTCTTTGCAACCCCATGAACCACAGCACGCCAGGCCTCCCTGTCCATCACCAACTCCCGGAGCTTACTCTAACTCATGTCCATCGAGTCGGTGATACCATCCAGCCATCTCATCCTCTGTCAACCCCTTCTCTTCCCACCTTCAATCTTTCCCAGCTTCAGGGTCTTTTCAGGTGAGTCAGTTCTTCACATCAGGAGGCCAAAGTATTGGAGTTTCAGCTTCAGCATCAGCTTCATTATTCATTTTAGTTGTTCAAGATTCCTTTGTTGCCTTTTCATACTGTTCACAGGGTTCTCATAGCAAGAATACAGCATCACCCTCTCAATGTACCTGAATTTGAGCAAACCCCAAGAGATCATGGAAGACAGAGGAGCCTGGTGTGCTGCAGTCCTTGGGGTCACAGAGAGTCAACTGAACTACAGCTGCTACTAAGGTCCCCAGAGTAGAGACCAACAGAGTCTGCACTGCTCTCTCTTCCTAGTGGCTCCTACGTCAGCACTTGTAGATTCCTGTCTCCAGGGGCCACAGGACTGGAAAAGGCCGGTTTTCATTCCAAACCCAAAGAAAGGCAATGCCAGAGAATGCTCAAACTACCACACAATTGCACAGATTTCACACTCTAGCAAGGGAATGCTAAAAATTCTACAAGCCAAGGCTTCAACAGTACATGGGCTATGAACTTCCAGACGTTCAAGTTAGATTTAGGAAAGGCAGAGGAACCAGAGACCAAATTGCCAACATCTGTTGGATCATCGGAAAAGCAAGAGAGTTCCAGAAAAGCATCTATTTCTGCTTTATTGACTATGCCAAAGTCTTTGACTGTGTGGATCACAACACTGGAAAATTCTTAGAGATGGGAATACCAGACCACCTGACCTGCCTCTTGAGAAATCTGTATGCAGGTCAGGAAGCAACAGTTAGAACTGGACATGGACCAACAGACTGGTTCCATACAGGAAAGGGAGTATGTCAGGGCTGTATATTGTCACCCTGCTTATTTAACTTCTATGCAGAGTACATCATGAGAAACACTGGGCTGGATGAAGCACAGGCTGGAATCAAGATTGCCGGGAGAAATATCAATAACCTCAGATATGCAGATGACACCATCCTTATGGAAAAAAGGGAAGAAACACTAAAGAGCCTCTTGATGAAAGTGAAAGAAGGGAGTGAAAGCTGCTTTATAATTCAACATTCAGAAAACTAAGACCATGGCATCTGGTCCTATCACTTCATGGCAAATAAATGGGGAAACAATGGAAAAAGTGACAGACTTTGTTTGTGTGGGCTCCGAAATCACTGCAGGTGGTGACTGCAGACATCAAATATAAAGATGCTTGCTCATTGGAAGAAAAGCTGTGACCAACCTAGATAGCATGCTAAAAACCAGAGTCATTATTTTGCCAACAAAGGTCCGTCTAGTCAAACGTATGGTTTTTCCAGTAGTCATGTATGGATGTGAGAGTTGGAAAGCTGAGTGCTGAAGAAATGATGCTTTTGAACTATGGTGTTGGAGAAGACTCTTAAGAGTCCCTTGAACTGCAAGGAGATCCAACCTGTCCATCCTAAAGGAGATCAGTTCTGAGTGTCCATTGGAGGGACTGATGCTGCAGCTGAATCTCCAATACTTTGGCCACCTGATGCAAAGAACTGACTCATTTGAAAAGACCCTGATGCTGGGAAAGATAGAAGGTAGGAAGAGAAGGGGATGCCAGAGGATGGGATGATTGGATGGCATCACTGACTCAATGGACATGAGTTTGAGCAGACTCCATAGTTGGTGATGGTCAGGGAGGCCTGGTGTGCTGTGGTTCACAGGGTCGCAAAGAGTTGGACACTGCTGCGCAACTGAACTGAACTGAACTCCAGTTACAGCTTTTGTTGTTCAGGGCTCATTTGTGTCCAACTCTTTGTTCCACAATGGACTGCAGCAGGCCAAGTTTCCTTGTCCTTGACCATCCGCTGGAGCTCCCTTTTCTGCCATAAGTGTGATGAGATATGCATATCCGACAATGTTGATGTTTTCCGGCAATCTTGATCCCGGCCTGTGATTCATCCAGCCCAATATTTCACATGATATGTTCTTCACAGAATTTAAATAAACAAGGCAACCGTAGACAGCCTTGATATACTCCTTTCCCAATTTGGAACCAGTTTGTTTTTCCATATCCAGTTCTAACTGTTGCTTCTTGACCAGCATACAGGTTTCTCAGGAGGCAGGTAAGGTGGTCTGGTACTCCCATCTCTTGAAGAATTTTACACAGTTTGTTTTGATCCACACACTGAAAGGTTTAGCATAGTCGATGAAACAAAACTAAATGTTTTTCTGGAATTCTCTTGCTTCTTCTATGATCCAAATGATGTTGGCAATTTGATCTCTGGTTCCTTTGCTTTTTGTACATCCAGCTTGTACACCTGGAAATTCTTGGCTCTCATACTGTTGAAGCCTAGCTTCAAGGACTTTGAGCATGACCTTGCTAGCGTATGAAATGAGTGCAATTGTGCGTTACTTTGAGCATTCTTTGGCATTGCCTTTCTTTGGGATTGGAATGAAAACTGACCATTTTCAGTCCTGTGGCCGTTGCTGAGTTTTCCAAATATGCTGGCATATTGAGTGTAGCACTTTAAGAGTATCAGCTTTTAGGATTTGAAATAGTTCAGCTGGAATTCCATCACCTCCACTAGTTTTTATCATAGCTTTGCTTCCTAAGGCCCACTTGACTTCACATTTCAGGTTGTTGGTTCTAGGTGAGTGGTCACATGATTGTTTAATTCAACAAACATTAATTATCTTCACTGCTTTGCTAATGTTTTGATAGCGTAGAAGCAGAAATGTATGCACAAGCATAAATACACCCGCACACACCAACACACTTCATGAATGCAAAGCCCCAGGGAAAATCAACTACATTTACAAGTACGTAGAGATTCCTACTGAAGACATCTGGGTCAAGGACACCACCTAGGTGTGTCCCTTTGTCACATTTCAGAAGTCACCCTCTTCCTTGTTATTTCTGGCTGAGCTGGACAAAACAAAGAAACGTTCTTGTTCACCCAAGCTACCCTGTTATTCAAGGATTCCCAACACTTTCTTTAAAACTGAATTGAGCTGAAATAAATGCTTATTCCCATTAATGTGATTGGAATTCACTTAAATCATCTATCAATGGAGTTGAAGTTTAGCTTTTGTTTAGGTTTAGTATCTTTTCCTCAGGTTTCTCTGCTTAATCTCTGATTGTCGCTTCATCCTTTCACTTTTTATTATGCGAACAAATTTGTCATATTGAGCTGAGGTTTTCCCTGAAGTAATTTTTTTATACACCCGGCATGTATTTCCTCAAAGGATTTTCATTTCAGAGTGTTGAAATTAAATGTACTGGACTGCCTAGCTAGTCAACTGCTACTTAAGACTTGTAACCAAGTAGGTATATGAATACATATCACTCATCTATTATTCATTCAACAAACATTTAATGAGCACCCCTACTATTCACCAAGTCCTGGGCTAATATTTAGGGATTCAACAGTTTGCTATAGACATGTGTCAGCCTTCATGGAGTTTAGAGTATTGCTAAAAATATGGAAAGTAAGTAAAAAAAAATCATAGTAAGTGTGGAATTAATAGAAACAAAAGTTAAATCCCCAAAACCAAGTATAATGTTCATTGCAAAACTAGTTTTAGTATCCCAAAATAAAACATGTTAACAAGTTCAACAAGCTAAATGAAAGAATTAAATAACATTTGATATATCTAAGCTGTGACATACTCTGCATCCAATAAAGATAATGGGATTAATCTATATGTCCTGACTAGAAAAGATATTCTTAGCATGTGCATATGTTCAAGTTGAGATCCAATATAATCAGATAATAATGGTTGCATTATCTCCATCCAGCTATGTATCATGAAGAATTTGGAGGTAGTGAAAACATATAAATAATTGAGAATAATTTATGATTTGACTGAACTGAGTAGAAGCCATGAAATACATGGTCCAGTGACTAGAAAGGTATAACAGGAGAAGCCAGCTATCTTACGACTTTATTCCTCCCCAAGACTGGTGATGTCAGTAAGATTAAGAAGTGTTTTTGTGTATACTCACTCTCAAATGCTTAAATTGGGCAACAGCCCCTATGATTATATTTCGATTGAGAAAAATTTATAGAAAGTGAAATGCACAGATGATAATTATACAGTTCAGTGAGTTTTAACAAATGTATTCACCTAAGGACTGACCATCACAGTCAAGGCACGGAACATTTTCTGCACTCTGGACACTTCCGCCATGTCCTCTTTTAATCAAGTTCCTCAACTTGTGACACTATAATAGCAATCAATGTACTATACTACAACCAGAGGGCTTGTCTACAAGCATTATGTAAATGGAACCATCAATTTGTCCCCTTTTGTCTAATTATTTGTCTAATTATTTCCCTCAGCATAGCATTTTTGTCATTCAGATTGTGTATATGAGTAGTTCAATTCCTTTTATTGCTGAAGAATATTCTATTACAACCACTATTCTACAATTAGCTTATTCATTCTCCAAACAAGGGATATCTGAATAAAGTTGCTATGATATTTTTGTAAACATAATATATATAAATACACATATTTATAGCTTTTGATGGTGTGTATCACAACAAACTGTGGAATATTCTTAATGAGATGGGAATACTAGTCCACATTACTTGCTTCCTGAGAAACCTGTATGCAGGACAGGAAGCAACAGTTAGAACTTAGAACAACAGACTGGTTCAAAATTGGGAAAGGAGTGAATCAAAGCTGTGTATTTGTCACCCTGTTTATCTAACTTATATGCAGAGTATATCATGAGAAATGCTGGACTTGATGAAGCACAAGCTGGAGTCAAGACTGCTGGCAGAAATATCAACAGTTTCAGATATGCAATGATAGCACTTTAATGGCAGAAAGTGAAGAAGAACTAAAGAGCCTCTTGATGTAGGTGAAAGAGGAGAGTGAAAAAGTTTGCTTAAAACTCAACATTCAGAAAACTAAGATTATGGCATCCAGTCCTATCATTTCACGGCAAATAGATGGGGAAAATGTGGAAATAATGTCAGATTTCATTTTCTTGAGCTCCAAAATCAATGCAAATGGTGACTGCAGCCACAAAACTAAAAGACACTTGCTCCTTGGAAGAATAGCTATGACAAACCTAGACAGTGAGACATCACTTTGCTGACAAAGGTCTGTATAGTCAAAGCTATGGTTTTTTCCAATAGTCATGTATGAATGTGAGAGTTGGACTATAAAGAAGGTTGAGAATTGATGCTTTTGAACTGTGGTGTTGGAGAAGACTCTTGAGAGTCCCTTGGATTGCAAGGAGATCCAACCAGTCCATCCTAAAGGAGATAAACTGTGGATATTCATTGGAAGGACGGGTGGTGAAGTTGAAGCTCCAGTACTTTGGCCACCTGATGTGAAAAGCTGACTCTGATACTGGGAAAAGACCCTGATACTGGGAAAGATTGAAGGTGGGAGGAGAAGGGGGCAACAGAGGATGAGATGGTTGGGTGGCATCACTGATTCAATGGACATGAATTATAGCAAACTCCAGGAGATAGTGAAGGACAGGGAAGCCTAGTGTGCTGTAATTCGTAGGGTTGCAAAGAGCTGGACAGGACTTAACAACTGAACAACAACAGCAACATATTAGATACCTAGAAAAAACTGCTTGCTTCCAGTGATACAAAAATTCCAGGGATCCATATCCTTAACAACATTTGGTTCAGTCAAATTTTCCATTTGTTTGTTTGTTTTAAATAAAGCCATTCTTGTCAATGTGCAGTGACATCTCGTGGTTCTAATTTTCATATCCCCAGTGACTACTGAGAATCTTTTCAAGTATTTATTGGTTTTTCAAATATTATATTTTATGAAGTGTCTGTTCAAAACCTCTGTTCATTTTTCAAGCTGAGCTGCTGATTACTTTTAAGTTGCAAGAAATGTTTATATAGTTTGGATATAAGACCTTCATCAAATATATGTATTATGAATCCTTTCTGCCAGGATTTTTCATATCCTTAAGAGTGTCTTTTGATATGGAAGAGTTTCTCAATTGAAAAAGTCCAATTTTATCCATTTATCTTTTACCTTTACTGTTATTCAACCACTCCAAAGTTGTGAAAACATTCTCTTATCTTTCCTAGAACTTCTACACTTTGGCTTTCACATTAAGTCGATGATGCCTCAAAGATAGATTTTAATATATGGTCTAAGGTAGAGGTCAAGATTAATTTTGGAGATAATTTTAGCAACTTTAGCCAGTTTTTCCAGATATCCTTTTCTGGATAATTTAATGCTAAAAAGATATTCTTTCTGCACTGAATTGCATTGGCATCTCTGCCTAAAGTCAAATAACGCTATATATTCAGATTCTGAACTCTACTCCACTGATCTCCTTTCCTATATTTATGCCAAAATCACACTATCTTGATTACCGAAACTTCACAGTCACCCTTGATTTTAGATATTGTGAGTCCTCAAAATTTCTTATTTCTTTGCAAGATCAATTTGACTGGTCTAGTTCTTATGCATATCCATACACATTTTAAAAATAGCTTGCCAACTTACACACAAAAAATCCCTGATTAATGAGATTTCAGTTGGGATTGTGTTCAGTCCATTGCTAAATTTTGAAGAACTGACATCTTAATAAATTTGAGTCTTCTTTTCTATGAACATGAACATGATATATCTTTCCCTTTACTTAGAACCACTTTCATTTATCTCCATAGTGTTTTATAATTTTCAGTTTAGTGGAGTTGGATTTTGTTGTCATTGTTCTTAAATTCATCCCTAAGTATTTTAAGTCTTCAGATAGTACAGGGCTCTGGTCCTTGAGAGGAGAAGCACACAGTCCAGCTTCACGTTTGCTTTAGTTTTCTGTCTAAGGATCCTTCTTAGACAGGAGTTTAGAGAGATAGAAACCTCTGTAAATGGTACTTTTAAACGGTATTTAAACATTTAAAAAAATTTCTTCTATTACTGCTCTACATAAAATATATCTTTGTTCTCTGGCCTATTTTAAGATTTTCTCTTTATCTTTGATTTTCAGTAGTTTGTCTATAATGACCACACATGTGATTTTCTATGCATTTATTCATATTAAGATTTGCTGAGCTCCTTGGGTTTTTAAGTTGGCATTAATCAACATATTTGAGAACTTTGGGCATCCCTGATAGCTCAGACAGTAAAGAATCTGTTGGCAATGCAGGTGACCTAAGTTCGATCCCTGGGTCAGGAAGATCCCTGGAGAAAGGTATGGCAACCCACTCCAGTACTCTTGCCTGGAGAATTCCATGGACATGAGGATCGTGGCAGGCCACAGTCCATGTGGTCGCAAAGAGTCAGACATGACTAAGCGACTAACATTTGAGAACTTTGGGCCCATTATTTTGACAGTATTTTTGGCCTTATTTTCTGTATCTTCTTTTTATGGAACTAAAATTATACCTCTATAAATTGCTTGATTTTGTCCCACAAGTCATTCAATTCAGTTCAGTTCAGTCCTGTCCGACTCCTTGGGATCCCATGAATCACAGCATGCCAGGCCTCCCTGTCCATCACCAACCCCTGGAGTTCACTCAGACTCACGTCCATCAAGCAATGATGTCATCCAGCTATCTCATCCTCTGTCGACACCTTCTCCTCCTGCCCCCAATCCCTCCCAGCATCAAGGTCTTTTCCAATGAGTCAACTCTTCGCATGAGGTGGCCAAAGTGTTGGAGTTTCAGCTTCACCATCAGTCCTTCCAATGAGCACCCAGGGCTGATCTCCTTCAGAATGGACTGGTTGGATCTCCTTGCAGTCCAAGGGACTCTCAAGAGTCTTCTCCAACACCACAGTTCAAAAGCATCAATTCTTTGACACTCAGCTTTCTTCACAGTCCAACTCTAACATCTATACATGACCACTGGAAAAACCATAGCCTTGACTAGACGGACCTTTGTTGGCAAAGTAATATCTCTGCTTTTCAATATGCTATCTAAGTTGGTCATAACTTTCCTTCCAAGCAGTAACTGTCTTTTAATTTCATGGCTGCACTCACCATCTGCAGTGATTTTGGAGTCCCCCAAAATAAAGTCTGACACTGTTTCCACTGTTTCTCCATCTATTTGTCATGAAGTGATGGGACCAGATGCCAGGATCTTTGTTTTCTGAATGTTGAGCTTTAAGCCAACTTTTTCACTCTCCTCTTTCACTTTCATGGAGAGGCGTTTTAGTTCCTCTTCACTTTCTGCCATAAGGTTGGTGTCATCTGCATATCTGAGGTTATTGATGTTTCTCCTGGCAATCTTGATTCCAGCTTGTGCTTCTTCCAGTCCAGCGTTTCTCATGATGTACTCTGCATAGAAGTTAAATAAGCAGGGTGACAATATGCAGCCTTGACGTACTCCTTTTCCTATTTGGAACCAGTCTGTTGTTCCATGTCCAGTTCTAACTGTTGCTTCCTGGCCCGCATACAGATTTCTCAAGAGGCAGGTCAGGTGGTCTGGTATTCTCATCTCTTTCAGAATTTTCCACAGTTTATTGTGATCCACACAGTCAAAGGCTTTGCTATAGTCAATAAAGCAGAAAGAGATGTTTTTCTGGAACTCTCTTGCTTTTTCCATGATCCAGCGGATGTTGGCAATTTGATCTCTGGTTCCTCCGTCTTTACTAAAACCAGCTTGAACATCAGGAAGTTCACGGTTCACGTATTGCAGAAACCTGGCTTGGAGAATTTTGAGCATCACTTTACTAGTGTGTGAGATGAGTGCAATTTTGTGGTAGTTTGAGCATTCTTTGGCATTGTTTTTCTTTGGGATTGGAATGAAAACTGACGCTGGCTGCAACGGACTGCGCAAAAGCGCGATCGAGAGCAGCTACCCCATGTCCAGGGTCAGGGGAGGTGGCCGAGAGGAGCTACCACACGTCCAAGAAGTGGCGGCTGTGCAGGTGCAGGAGAGCCGAGAGGAGCTACTCCGCGTTCAAGGTCAGGAGGGGTGGCCGTGAGGAGATACCCCTCGTCCAAGGCAAGGAGCAGCAGCTGCACTTTGCTGGAGCAGCTGTGAAGAGATACCCTACAAGTCATTAGGGGTCTGTTAATTTCTTTTTCTATTCTCTTTGGGTTAATTTCTATTGACCTATCTTAAGGTTCACTGATCCTTACTTCTGTAGCACATAATCTTTCTTTAAGTCCATCTGGTGAATTTTTTATTTTACATTTATTTTTATTTCTATAATTTTTATTCAGTTCTTTTTATTGTTTTATTGTTTGAATTTCTGTATTATAATAAAACAGTTTATTGCATTTTTTCTATACCATCTTTTAAATTCTTGAAAAGATTAATACACTTGTTTGAAATTTCTGTATGCTAATCCCAAGATTAAGGTCATCTTAACTGCATCTACATTTACTGCTTTTAATCTTGGTCATGGGACCGACTTTCCTGATATTTTCATGTATAGTAATCTTATATATTATTACAGATAATGCGAAGTAGGTGGGGAATCTATATTGATTTCCTCTATAAACAATATTGGTTTAGATCTGAAAAGTGGTTAAATTAATGGCTGGTCATCCTGCTTCCATGAAGATTGGCTTTAGGCACGTGGTCCTTTGTCTTATAGTAGTTATTTGAGGGTCACATTATGTTTTGAATAGTGCCCTTCTCAAATTTATATGTTGAAGCCCAATCTCTAATGTGACTGAATTTGGGGATAGAGATTTTTAAGATGCAAACAAGATTAAATGAGGTCATAAAGGTGAGGTTGTCATCCAATAGTACTAGTGCAGTTGTAAGAAGTGGAAGAGACAATAGGCTTGTGTGCATACAGAGGAAGGGCTTTGTGAAGACACAACAGGAAGTCAGCCATCCATAAATTGGGAAGAGAGGTTTCACCAGAAGCCAATCCTGCAGGCACACTGAGCTTGGACTTCCAGCCTCCAGGACTGTGAGAAAGCAAATCTGTGTTATTTAAATCACCCACCTGTGGTATTTTATTATGGTAACCCAAACAGACTAATATAGGTCTTTAGCTTAGTCACTTCAGTTGTGTCTGACTCCTTGCAACCCCACAGACTGTAGCCCACCAGGCTCCTCTGTCCATGGGATTTCCCAGGCAAGAATACTGGAGTGGGTTGCCATTTCCTTCTCCAATATAGGTCTTAATGGAATGCTTAATAAACTCAGTGAGGTCTCTCTGCTCCAACTGATTGAAATATTCAACTTTTACCAGCATTGCGTGACTACTGGTATTTGCTTTTGGCTCTCTGCCCATCATCAACCACTTTCTGCTATGCTTTATGGGGTCTTGTATGCATACATAGCTTAGTTCATGACAAAAAGCCTGAAGGAAAAAAAAAAAAAAACCACAAAGACTTTTGGAACTTGTCTCTTCAGAGTTCCCTTTTTGGAGAAATACCATGCTGCGTCACCTGGCTGAACTACAGCCTTCACCACCTCATTTCAGTGGCACCATCATCTTCCAGTTTGACTTCTGTCTCCTCAAATTCTGGTCTGGAAAGTACCTTCAGGCAAAAAGCTGAAGGAATGTGGGGCTCACCTGTGTTACACCTTTCTTAAGGAAGGATCACAGTCCTGCATGGTCTAAAAAGAGGTACCACATAAACTTCACCCAGGTTTAGAGTTGTATATGGGGGGAGGGTTAAGTTCAACAGCAGCTATTCCAACATATTTAGAAACGGTGACTTAGGAAGTTTCTGTTTAAAGGTCATATCATGTAAAATGTAAGAGATGGTGTAAACGTTCTTACTATACCTGGCAGCTCATCATCACACCTGGGAGGTTGAGCAATATGTCAAAATTACTTGGCAGTTCTCACTGGTGCACACAGAAACACACACACAAACTTTACAAACTAATTTATACAATACTGTACATAAGTTATGACCAACCTAGACAGCATATTCAAAAGCAGAGACATTACTTTGTCAACAAAGGTTCGTCTAATCAAGGCTATGGTTTTTCCAGTGGTCATGTATGGATGTGAAACTTGGACTGTGAAGAAAGCTGAGCGCCGAGGAATTGATGCTTTTGAACTGTGGTGTTGGAGAAGACTCTTGAGAGTCCCTTGGACTGCAAGGAAATCCAACCAGTCCATTCTAAAGGAGATCAGTCCTGGGTGTTCATTGGAAGGACTGATGGTGAAGCTGAAACTCCAACACTTTGGCCACCTCATGCGAAGAGTTGACTCATTGGAAAAGACCCTGATGCTGGGAGGGATTGGGGGCAGGAGGAGAAGGGGACGACAGAGGATGAGATGGCTGTATGGCATCACTGACTTGATGGACATGAGTTTGAGTAAATTCTGGGAGTTGGTGATGGACAGGGAGTCCTGGTGTGCTGCAATTCATGGGGTCGCAAAGAGTCAGACACGACTGAGGGACTGAACCGAACTGATACATAGAAAAATATATATAATACCACACAATTTTTCAATTTTAAGCAACTTTCACAGTCCTTATATTACAAAAAATAGCAGTCACAACTGGATTTAATCTGCAACCATAATTCAGCTATAGTAATTTTGCATTGTTAAGATTTTAGATTTTAAGACTTTAGATTTTGTTTTAGAATTTAAATCATTTTTTCTTATTTCATGTGGATAGTAATAAATATTTAATTTATGAAGGAGAGAAGCACAGTGAAAGTGGTGTAAATCTTGGTGTCAATATATATGAGTTTAAATCCTATGAATTTATATGTTTATTCTTTAAACTTTGTGACTTTGGGAAGGTTATTGGACCTCACTGAGTTACACTTTTTACATTTCGGAAATGGGGTAATAAACCTGAAAGGATCGTTTTGAGACCAAGTAAGTGTCACAGGTAGAGAAGTTGATAGGTACTCAATCAGTTCAGCTCAGTCACTCAGTCATGACTGACTCTTTGTCGGTCCCCATGGACTGCAGCACGCCAGGCCTCCCTGTCCATCACCAACGCCTGGAGTTCACTCAAACTTATGTCCATCGAGTCGGTGATGCCATCCAGCCATCTCATCCTCTGTTCCCCTTCTCCTCCTGCCCTCAATCTTTCTCAGCATCAGGGTCTTTTCAAATGAGTCAGTTCTTCACATCAGGTGGCCAAAGTATTGGAGTTTCAGCTTCAGCATCAGTCCTTCCAATGAATATTCAGGATTGATTTCTTTTAGCATGGACTGGTTGGATCTCCTAGTAGTTGAAGGGACTCTCAAGAGTCTTCTCCAACACCACAGTTCAAAAGCATCAATTCTTTGGCGCTCATCTTCACAGTCCAACACTCACATCCATACATGACCACTGGAAAAACCATAGCCTTGACTAGAGGGACCTTAGTCGGCAAAGTGATGTCTCTGCTTTTGAATGTGCTGCCAACAGGTCTTAGTTATGACGTGCAGGATCAGCACAACTAAGACCTGTTGGATAGGTACTCGATAAATAAGCCTTAAATCTAATAAAGAAAACAAAGAACTGTAATCTTTGAGTATTTAAAAAAATTTTTAAGTTAAAAAGTAAAGCTAACTTGTAAGCCCTTCTATTCATAGTGGAGCCCAAAGAAACATTTAATTAACTAAAATAGTGAAAGTGATGATCCACACCTAAGAAATGATTCATACCTTCCTGTCTAAAAGGAATTTTAACATTGATGAGCTAAAGAATATATTGAAATGCATATAGAAGTTTCAGCAGGCTCAAATTATTCTGATAAAGATATGTGCTTACTTTTTCAGGGAAGTAGTCATGGAGAAATACATCAGAAGCTTAACACCACTAGTGTCTGGCTTGTGACGTATCGCTGTGTCATGATCAGCTTGTTCTTTCAGAAATAGCAGATCTATTATCTTAGAGAGCTTCTGGGTTGATGGTTTTACTATTGAGTTCTGAGGAATCCTAGAGCTCTGAAGATGTACTTTAGAGGTTAAATGTTAGGGTCCTACATATGACTTCAGTTAAAGAAAGAAGACAAGGTGGGCGGGAAAGAGGAAGGGAGGGAGGGAGGTAGATTGAAAGAATTATTGCTCTTGCAAAACTCTGTGATATGACCTGATTCTAACAATAGCAACATCAACATTGTCATAGTTATCAAGAACTTAAATACATTCTCAAAAAATTCTATGAGGATAATCTTGTCCTCATTTTATACATGAAGATATTAAGACTCAGGCTGTCCAAGTTGCAAAATTGGAGCTGAGCTAGGATTAAAATAAGCATGTCTGATTTCAATATCTGTTCCCTCTCCAACATGCTGCACTGCCCCTGGTTATAGTGACTTTCATGGGAGGTAAACTGCATAATGCAAATTAGCAAGGAAAAAGCTTATTAAGGAACGCTCTTGGAGTCACCATTTGTGAAGAATGAAGCAAAATAGGGAAGAGGGGAGAAGCTGGGTTGGAATGAAGTCACAGTCATGCCTTAGATGGCCTTGAGACATCAGGTGATGTTGGAACGGCCCATTAGACTTGTCTAAGTCTCATGAGGGTCAGCCTCTTACTCACGTGTCAATAAATCAAAGAAAATGGTCTGCCCTGAGAAAGGGACTTGAACTTGGGCAAGGAAACTCTCTTCAGAGAAGCAACTTCCAAAGAGGGCTGAAGGCTGAGCTGTTATTCAACAACATTACAAGAAGCTTGGGAAAGAAGTCCTTCATTGTGAAGGGGTGCTGGGTAGCACAGCAGAGCAGGACCGTGTGCTATTTCCTCAAGGCACTTGCTTCCAAATGCAGAGTCATCAAAAAGAAATCTCTGTCAGGAGTAAAAAAGGCTACATTCAGAACAAAAAGCACCTGAGGTCTTAAAGAATTTAATTGTCTTTATATAGAAAAAGGAAGCTTCAGAGGACATACCCACACGGAAGGTAAGAGCTAATGATAATCAATTAAAAAAAATTCCTATAGAGAAAGCTTACTTTTAAAAAGTTATACCTAGGCACTTTTTAAAGTCTTATAAGTAAGTAAAATAATATAAAACACCTGTGTACTCATCACCTAGCCCAGTTAATTTGAAATATTTTGTTCTTTACACCAAATATTTAAGGTAAATATTCAAACAAATAGACAGTTGGATCAACTTGTATATACCTCCAAGATTCCATGTTGCTCTTTGCTTTAGTACGATTTTTATAAACATTGGAGCCCTCAGCAAAGCTTCTGTGCTCATGGTTTACTGAGAATTGCAACCCTACAGCAGCCAGAGCAAAGAAAAAAGGGCCATGGGCCTGGCATGGAGGAAAGCGCATACACAATGTCTTCATATTGCCCCCAGTTATTTTTAGAAATCTTCTGAATCTGTAGTTATATTCCATTTTCATTTCCATTATGATTCGTGCTCTTTTTCTTTTTAAATGTTTCTTGGTTCATAGAGTATGAAATCTGTCCATTTTTTTAGTGCTAATCAAAGAGCACATATTTGGTTTTATATTCTTTAGCTTATCTTTTTACTCTCATTAATTTATGCTGATTATTTTTATTCCTTAAAAAAGTTTTTTTGTTTTACTTTGTTGTTCATGTTTTAACTTCTTGAGTTGAATACTACTAATTTTAAGAGTTCTTTACTACCATGAAATTTAAAGCTATAAATGCTCTTCTATATACAGCTATAGCTGCACTTCACACTTCTTCATATGTATTATCTTAACTATGACCCCAGGCATTTTAAAATGTTTTTGCACTTGCAGAGATTTCTCTGTAAACTATCACAATCATTGTGTATAAGGCTTTTCCCTTTATTATTAGTTTGCTGCTTTCAATTCTACTCCTCACTCCAGCCACTTTTCCCTTAAGGCATCCACTATAATGTGTGGATATTTGTCTTTCAATATGCATATATCTTTGGATAGAGTGTTTGTAATTATAGTTTTTATTTTACATAGGTGATTGTCTCTCGGTCATGTCTCTTTGTAATTCCAAGGACTGTAGCATGCCAGATTTCCCTGTCCTTTACTATCTCCTGGAGTTTGTTCAAATTCATGTCCTTTGAGCCGATGATGCCACCCAACCATCTCATCCTCTGTTGCCTCCTTCTCCTCTTGCCCTCAATTTTCCCTAGCATCAAGGTCTTTTACAATGAGTTGGCTCTTCACATCAGGTGCTTTCTAATATGCTGTCTAGGTTCATCATAGCTTTCTTCTAAGGAGCAATTGTCTTTTAATTTCCTGCCTGCAGCCACCATCTGCAGTGATTTAGGAGCCCAAGAAAGTCTCACTGTTTCCATTGCTTCCCCATCTATTTGCCATGAAGTGATGGGACCAGATGCCATGATCTTAGTTTTCTGAATGTTGAGAAATGTTTAAACCAGCTTTTTCACTCTCTTCTTTGACCCTCATCAACAGGTTCTTTAGTTCCTCTTTGCTTTCTGGTGTCATCTGCATATCTGCATATCTGAGGCTGTTGATATTTCTTCCAGCAATCTTGATTCCAGCTTGTGTTTTTATCCAGCCCAGCATTTCTCCTGATGTACTTGGCATAGAAGTTAAATAAGCAGGGGGACAGTATACAGCCTTGATATACTCCTTTCCCGGTTTGCAATCAGTCTGTTGTTTGTGTTCAATTCTGACTGTTGCTTCTTGTCCTGTATACAGGTTTCTCAGGAGACAGGTAAGGTGGTCTGGTAGTCCCATCTCTGTGATCCATATAGTCAAAGGCTTTAGTGCAGGCAATGAAACAAGAGTAGATGTTTTTTCTGGAATTCTCTTGCTTTTCCCACGATCCACTGGATGTTGGCGGTTTGAGCTCTGGTTCCTCTGCCTTTTCTAAATCCAGCTTGTATATCTAGAAGTTCTTCATTCAAATACTGTTGAAGTCTAGCTTGACAGATTTTGAGCATTATGTTGCTAGCTGGTTCAGATGGTAAAGAGTGTTCCTGCAATGCAGGATAACTGGGTTGGATCCCTGGGTCGGGAAGATCCCCTGGAGAAGGGAATGGCACCCACTCCAGTGTTCTGGCCTGGAGAATCCCGTGCACAGAAGGCCTGTTGAGCTACACTCCACGGGTCACAAAGAGTCCAACAAGAGACAGGTTGTACTCTATAAATCCTATTCTCTTTTAGTTGTTGTTGTTTTTCTCATAGCTTATTTTTAAGATCTCTGTATGGTGCTTTGTGAGCGTCCAGTTAATTTTTTTCTCCTATGGAATGTGTCTACCACATATTAGTGAGTGAGTGAAGTTGCTCAGTTGTGTCCGACTCTTTGCGACCCCATAGACTGTAGCCCACCAGGCTCCTCCATCCATGGAATTTTCCAGGCAAGAATACTGGAGTGGGTTGCCATTTCCTTCTCCTACCACACATTATTTAGCTATAAAATTATTTAGCCTTAAAATGAAGACAACTAGATTTCTTTCAACTTTTCACTACCATGGGGGTATATAGAAGTAGTATACTGATAAGATTTGTGCTGATTAGAAGAAATAATAAATGTAAGATGCTTAGAGTTGCCTGCTACCCTGTAAGAGCAAAGTGAATAGCAACTATTAATATTACTCTTCTTTTAAGCTGAAAAATGTTTTCAATAGACCTTCCAAGCTTTCATGACCAAATGTGCCTGTAATTGAGAAAGAAGTGGAGAGCAACATGAAGAATTACATCCTGAGCACTTCCCAACTCTGTACTGAAGCTTCTCCTCCTCCAAGACGTCGAGCTTCAGATGGGCCCAGAGCACACCATGCTATAGCTTGCAGCCCACACTTGAGTTAATTCCCTGTCAGGAAGTCATGTTCCTTTCTGATTTGAGAGAAGAAGGAACTAGACTCTCTTCAAACAGGTTGCTACAGATCCTCTCCTGGCAGCCAAATTGCAGGCATCCAGGCTGCTGCTGAGCTAACCCAGAGTACACCAGGGAACTAGCAAGAAGCAACATGAGGGAAGTAAACAATTAGCAAGAGCAGTCAGTGTGATAAAGCAAAAGGAATGTCGACTCCATATAGACTGCCCTTAGCTTCCAAAATCCTCCAGAAATTCTGCTGCCTATGGACATATTACACAAAATAGAATGAAACAAGCAGTGGATTGATAGAGTGAATCTGCTGTGTTCTCTGAGGGTCTGGAACCTCGGTGGTGTTATCTCTGACACTTCACATGCCTCCTTTGGCTCACAGTTTCCGTATTAGTGGCATGAAGACTTTAGATAAGATTTTCTCTATCTTCCTCAGTCTCAGCTTTTCTTTATTTTAAGGAAATATGTTTTATGATCCATACTTATTAAAATGATGTTTTCCTCTTGCTTTCAATTAGCATTTTTCTATTAAAATTGAAAGAAGAGATGAAAGGATAGTCACAGATGGGTGCAGATAAATAATGGTCAGCTAACACATGGTGAAGCCTGAATCAGTCCCCAAACACTTCTTATGTAGGATTTATATCTCAGAATGTGGAGGTTGAAAATTTTTAAATCATCTAGTCTAACCTCTTCATCTTGCAAACGGAAAGAATATGAGGTGTGAAGCAGTGAAAATACTGCCTTTATAACGACTGGTTGGTTAGATAAAGGACAGCATGGAGCTCCAGATTACCTGAATGCCTAGCTGTAGCATTACTGCACTATCTCTGGGAAAAAGTCAACATCAGATCTGTGTTGAATACCAAGATGACTCAGACTAGCTTACCTTTCATTGGAGAAGGAAATGGCCACCCACTCCAGTGTTCTTGCCTGGAGAATCCCAGGGATGGGGAAGCCTGGTGGGCTGCCGTCTATGGGGTCACACAGAGTTGGACACGACTGAAGCGGCTTAGCAGCAGCAGCTTACCTTTTAGGGGGAGAATGAATCAGATCGGACATTACCTTCTCACGTTCCCCTGGAGAATATGCAAATTGGTACAAACTCTCTGAAGGGCAATCACACCATATCTATTAGAAGTCAAAGCACCCATGCCTTATGGCCAAGCATAAACTACCTACCCTTCAGAAATGCCAGCTATGTCGACAGAGACTTGCACGAGAACGTTTGATTATAGCTTCATTTGTAAGAGCCAAATTGGAAAGAACAAACTGAGTTTCGGTGATATCAGTGGAGGACATAGCAGTGGAGGATGAATTCAAAATCAATTCATCTAATAGAATTCGTCTATTTGGATGAACACATTCAACAGGATGTGCTGACTGCTGAGATAAAGGTGGGGGAATCCTGGATCGCAAGCATCTTTGACTGAACACACTTAGGAGAATGGAGTTGCAATTTCCTGAGATGGGGAAATCTGGTTAGAGCTCATCTGAAATCGCTGCTGGTAGAAGGGAGGAATCAAGAGCTAGTTTTTGGACGAGTTGAATCTGTGGTGCCTGTTATATATATCCATAGGGATGTCAAGTGGATGAGTCTGGCGTTCAAAAGAGAAATCTAGGCCAGTGACAGAAATTGGGAAATAATCTACAAAAGATTATTGTTTAACACCTGAGTTGGATGAGTGCATCTAGGAGCAAGTGTAGAGTCTCAGATTTAGAGGACAGAAATATAGAGGTCAAACAGGGTGGAAACGCAAGGCAGCAGTCAGGAAACGTGAAATTCAGGAGAAGTGATTATCTCGGAAGCCGAGTGCAGGATGAGGTACAAAATGGGGGTGGTCAAGCGTGTTAAATCTTAAAAATGCTGTTCAGTGCTGTGTCAGATTTTGAAAACCACTTTTATGTTGGTTTTAGGTCAAAAATAAAATTGTTTTAAGTTCTACTATGAGTAAAGAATCTGAAAAATCTAAAACATTAAGTAGGGGAACCAATCCATGTGGCCCATGGCCTCAGCAGTTTCCCTCCTCACAAAGCAAACTCTGGAACTTTATCAGGGCACTGAGAAAATCCAAAACATATTATGAAGACAAGAAAAATATTCTTTAAATAGGTTTTCATATAATTCTAGTAATCGTAGATTAGACGTAAGTTTCCAGTTTAGTTTTTCAGAACGGTTATAAGAATGAATTACTGACAAGAGTAAACATGCTTCTCAGATATTTGGGTGAAATTTGATTATCAGGAGCTACAGAGACATTTTTGAGAGCCTTCCAATTTCCCTGAATTTGACGTGCATTTACACACGTCAGTAGGTAGTCAGTCATACTTTTTTTAAGATCATGATCTTATGCCAGCTACTCAGACCCTGATGCTGGGAAAGAGAGAAGTCAAAAGGAGGAAAGGGCCACAGAGGATGAGATGGTTGGATAGCACTACTGACTCAATCTCTAATTTTCCTGAAGAGATCTCTAGTCTTTCCCATTCTGTTGTTTTCCTCTATTTCTTTGCAGTGATTGCTGAAGAAGGCTCTCTTATCTCTTCTTGCTGTTCTTTGGAACTCCGCATTCAGATACTTATATCTTTCCTTTTCTCCTTTGCTTTTCGCCTCTCTTCTTTTCACAGCTATTTATAAGGCCTCCCCAGGCAGCCATGTTGCTTTTTTGCATTTCTTTTCCATGGGGATGGTCTTGATCCCTGTCTCCTGTACAATGTCACGAACCTCAGTCCATAGTTCATCAGGCACTTTTTCTATCAGATGTAGTCCCTTAAATCTATTTCTAACTTCCACTGTATAATCATAAGGGATTTGGTTTAGGTCATATCTGAATAGTCTAGCGGTTTTCCCTACTTTCTTCAATTTCAGTCTGAATTTGGCAATAAGGAGCTCATGATCTTGTTTTTGCTGACTGTATAGAGCTTCTCCATCTTTGGCTGCAAAGAATATAATCAATCTGATTTCGCTGTTGACCATCTGGTGATGTCCATGTGTAGAGTCTTCTCTTGTGTTATTGGAAGAGGGTGTTTGCTATGACCAGTGTATTCTCTTGGCAAAACTCTATTAGCCTTTGCCCTGCTTCATTCCACATTCCAAGGCCAAATTTGCCTGTTACTCCAGGTGTTTCTTGACTTCTACTTTTGCATTCCAGTCCCCTATAATGAAAAGGACATCTTTTTGGGGTGTTAGTTCTAAAAGGTCTTGTAGGTCTTCACAGAACCATTCAACTTCAGCTTCTTCAGCATTACTAGCTGGGGCATAGACTTGGATTACCGTGATATTGAATGGTTTGCCTTGGAAACGAACAGAGATCATTCTGTCTATTTTGAGATTGCATCCAAGTACTACATTTCGGACTCTTTTGTTGACCATGGTGGCTACTCCATTTCTTCTGAGGGATTCCTGCCCACAGTAGTAGATATAATGGTCATCTGAGTTAAATTCACCCATTCCAGTCCATTTTAGTTCGCTGATTCCTAGAATGTCGACATTCACTCTTGCCATCTCTTGTTTGATCACTTCCAATTTGCCTTGATTCATGGACCTGACATTCTAGGTTCCTATGCAATATTGCTCTTAACAGCATCAGACCTTCCTTCTATCACCAGTAACATCCACAGCTGGGTATTGTTTTTGCTTTGACTCCATCCCTTCATTCTTTCTGGAGTTATTTCTGCACTGATCTCCAGTAGCATATTGGGCACCTACTGACCTGGGGAGTTCCTCTTTTGGTATCCTATCATTTTACCTTTTCATACTGTTCATGGGGTTCTTAAGGCAAGAATACTCAAGGCAAGATGGGCTCAATACAGGAAAGAAATGGTATGGACCTAACAGAAGCAGATGATATTAAGAGGAGGTGGCAAGAATACACAGAAGAACTGTACAAAAAAGATCTTCACGACCCAGATAATCATGATGATGTGATCACTCACCTAGAGCCAGACATCCTGGAATGTGAAGTCAAGTGGGCCTAGAAAGCATCACTATGAACAAAGCTAGTGGAGGTGATGGAACTCCAGTTGAGCTATTTCAAATCCTGAAAGATGATGCTGTGAAAGTGCTGCACTCAATATGCCAGGAAATTTGAAAACTCAGCAGTGGCCACAGGACTGGAAAAGGTCAGTTTTCATTCCAATCCCTAAGAAAGGGAAGCCAAAGAATACTCAAACTACCACACAATTGCACTCATATCACACGCTAGTAAAGTAATGCTCAAAATTCTCCAAGCCAGGCTTCAGTAATACATGGACCGTGAACTTCCAGATGTTCAAGCTGGTTTTAGAAAAGGCAGAGGAACCAGAAATCAAATTGCCAACATCCGCTGGATCATGAAAAAAGCAAGAGAGTTCCAGAAAATGTCTGTTTCTGCTTTATTGACTATGCCAAAGCCTTTGACTGTATGGATCACAATAAACTGTAGAAAATTCTGAAAGAGATGGGAATACCAGACCAGCTGACCTGCGTCTTGAGAAATCTGTATGCAGGCCAGGAAGCAACAGTTAGAACTGGACATGGAACAACAGACTGGTTTCAAATAGGAAAAGGAGTTCGTCAAGGCTGTATATTGTCACCCTGCTTATTTAACTTCTATGCAGAGTACATCATGAGAAACGCTGGACTGGAAGGAACACAAGCTGGAATCAAGATTGCTGGGAGAAATATCAATAACCTCAGATATGCAGATGACACCACTCTTATGGCAGATAGTGAAGAGGAACTAAAAAGCCTCTTGATGAAAGTGAAAGAGGAGAGCGAAAAAGTTGGCTTAAAGCTCAACATTCAGAAAACAAAGATCGTGGCATCTGGTCCCCGATATAGATGGGGGAACATTGGAAACAGTGTCAGACTTTATTTTTTGGGCTCCAAAATCACTGCAGATAGTTATTGCAGCCATGAAATTAAAAGATGCTTACTCCTTGGAAGAAAAATTATGACCAACCTAGATAGCATATTGAAAAAGAGATATTACTTTGCCAACAAACATACGTCTAGTCAAGGCTATGGTTTTTCCTGTGGTCATGTATGGACGTGAGAGTTGGACTGTGAAGAAGGCTGAGCACCGATGAATTGATGCTTTTGAAGTGTGGTGTTGGAGAAGACTCTTGAGAGTCCCTTGGACTGCAAGGAGATCCAACCAGTCCATTCTGAAGGAGATCAACCCTAGGATTTCTTTGGAAGGAATGATGCTGAAGCTGAAACTCCAGTACTTTGGTCACCTCATGGGAAGAGTTCACTCATTGGAAAAGACTCTGATGCTGGGAGGGATTGGGGGCAGGAGGAGAAGGGGATGACAGAGGATGAGATGGCTGGATGGCATCACTGACTCCATGGAGTTTGAGTGAACTCCGGGAGTTGGTGATGGACAGGGAGGACTGGCATGCTGCGATTCGTGGGGTCGCAAAGAGTCGGACACGACTGAGCGACTGAGCTGAGCTGAGTGACTGACTGACTCAATGAACATGAATTTGAACAAACCCTGGGAGATGGTGAAGGACAGGAAAGAGTGGCGTGCTGCAGTCCATGGAGGTCACAAAGATTTGGACACGACTTAGTGAACAACAGCCAACTACTCATTTGCTCATTGCTACAGAAGAAAACAATACATTTTAGTGGCTCTGTAAATTCTTATTCTCCAACTCTGGCTCGATTCTTGATGCTAGCTAAGAATCGTTCCTGGTTTTCCAAATAAGTTATTACTTCCATTTTTAGTGGTTATCATCAAATTCCTTGATACCTCCTCTATTACTTCTCAAAATTAATAAAAGTCATCTTATGCAAGCTTCCTCCCTACCAGATCTATGCAATTACTTCCATACCTACCAGCCATTCTTTTTTTCCTCCTGCTTATGGAAATGGTCTCCCTCTTCTATATAAGGTGTCCTCTGACAACTGTAGTCTGAATGCCCCCTCACTCAGACACCTCATCTACCAACTGTTACTTTTCTTTCCTGTGTCTTCAACCTTTTCCTCTTTATTGGTTTGGTTAAGTTTCTACCTTCTTAAAAGAAAACACAAAACCAAATCTGTCCATGACTCTGCACTCTCCTCTAGAAACTTCTGCATCATTCTCCTTTCTTCTCAAACAAAGTTATTATCAACATTGATTCTCCAAACCACCTGCCCCTCAGTCATACAGTGCACTTCTGCTCCTGCCCCTCTACTGAAATGTGTCTTGACAAAACAGCAATGACTTCTTTATTACTAAACCCAATGGATGTTTTCTCTTAACATAATTGAATCCTTTAGAACAGTTTATGTTTTTTAATGAAATGTTCCATTCTTTGTCTTCTGTGACATTGCACTCACATCTCTAGTTTGCTTCCTATTTACTTGGCCATTTCTTCTCCACTTCTATGCTGTCTGCCTTCCCTTTAAATATTGGTATTCCTGAGAAGCGTCACTCGAGGCTGCCTTCCTTTCGCATGTCATGCATTCTTCCTGGGGAGTCCCATCCATTTTTGCAATTTCAGTGATGATGCCATAGTGCCGTTTATCTTTCAGGCCAAAACCACACTAAAATCATAGCTACTACCACTAGCAATAGAGCACACACATTGTGGGGAAATTGTTGGCTTAAAAGATAAGAGATCATGATTGGCTGTAAACATGATGACATAATAGCCTGGACAGTTTGGGCTCTTTTCAAACTGTACATCTGTTATTCCCTCTGTTTCTTGTCACAGTTGCCATCTCTTTGTATCGACGAGATGGGAGTGGCGGCCTCTCTGCAGGAGATCGCAGGGTGGTATATAGTTATCATTGTCCCACAACGCAATCCTAATCTTCACATCTGTTGATTCTTTATGGTCCCTCTCGGATGCAGCTTGGTTTTCAGTTCTGCTCATATAAGGAATGGCTACTTCATTTGCTTTATGCCTCCAAACTCTGTAGTCTGCTGACGTCTACACTTCCTGTAAATTCTCCTAGGTTTTGTTTCCTTCAGTGCACTGTCATGCCTCTTGCAGTGAGACCCGGTGGGGAGGGTCAAAACATGTGTGGGCTCCATGTGTCGTGGAGAACTAGGATCCTAATCAATGTCTTTTCAAGGACATAGACACTTAACTGTTTCAGGAAAGCATTGGCTTAGTGTTCCTTATTTTATCCTTTGTTATTTAAAGTGGTCTATTAGGAAAATTTTCAAGTGCCACTTAAATTCTAAAAATCAATATCATATGATACTGTATTATGATAGGGAGGCAAGTAGGATCACAAAAGACATCTAACCTGGTTCATCATTTTTAGGTTTTGCTCTTTTCTTTACAAATAAAAAATAGCATGAGTAACTCTGTGTTCTTGATTTTTGTATTTTTAGTTGAAGGTCACATAAAAATGTTATGACATTCTAATTTCTTACTAGATTCCAGTGCAATTTGGGCAAAGGAGTCCAAATCAGAAAATGAAACCAAATGGCTCACACGAAATAGCTCACATTCCAATCAGTTCCTTACAGGAACGTAGGGTGGAGCCAAATTTGAACGTATGAATGCTTAGCCAGAAGCAGTATAAAATGCATTCCTTTACCTGATTATGATAGAGAAGTCATTTGGATTTTTTTTTTTTTTTTACTGAATATCAGTCAGATTTATTTGAGCTTACTGAAAGTATCAGTTAATCTTCCAGTTATTTGAACACTTTCAAAGTGCTATCAGAGACTTATAATTGATCTACAAGAAAAATACAGGAATGAAGTAATTTAAATAGATAAACTTTGATGTAGGTTAGGAAATCAGCCCACATCACTGTTGCTGTTGTTCAGTTGCTGAGTCATGTCTGACTCTCTGCCACGCCATGGGTTGCAGCATGCCAGGCTCCTCTGTCCTCCACGATCTCCTAAAACTTCCTCACACTCATGGGCATTGAGTCAGTGGTGCTATTCACCTATCTCATCCTCTGTTGCCCCTTCTCCTTTTGCTTTCAATCTTTCCCAGCATGAAGGTTTTTTCCAATGAGTCAGCTCTTCGCATCAAGTGGCCAAACCTTCAACATCAGTCCTTCCAATGAAAATCAGGGTTGATTTCCTTTCAGACTGACTGGATTGATCCCCCTTCAGTCCAAGGGACCATCAAGCATCTTCTCCAACATCTACAATTTGAAAGCATCAGTTCTTTGGTGCTCAACCCTTTGGTGCCTCATCTTTTTTATGGCCCAACTCTCACATCCATACATGACCACTGGAAAAACCATAGCTTTGACTAGACAGACCTTTGTTGGCAAAGTGATATCTTTGCTTTTTAATACAATGTCTCGGTTCATCATAGCTTTCCTTTCAAGGAGTAAGTGTCTTAATTTCATGACTGCACTCTCCATCCACAGTGATTTTGGAGCCCAAGAAAATAAAACCTGTCATTGCTTCCACCTTTTATTTGCCACTCTTTTTTTCTTTTCCCATATTCCCTTAGTCTTAGAAATTTTAACACTTATTTGTCCATTATAACTTAAAAGTTCTAAAAATGATTATTACTTTCCTTCTGCTTTAATCAAGTTAATTTTAGACATGAAATACAGCTTTATCCCCCAACAAAAATATGATATCTTTAAGCAACTTGAGCAACCCAATTTACCATGTAAGAAAAGTGTCTGGCTCCAACTTTTCTCAAGTAAGACAAAGATCAAAACTACTATTAAAAGACAAAGACTATGATAAGTAATAATTAATATAATATAATTAAAAACCAATGATAATTTTTACTAAAGAAATAAGCATATTTGTTGTGAGTTCTGCCTGAATCCATAGACTAAACTGCCTGGTTCTGAACCTCAACTTTGCCATTACTAGTTGTGTGTAATTAGGCAAAGTCCTTAACATTTTCTTCCCTCATTATCCTCATCTTTTAAATGGGGATAATATAATAATAATACCCAAGTCCTAGGGCTATTGTGATGATTGCATGAGCTAATAAAGGAAGCACTTAGAATAAGGCCTGGAATGGTGAGGAGTTCACAGTAAATGTAGCTGATTATCATGATGCTGTGGTGATGAAGACCTGATCAAATTTTTAAATTTAAATGTTATGAAATTTTAGTTTTAAAATTTAAGCATATTCATAGAATCTTAAAGATTTAGATATGTTTTGGGGGCCTGATATTGAAGAGTTGAAAATAAAGTTGATGACCATGTCGCAAGTACCCATGAATTCAGATGTGGATGATGGGTATTATGAAGGCAACCACTGATCTTTCGTTATACTGATCATATCCCAAGCTGGGAAATACTAGTTTTTTTTTTGTTTCAAAATACTTCATCTTCCTTGGCCATTTGGCTGCCATTTTAATTTGGGGACAATGAAGAAAAACTCTTGCAAAGAATATACTGTGTAAAAGCAAACTTGAAGATAAGGTGTGTTTTCTGGACTATTTAAGCTCAAACCTCAATATCTCTATTTCATATAAATAAGTTGAGGCTGTGAATTATACTGATCCAACTCTGTGTATTAGTAGTCTTAGAAATAGTAGTGGTTACTTAGGAAGTTATCTTTGTAGAAGTGGCCATAAATTTAAATCCAAATTTTTTCTGGGAATGATGAAAAATTGATGCTATAAAACTTACAGATTATAAAATACTTGTGTTTAGGTACTGGCTGTTACTCATTTAATAAGTATTAAGCACTTTGTTTGAAGTGCTGGAGCGGTGAACAGTGGCTGCTCAGCACTAGAGTGAGAAGCGGGGAGAGAAACTACCCCACGTACTGGAGATCAGTGGAGAAATAACTCCAGAAAGAATGGATAGAGCCAAAGCAAAACCAATACCCAGTTGTGGATGTGACTGGTGATAGAAGCAAGGTCTGATGCTGTAAAGAGCAATATTGCATAGGAACCTGGAATGCCAGGTCCATGAGTCAAGGCAAATGGGAAGTGGTCAAACAGCAGATGGCAAGAGTAAACGTCGACATTCTAGGACTCAGTGAACTAAAATGGACTGGAATGGGTGAATTTAACTCAGATGATCATTACATCTACTACTGTGGGCAGGAATCCCTTAAGAAATGGAGTAGCCATAATAGTCAATAAGAGTCCAAAATGCAGTATTTGGATGCAATCTCAAAAAGACAGAATGAACTCTGTTCATTTCTAAGGCAAACAATTCAATGCCCCGACCAGTAACGCTAAAGAAGCTGAAGTTGAATGGTTCTATGAAGACCTACAAGACCTTCTAGAACTAACACCCTCAAAAGATGTCCTTTTCGTTATAGGGGACTAGAATGCAAAAGTAGGAAGTCAGGAAACATCTGGAGTAACAGGCAAATTTGGCCTTGGAATACAGAATGAAGCAGGGCAAAGGCTAACAGAGTTTTCCCAGGAAAATGCACTGGTCATAACAAACACCCTCTTCCAACAACACAAGAGAAGACTCTACACGTGGACATCACCAGATGGTCAACACTGAAATCAGATTGATTATATTCTTTGCAGCCAAAGATGGAGAAGCTCTATACAGTCAACAAAAATAAAACCAGGAGCTGACTGTGGCTCAGATCATGGACTCCTTCTTGCCAAATTCAGACTGAAATTGAAGAAACTGGGGAAAACCACTAGACCCTTCAGGTGTGACCTAAATGAAATCTCTTATGATTATACAGTGGAAGTGAGAAATAGATTTAAGGGACTAGATCTGATAGAGTGCCTGATGAACTCTAGACAGAGGTTCGTGACATTGTACAGAGACAGGAATCTAGACCATCCCCCAACAGAAATACAAAAAAGCAAAATGGCTGTCTGAGGAGTCCTTACAAATAGCTGTGAAAAGAAGAGAAGAGAAAAGCAAAGGAGAAAAGGAGAGATATACCCATTTGAATGCAGAGTTCCAAAGAATAGCCAGGAGAGATAAGAAAGCCCTCCTCAGTGATCAATGCAAAGAAATAGAGGAAAACAACAGAATAGGAAAGACTAGAGATCTCTTCCAGAAAATTAGAGATACCAAGGGAACATCTCATGCAAAGATGGGCTCGATAAAGGACAGAAATGGTCTGGACCTAACAGAAGCAGAAGATATTAAGAAGAGGTGGCAAGAATACAAAGAAGAACTGTACAAAAAGGATCTTCACGACCTGGATAATCACGATGGTGTGATCACTCATCTAGAGCCAGACATCCTGGAATGTGAAGTCAAGTGGGCCTTCGGAAGCATCACTATGAACAAAGCTAGTGGAGGTGATGGCATTCCAGTTGAGCTATCTCAAATCCTGAAAGATGATGCTGTGAAAGTGCTGTACTCAATATGCCAGAAAATTTGGAAAACTCAGCAGTGGCCACAGGACTGGAAAAGGTCAGTTTTCATTCCAATCCCAAAGAAAGGAAATGCCAAAGAATACTCAAACTATCACACAATTGCACTCATCTCACACACTGGCAAAGTAATGCTCAAAATGCTCCAAGCCAGGCTTCAGCAATACGTGAACTGTGAAATTTCAGATGTTCAAGCTGGATTTAGAAAAGGCAGAGGAACCAGAGATCAAATTGCCAACATCTGCTGGATCATGGAAAAAGCAAGAGAGTTCCAGAAAAACATCTATTTCTGCTTTATTGACTATGGCAAAGCCTTTGACTGTGTGAATCATAACAAACTGTGGGAAATTCTGAAAGAGATGGGAATACCAGACTAGCTGACCTGCCTCTTGAGAAATCCATATACAGATCAGGAAGCAACAGTTAGAACTGGACATGGAAGAACAGACTGGTTCCAAATAGGAAAAGGAGTGCGTCAAGGCTGTATATTGTCACCTTGCTTATTTAACTTATATGCAGAGTACATCATGAGAAACGCTGGACTGGAAGAAACACAAGCTGGAATCAAGATTGCAGGGAGAAATATCAATAACCTCAGAGATGCAGATGACACCACCTTTATGGCAGAAAGTGAAGAAGAACTAAAAAGCCTCTTGATGAAAGTGAAAGAGGAGCGTGAAAATGTTGGCTTAAAGCTCAACATTCAGAAAATGAACATCATGCCTCTGGTCCCATCACTTCATGGGAAAAAGATGGGAAACAGTGGCTGACTTTACTTTTTGGGGCTCCAAAATGAGTGCAGATGGTGATTGCAGCCATGAAATTAAAGGATAATTGCTCTTTGGAAGGAAAGTTATGACCAAGCTAGATAGCATGTTGAAGAGCAGAGACATTACTTTGCCAACAAAAGCCCGTCCAGTCAGGCCTATGGTTTTTCCAGTGGTCATGTATGGATGTGAGAGTTGGACCATAAAGAAAGCTGAGTGCCAAGGTATTGATGCTTTTGAAGTGTGGTGTTGGAGAAGACTCTTGAGAGTCCTTTGGACTGCAAGGAGATCCAGCCAGTCCATCCTAAAGGAGATCAGTTCTGGGTATTCATTGGAAGGACTGATGTCAAAGCTGAAACTCCAATACTTTGGCCACCTGATGCAGAGAGCCTACTCATTTGAAAAGACCCTGATGCTGGGAAAGATTGAAGGCGGGAGGAGAGGGGGTGACAGAGGATGAGATGGTTGGATGGCATCACCGACTCAATGGACATGAGTGATGGACAAGGACGCCTGGCATACTGCAGTCCATGGGTCACAAAGAGTTAGACACAATTGAGTGACTAAATGGAACGGAATGGAACTTTGTTAACATGGCTCTTCAGGCATAGAGAGATAATCTAAATAACAGAGTCAGAGAAGAGTGAAATCAAGGATTACCAAGTCCAGGGATACGAGGAAAGAAGCTTGAGCTATGCTTCAGAGGATGGGTAGGTAGTTGTAGAGATAGTTTACACAATTGTAGAGACCCAGGGATGAAATGTGAGATCTTGGGGCCAGAATAAGTAAAAGATCTGAGTAACTGACCACAAGGAACAGTGAGACACTTTGGGAGAGTTTGGGATGGTATCTAACTGAGGTGATGAGTAAACACTGAAATTCTGGATCTCATGCTACAGGCAAGTCAGAGCCACTCAAGGGATTAGAAAGATGAAATATAACATTTAAGATATTTCATTTGGTTAACTGAGTAAGCAAGCAACCAAGAATAAGAAGTCCAAGAATGAGAATCCTATCAAAAATATGAAAACCTTAAAGTCTTTGGGTGGGCTAGAAAGGGAAGGATAGAGAGGCTGCAGGAGGAAATAGAGAAATGTATTAGTTAACTAACCATTAAAGGAACTGCTGAGATTTGAGCAGAGTTGTTACTGGTGGACGTGGTACCATTTAGGAAGATTGTAAGACAGATAGTGAGCTCCTTTTTAAATTAAATAAATTTTAGGTGACATATGCTTGCTGAAATATGGATGTGCCGAAGACAAAAGATTTTTTTTTCCTTATCCCGCTCAGCATGTATTAACAGTTTAAAGCTACATGTATAAGAAGTACTTAGATAATATTTATTTTTCAAAACTGATTTGAAGATTTTTGTTTGAATTGTGACATTCTGTCATTATGTGTATAACATAATTTGCATCATTTAAATGAATTTCATTTTGCATAAAAACTGGGTAGCTTGTAAACGAGTATGCCACTAAGGAATCAGACATTTAATTCCCTATCTTATCAGATTGAGCTTCTTCCACACTCTTCATATGAGATAATTTCCAGAGATATCACAATTTACACCTACATTCAAGATTCTAAAGTTTCATTCTAACTATTTCATTTTTGACCATGAAAGAGTAACCAGTTAAGTGCTGGATTTAACTGTCTCAAATAAACAATTCACTAAATAATTTATGTGAGAGTCTCTCAGTCGTGTCTGACTCTTTGCCACCTGCCAAGTTCCTCAGTCCATGAAATTCTCCTGGCAAGAATACCGGAGTGGGTAGCTGTTCCTTTCTCCAGGGGATTTTCCCAACCCAGGGATCAAACCCGGTCTCCCACATTGCAGGAACCATCTGAGCCACCAGGGAAGCCCAAATAATTTAGGACATGTCCTATCTGTCTAGCCAAAGAACTATTGCAATGCCAGTTTTTTATTCTAGATTGTTTTCTTGTAATACTTCTTAGGACATGGCTTATAACAATTATATCTCAACAAAAATCAGATAAGATAGAAATTGAACTGTGAAGAGGTTACGGTGATAACAGACAGTCAGACTCGACACAGTGGTAGAGCTCTATGTAAAGTTCTCTTAAGGAGCAGCCTGTCCTCTTGCCAGCATGCTGATGTTATATATTACTAGTCGTCTAAATTTGTAGTACACAAGTCCTTTGATTTATTGCTTTTGGCTGCACTGCAATTAGCTTAATAATGCTAAAGAATATAAATTATTATCATACAAAAAATGTAAATGAGAATCTAAAACTTGTCACTGTTTGTTAGGAAAACTTTCCAATAATCATGTCTAGACAACACATATCATAAATTGGTTAAGCAGGCATAAATCTCACACTGATGCAAAGAGTAAAGTGCCATATGAAAAAAAAAAACTTGACAAATCTTTTCCATTATTAACATTAAGGAATAGACGTGTGTCCATGCTCAGCTGTGTCCGACTCTTTGCAACCCCACAGACTGAAGCCCATCAGGTTCCTCTGTCCAAGGTATTTCCCAGGCAAGGAATTCCTTCTCCAGGAAGGAGTTGATGACTTATCCTAATATATTTGGAACCAAAGTTTTAAGTACAAAGCCATTAAGCCACTGATTTAAAACGGTCTAATTAGAACAATGTAATCTGACCTTATGTAAGTGCTTAAGAATATACAAATTAGAATGTGATTTACACCCATGTACATTCGGACTAAACAATATCTGGCCAATACTAAGCTCCGGTGCGTGGATGTTCTTCCTGATGACAACTTTTAATGAGGTGTGACTGTGACTGTGATTCTTTTAAAAGGCTGGCCCTCTCATTTGTAAATTTAGCAAAACATTTTAGCTGATGCAAACAGTTTAGTTTATACTCATTCCTGGATCAGTTATTTTCATTTGCTTATTAGTTGAGAAAAATAGCCCTTACTTTCATTAGTTAGATATATCTCCCGTCAGTTTCGAATGATGTTTCTTTGAGTCTGGAGGCTTCTGTTCACTGTATCTACCTTGTTATTTGAGATGTCTAAGCTTCGCGTTGCGGTGCCCTTCTCAGGCTGTGGCTATTGTACTTGCCCATTTACCATCATAACTGGACAGGGTGGTATGAAGAATAATTCTGCTGATAATGTTGTGGATTATGCAGCCACAACACATGTTCGTCCCTGCTCCCGTTGTGTAAAAGCAGCCCTACCTTAAGGTCACTATTTCGACGTCAACTAATCTGCCAGCCTGGAGTCTCCTTTAACGACCAACATTCTTGGTCAGCATCATGAAGTATCAAGACCAGGAGATCTACAACTTAGTTTGAAAGAATTCAGGAAAACAATTTTTTTTTTCTATTTTCTCTTCTGTGAAGTTTGTGGTTGCTTCTCTCTCTACATCACACGTGTGCACACATATACATACACAACTGTGCATGTGTATACAGTATACATGTGTGTACAACTGTATATGTACACTTGTGTGTGTGTGATGTAGAGAGAGAAACCCATCTTGAACAACATGGGTTTGAACTGAATGGGTCCACTTATAAATGAATTTTTATCAATAATACATATATTGGTAAAATTTTTGACATTTCCAGTAATTTGAAAAAACTCACAAACCACATAGCCAAGAAACATAAAATAATTAATAAAAAGTTATGTATGCCATGAAAACATAAACCATATGTCAACACTAGTCTATCATTTATTACCATAAAATATACACAAATCTATTACAAAGCTTAAAATTTACCAAACTTATGCACACAAACATTTACACACTGTATGTAAAATGTTTTACAATAGAGACATGTAAATGAATATAAAGGTGCAATGTTAAATGATAACTTCATAAAATTAACTGTAGTATATACTGTACTACTGTAATAATTTCATAGCCACCTCCTGTTGCTAGTGCTATGAGCTCGTGTTGTAAGTATGTGCTTAAAATACCATGTGATGCTAATCAAACAAATGAGAAGCTCATCTCTAGTAGATTATGTGTGGCATTAAAAAGTGATTCCTCAGTTTTCACAGATTTTTCAGAGTATTGAGTGCAACACCATAGACCTTAAATAACACTGTGGGATCCATATGAAATGGCACTAGTGACGCTGCGAGTGCTCCTAAAAGCAGGGAAAGTCGAGACATTACGAGAAGAGGTTGAGCTGCTTGATGAGCACAATAGATCGAGGCCTGCAGCTGTGAAATACCTTTTTTATCTATATTGAAAATGTAGTTTTTATGTGAGTGCAGGATTACTAAAAGAATGGCATACCTATAGACTAAAATATGATTCAAGAAAAGGTGAAGTCATATTACAACTTAAAGCAAAAGGAAGGTGAAGGCTCTAAAGCTAGAGAATTTAATACCAGCAAAGGATGGTTTTATAATTTTAGAAAGAAGTTTGGCTTAACAAATGTCAAGGTAACAGGAGAACAGTTCCCAGATGTCATTAAAAAAGTCATTGAGGAAAAAGGATATCTGCCTGAATAGGTTTTTAAGGAAGACGAATATGTCCTATCTGGGGGAGAGAGTGGGGAGGAAGGTCACAAAAGACATTTATTAATAAGAAGGAGTGAGCACCAAGATTTAGGGCAGACAGATAAAGTCTGTGTTTTGTGCAATTGCGGTTGGCTGTCTGATCAGGAATTCTCTGATCTATATAGCTGCTAATCCCCAAGTCTCGAAGGGAAAAGAAAAGCACTAGCTGCCATTTTTTGGTTGTACAATGAGGAGGCCTGGACAATGGGAACACATTTTCTGAATTGGTCCCATCAGTGCTTTGTCCCTGAAGTCAGGAAGTACTTTGCCAGTCAGGGGACTGCCTTTTGAAGTTTTTTTTTTTGTTGTTGGACCATGCCACTGGTCATCCAGAACTCTATGAGTTCAACACTGAAGGCTCTGAAGTGGTCTTCTTGCCCCCAAACACAATATTTCTAATTCCAGCCTCTAGATCGAGGGGTCACAAAGAGCTTTAAAGCTTGGCACGCATGATCCTCTATGGAAAGACTGTTAATGTATGGAAGATAGCTCTGATAGATCACTGTGAAAGTCCGGAAGGATTATACCACTGAACACGTCATATTTGTTACCAAAAAAGCTGTGAAAGCCAGCAAACTCCCAACAATAAAATTATTCTGGAGAAAACTGTGTCCAGATGTTGTGCATAACTTCACACAATTTACAACAGAGCTGTCAAGAGAATTATGAAAGAGATTACAGATACGCAGGGGGAAGAAGGGGGGGAGGGGAAGGGTTCAGGACATGAATCATGAAGAAAGTCAAAAGCTAAAAGAGGCCACACCGGAGGACTTAACCAAAGGCGACTTGATGGTGTGGGGTTTCCAAACCAGTGTCAGACGAGGAGGGAGAAGGTATAGAAGTAACAGCTTGATCAAACAAACTGACGCTAGACCATCTGGTAGAGGGTTCAAGACTGCTTTTGGCTTCTTCTACAACATGGACCCTTCTCTGACATGGGCTGCGCTACTAAAGCAAACAGTGGAAGAATAATTGGTATGATACAGAAACATTTTTAAAGAAATGAAAAAGCAGTAAAGTCAGACAGAAATTATGATGTGTTTCCATAAAGCTACACCACCCTTATGGCAGAAAGTGAAGAAGAACTAAAGAGCCTCTTGCTGAAAGTGAAAGAGGAGAGTGAAAAAGTTGGCTTAAAGCTCAACATTCAGAAAACTAAGATCATGGCATCTGGTCCCATCACTTCATGGCAAATAGATGGGGAAACAATGGAAACAGTGACAGACTTTATTTTCTTGGGCTCCCAAATCACTGCAGATGGTGACCGCAGCCATGAAATTGAAAAACGCTCGCTCCTTAGAAAGAAAGTTATGACCAACCTAGACAGCATATTAAAAAGCAGAGACATTACTTTGCCGACAAAGGTCCTTATAGTCAAAGCTATGCTTTTTCCAGTGGATGTGAGAATTGGACCCTAAATAAGACTGGGTGCTGAAGAATTGATGCTTTTGAACTGCGGTGTTGGAGAAGATTCTTGAGAGTTCCTTGGACTGCAAGGAGATCAAACCAGTTAATCCGAAAGATCAGTCCTGACTATTCATCGGAGGGGCTGATGCTGAAGCTGAAGCTCCAGTACTTTGGCCACCTGATGAGAAGAGCCGACTCGTTAGAAAAGACTCTGATGCTGGGAAAGATTGAAGGCAGGAGGAGAAGGGGACAACAGAGGATGCGATGGTTGGATGGCATCACCGACTCGATGGACATGAAATTGAGTAAACTCTGGGAGATGGCAAAGGACAGGGAAGCCTGGCGTGCTGCAGTCCATGGGGTCACAGAGTCGGACAGGACTGAGTGGCTGGACAACAGCCATAGCTCTTTTGCTTTGAATACTATATAATATTAATCAGATTAAATCCTCATTTCAAAGAGTTTTAAATAACGAATGTGTGTATTTCAAAGGTTTCCTCTGAAACGACAAGCGACTGAACAGCAAGCATGGTGAATACTTAAGATAATTCTGAGGAAGAAGAGTATAAGAAAATAATCTGTCCAATTGAATACCAAGATACATTATAAACATGTTAATTTAAACAGTGAGTATCAAGGCACAGTAGACAAATAAGATGAAACTAAACAGCTAAAAGGAAGATCTCCCTCTATATATAAGAACTAGCTAAGTGAAATAGCATTGCAATTCAATGAGATAGAATACGAAAATATTTTTATGGAAAAGTTTCAAATTCCCACTTGATTCACAGAAATGGATTCATTTAATTTGAAAAAGTAGAACATTAAAAACTAACAAAAGAAAATAAAAGGTGATATTTTTAGGAATTAAAAGTAGGAATTTTAAAAATAAGATTTGAAATTTATTGAATTTGTTGACTAGTTTCAACAGTTTTTTGGTTGAGTCTTTAGGGTTGCCTATAGAAACACAGGAAATTCATATAGATCACACCATCTGCAAACAAAGACAACTTTACTTCTTGCTTTCCTACCTGGATGCGCTTTTCTTCCCCTTATCTTCCCTGATTGCTTCAGTGAGGACTTAAGAGTACCGCTGAATAAACTTGCTGATAGCATCTTAGAGGAAAAGCTTTCAACTTCTCACCACTGAGTAGAGGCTACCTATGGGTTTGTCATCGGAGAAGGCAACGGCACCCCACTCCAATACTCTTGCCTGGAAGATCCCATGGATGGAGGAGCCTGGTGGGCTGCAGTCCATGGGGTCCCTGAGGGTCGGACACAACCAAGAGACTTCACTTTCACTTTTCATTTTCATGGATTGGAGAAGGAAATGGCAACCCACTCCAGTGTTCTTGCCTGGAGAATCCCAGGGGCGGGGGAGCCTGGTGGGCTGCTGTCTATGGGGTCGCACAGAGTCGGACACGACTGAAGCGACTTAGCAGCAGCAGCAGCAGCAGCAGCATGGGTTTGTCATACAAGACTTTTATTACATTGAGCTACCTTCATTTTATACCTTTGGCTTTTTATTTGTTTATTTGCCATGCTGCCTGTGGCATGAGGGATGTTAGTTCCCTGACCAGGAATCAAACCCTTGTCCTCTACAGTGGAAGTACAAAGTCTTAACCACCACACTGCCAGGAAAGTCTCCTTTTATACTCAATTTGTTCATGACTTATCATGAAAGAATGTCATATATTGTCTAATGCTGTTTCTGCATCTATTGAGATGATTACACAATTTTCATTTTTCTTTCTGTTAACATAGAGTATTGCATTTACTGATGTGTGTATGTTGAACCATTCTTGAACCCTAGAGATAAAACCCACTTGATCATGGTATATGATCCTTTTAATGTGCTGTTGAATTTGGGGACTGTTGGTCCAACCACTATGGAAATCAATACCGACGTTACTCAAGAAATGAAGGACAGAGTGACCATGTGATTCAGCACTTCCACTTCTAGGAATAAACCCAAAGGAAACGAGGACAGGAAATCAAAATGATACCACAGCCCCATGTTTATAGCAGTGTTATTCACACAGCGAAGCTATTGAAACAGCTGACCACCAATGGGTGAAAAGATAATAGAAACACAAAGTGTCTATGCGTGTGTGTGTGTGTGTGTGTGTCATGCAATACTATACTGCCACGAGAAAGAAAGTAATCCTTCCATTTGCAACATGAATAGACTTTTAGGGTATTATGCTAAGTGGTGTAAGTCAGACAGAGAAAGACAAATACTGTATAAATCTCCCATGTGGAACCTAAAAACTCTGAACTCATAGAAACAGAGACTTGAATGGTGGTTACCAGAGGCTGGGAAATGGGTATTAGTGAGATGTTGGCCAAACTTGCAGTTAGAAGATGATAAGCTCTGAAAATCTAATACACAACTTTGCTATTATAGTTATCAATACTGTATTATATACTTCAAAGTTGCTAAGAGACTAGATCTTAAATGCTCTGACCACACACACACACACACACACACACACACACACACACACTAATGTGTAAGATAGTGGAGGTATTAGCTAACACTACAGTGGTAATCATATTGAAATATAAAAATGTGCCAAACCAACACCTTATGTGCCTTAAATTTACATAATGTTGTATGTCAAGCATATCTCAATTAAAAAATAAGACTCAAATATTCCAAATTATGAAAAGATCAATAAATTTGTCTACAATAAAATTTAAAGTTTCTATATGGCAAACAATACCAAGAACAAAATGAAAAATCATGCCATTGTCTAGAATAAGATTTTGAAATGTGTAACTTTCAAAGAATTAGTATCAAAGTATATTTTTGAAAAAACAAAATAATGAAAAGCAAGCAATCTAAAGAAAATAATCTAAGTATATAAAAATATAACTCATAATAAAAAGCCAAATGGCTAATGAAGTTTTACTTTTGGTGTTCAAACTCAGTGAGAAAAATAGCAACCACATTGAAATTCTATTCACATTCAGTTCAGTTCAGTTGCTCAGTCGTGTCTGACTCCTTGCGACCCCATGAATCACAGCACGCCAGGCCTCTCTGCCCATCACCATCTCCTGGAGTTCACTCAAACTCACTCCATTGAGTTGGTGATGCCATCCAGCCATCTCATCTTCTGTCTTCCCCTTCTCCTCCTGCCTCCAATCCCTCCCAGAATCAGAGTCTTTTCCAATGAGTCAACTCTTCGCATGAGGTAGCCAAAGTACTGGAATTTCAGCTTTAGGATCATTCCTTCCAAAGAACACCCAGGGATAGAGCCAGGACATGGAAGCAACCTAGATGTCCATGAGCAGATGAATGGATAAGAAAGCTGTGGTACATATACACAATGGAGTATTACTCAGCCATTAAAAAGAATACATTTGAATCAGTTCTAATGAGGTGGATGAAACTGGAAGCTATTATACAGAGTGAAGTAAGCCAGAAAGAAAAACACCAATACAGTATACTAACACATATATATGGAATATAGAAAGTGGTAACGATAACCCTGTATGTGAGACAGCAAAAGAGACACACACAGATGTATAGAATAGTCTTTTGGACTCTGGGAGAGGGAGAGGGTGGCATGATTTGGGAGAATGGCATTGAAACATGTATAATATCATATATGAAATGAGTCACCAGCCCAGGTTCAATGCATGATACTGGATGCTTGGGGCTGGTGCACTGGGACAACCCAGAAGGATAGTATGGGGAGGGAGAAGGGAGGGGGGTTCAGGATGGGGAACACCTGTATGCCTGTGGTGGATACATGTTGATGTATGGCAAAACCAATACAATATTGTAAAGTAATTAACCTCCAATTAAAATAAATTATTAAAAAAAAAAACAAAAACATAGAACACCCAGGACTGATCTCCTTTAGAATGGACTGGTTGGATCTCCTTGGAGTCCAAGGGACTCTCAAGAGTGTTCTCCAGCACCACAGTTCAAAAGCATTAATCAGAATTTTAAAAAAATTAATACACTGAATAACAAGTATCAGTAAGAATGTACAGAAAAACAATCTCATATCCTGCTGATGGAAATGTAAATTGGTTTCAGTCCTTTGGAGAACTGATAAGTTATATGTATTAAAGCTGGATGTGCATACTCCATGACTCTGCCCTTGGGACTTGGTGGAAATACGGTTTCCAGCCATGAAGGAGCCGCTGAGGCCAAGGCTTTTCTCCTCTCGGTCCTTCTTGTTTCATTTATTCCTCTCTCCTTGGACTCGGGCTCCCCTGGTGGCTCAGACAGTTAAGTGGCTGCCTGCAGTGTGGGAGACCCGGGTTCAATCCCTGGGTCAGGAAGATCCCCTGGAGAAGGAAATGCAACTCACTCCAGTATCCTTGCCTGGAAAATCCCATGGACGGGCTACAGTCCATGGGGTTGCAGAGAGTTGGACATAACTGAGCGACTTCACTTTCTTTGGACTTGAGACAATCCACAGAGACAACCCCTGACATCCAAATTAAGGCCACACTGCAAGTAACTGGCAACTTGGTCAAGTGCCTTTCCACTCTGTGGCTCCCAAAGCCTAGCCCCCTCTTCCCACTGAAATTGAGCAGGACCCTGTGGGGCTCCTGGGTGCAGAAGCTTTTCCAACAGTTTGCTAATCAGAAAAGGGAGGGATTACAGAGACAAGGGAGGATCAGCAAGAAACGATAGTGCAGCCTTGGGGCAAGGCCCTGGTTCCACTTGAAGGGCACACAGAACAGTATCTTTGAGCTCTTCATAGAACTAAAACACCCAACAGGTGGAAGATGTATTTTTCATTTCAGAGAAGTCCACCTGAGGCCAGATTAAAGGAACAGAAAAGCTCAATAGGAGACTGTTTTTTAGTCCCTACGTCCCATTTCAATCTTCTGCCACCCCATGGGCTGTAGCCGGCCAGGCTCCTCTGTCCATGGGATTTCCCAGTCAAGAACACTGGAGTTGGGTAGCCGTTTCCTTCTCTAGGGGATCTTCCTGACCCAGGGATTGAGCCCACATCTCCTGCATTAGCAGGTGGATTCTTTACTACTGAGCTACCTGGGAAGTCTTTTTATTAGGAGACTACCTAAGACCGGATTAAAGCAGTGGAGTCCCCTGATCCTTATCAGCAACCCTACCCTTGAATCACTGCTGTATAGTTCAGTCGCTCA
This sequence comes from Oryx dammah, assembly GCF_014754425.2. Lineage (NCBI taxonomy): Eukaryota > Metazoa > Chordata > Mammalia > Artiodactyla > Bovidae > Oryx > Oryx dammah. The sequence goes on along the minus strand of NW_024070189.1, from coordinate 843,266 downwards.
GTCGCGTCTGACTCTTTGCGACCCCAGGGACCGCAGCACACCAGGCCTCCCTGTCCATCACCAACTCCCGGAGTTCACATAAACCCATGTCCATTGAGTCGGTGATGCCATCCAACCATCTCATCCTCTGTCGTCCCCTTCTCCTTCCACCTTCAGTCTTCACCAGCATCAGGGTCTTTTCATTGCTGTAAAGCTCCCACCAAGTTCTCCCAGAAGGGAGCAAACAGTTTTGAGGGTCATGAGAGGCACTGCGTCTCCCCTTTGAAAGCAATTAAGCCTATTTATTTCTGCTGAACCCAAAACTTTTTCTCCTAGATTTGCTCAAATTTTCAGCATCGCTACTCACTCTTACTCCCAGTCTCGTTCCAGGATGCTGGAACTGCACTGAGGGCCCAAACTGGGGGGCCCAGTGCACCCTCCTCCAGATTTACCCCCCAGTCCTCAGTGGTCAGGCTCAGCAGGCTTACAAACCTCTGGCCCAGGAAGCATCCTGGCAGGGCACACCTCCCTCCTGTCCTGGATTTCCCCATGTCTTCCTGCTCTTCTAACCCCTTAGACTGTGGATAGATCATAAGCCTCCTTGACAACTCTGCCAGCAGGTCAGGTGTTGCTTCTTTGACTTCTTCAAAGAGGCAGCCCTTCTCAATGTCACGAAAAACATGCCCAAGGGAGGGAAACTTTTCCCTTGTTACCACCGCCTTGTGGCACTCCATCCCTACCCTTCAGGTCTGTTTGTTTTTCTTCTTTTTGTTTCCAAGATAAAAATCTGTTCTGTTGGCTTAGTGCCTAGGTCCCCTCCCTCCCTCTGAAGAATTTAGGGCTCGGAACTCAGGAAGCTTTTTCCCACTGTCTCCCATTCGTTTCCTTGACTAATCAAAGCTCACCAACATTTTTACTACTCCTAAAACCTCTCCTACTTATCTAAGAGGCTTGTAAGTATTAAGAAAAAAAAAAAATTTTTTTTTTTCTGTCTTTAAGGAAACAAAGACACCTTCCTACAGGGAAGTTGCCTTTCTCCTCCTATGCCTTTGAAATGTAAATGTTCTACCTAGTCTTCCAGAAACCTTACCTTCCCATCTTTTTAAAATGGAAATTATGAAAAGGGGGTTCAGTTCAGTTCAGTTCAGTTGCTCAGTCTTGTCAGACTCTTTGCGACCCCAAGGACTGCAGCATGCCAGGCCTCCCTGTCCATCACCAACTCCCAGAGTCTACCCAAACCCATGTTCATTGAGTCGGTGATGCCATCCAACCATCTTATCCTCTGTCGTCCCCTTCTCCTCCTGCCTTCACTCTTTCCCAGCATCAGGGTCTTTTCCAATGAGTCAGCTCTTCGCATGAGGTGCCCAAAGTACTGGAGCTTCAGCTTTAGCATCATTCCTTCCAAAGAAATCCCAGGGTTATCTCCTTCAGAATGGACTGGTTGGATCTCCTTGCAGTCCAAGGGACCCTCAAGAGTCTTCTCCAACACCACAGTTCAAAAGCATCAGTTCTTCAGAAAAAAGGGGGTAGGTACTTTAACACTTGAGTTGTCAAAGGCAAATACAAATTTTAAGTATCTTTTCTTAAGTTTGCTAATCAGAAAAGGCTAATATAATAGTTCAGTTATTTATTTCTCAGTCTTTTTAAGGTCTCTTAAAGTTTAAAAAATTATAATACATAAAGCTGCTAAATGATAAGGGAAGCATTTCAGTGTTTCAAACTAGTGGGATATGTTGTCCTTGAGAGAAGGTATGTAGACTAGAGATACTTTTGTTGAGGAATAAAGGAGGAGTTTGTCCTGCAGCTGGTTGCCCGTGTGCGTGTGCGTGTGCTTGTGTGTGTGTGTGTGCGTGTCCTCAGTCATTCAGTCATGTCGGATTCTTTGTGACCCCATGGACTGTAGGGCACCATGCTCCTCTGTCCATGAAATTTTATAGGCAAGAATATGGCAGTGGGTTGCCATTCTCTCCTCCAGGGGATCTTCCTGACCCAGGGGTCCAACCTGCGTCTGCTGAGTCTCCTCCATTCCTGGAGGATTCTTTACCCATTGAACTATCAGCTACTGGGAAACCCTATGCATGGGGGAAAAGATAGGACAAATTAATAAGGATCCAGAGTATAAAAAAGATTTGTGAAAGAGGAACTTTGAGAAAAAAATCTGTACATTTTCAGGATTAAGACTAGGTTGAATTTAATTAGGTAATTGAATTTTGTTATTAATAATGAGCTAATACAATGCTGGAATTTGACTTTTTTCTATGTTAAGAGAAATGAAAAGATTAACCCCTCATTGCCATCCTGATGTCCTTGTAGCGTGGCAACAGTCTACTCCTAAATCAGAGAATTTAAAGATGTAAACAAAAACTGCAAATCAAATAGCCAGGGTCAAGCGGCTGCAACCAGCCGGCACACTAAGCGTGGCCGAGAGGAGCTACTCCACGTCCAAGGTCAGGGGCAGATGCTGAGAGTGCCAGGCTGCAACGGCACAGGAACAGCTGAGAGGAGCTACCCCGCATCCGAGGTCAGAGGCGGCGGCTGGGAGGAGCCACCCTGCCTCCAAGGACAGGGGCAGTGGCCGGGAGGAGCAACCCCATGTCCAAGGAGCAGTGGCTGCCTGGGGGCAGGACGGCCTAGAGGAGCCATCCCACGTTGAAGGTCAGGAAGGGCGGTGGTGGGGAGACACCCCTCATCCAAGGTAAGGAGCAGTGGCTGTGCTTTGCTGGAGCAGCCGGGAAGAGATACCCCATGCCCAAGGTAAGAGAAACCCAAGTAAGATGGTAGGTGTTGCAAGAGGGCATCAGAGGGCAGACACTGAAACCATACTCACAGAAAACTAGTCAATCTAATCACACTAGGACCACAGCCTTGTCTAACTCAATGAAACTAAGCCATGCCCATGGGGTGACCCAAGATGGGCAGGTCAAGGTGGAGAGGTCTGACAGAGTGTGGTCCACTGGAGAAAGGAATGGCAAACCACTTCAGTATTCTTGCCTTGAGAACCCCATGAACAGTATGAAAAGGCAAAATGATAGGATACCAAAAGAAGAACTCCCCAGGTCATTAGGTGCCCAATATGCTACTGGAAATCAGTGCAGAAGTAACTCCAGAAAGAATGAAGGGATGGAGCCAAAGCAAAAACAATACCCAGTTGTGCATGTGACTGGTGATAGAAGCAAGGTCCGATGCTGTAAAGAGCAATATTGCATAGGAACCTGGAATGTCAGGTCCATGAATCAAGGCAAATTGGAAGTTGCCAAACAGGAGATGGCAGGAGTGAATGCCAACACTCTAGGAATCAGAGAACTAAAATGGACTGGAATGGGTGAATTGAACTCAGATGACCATTATATCTACTACTGTGGGCAGGAATCCCTCAGAAGAAATGGAGTAGCCATCATGGTCAACAAAAGAGTCTGAAATGCAGTACTTGGATGCAATCACAAAAACGACAGGATGATCTCTGTTCGTTTCCAAGGCAAACCATTCAATATCACGGTAATCCAAGTCTATACCCCAACCAGTAACACTGAAGAAGCTGAGGTTGAATGGTTCTATGAAGACCTACAAGACCTTATAGAACTAACACCCCAAAAAGATGTCCTTTTCATTATAGGGGACTGGAATGCAAAAGTACGAAGTCAAGAAACACCTGGAGTAACAGGCAAATTTGGCCTTGGAATGTGGAATGAAGCAGGGCAATGACTAATAGAGTTTTGCCAAGAAAATGCACTGGTCATAGCAAACATCCTCTTCCAACAACACAAGAGAAGACTCTACAAATGGACATCACCAGATGGTCAACATCGAAATCAGATTGATTATATTCTATGCAGCCAAAGATGGAGAAGCTCTATAGAGTCAACAAAAACAAGACCAGGAGCTGACTGTGGCTCAGATCATGAACTCCTTATTACCAAATTCAGACTCAAATTGAAGAAAGTAGGATAAACTGCTAGACCATTCAGGTATGACCTAAATCAAATCCCTTATGATTATACAGTGGAAGTGAGAAATAGATTTAAGGGCCTAGATCTGATAGATAGAGTGCCTGATGAACTATGGAATGAAGTTCATGACATCGTACAGGAGACAGTGATCAAGACCATCCCCATGGAAAAGAAATGCAGAAAAGCAAAATGGCTGTCTGGGGAGGCCTTACAAATAGCTGTGAGAAGAGGACAAGCAAAAAGCAAAGGAGAAAAGAAGAGATATAAGCGTCTGAGTGCAGAGTTCCAAAGAATAGCAAGAAGAGATAAGAAAGCCTTCTTCAGCGATCAATGCAAAGAAATAGAGGAAAAAAACAGAATGGGAAAGACTAGAGATCTCTTCAAGAAAATTAGAGATACCAAGGATACATTTCATGCAAAGATGGGCTTGATAAAGGACAGAAATGGTCTGGACCTAACAGAAGCAGAAGATATTAAGAAGAGGTGGCAAGAATACAAGGAAGAACTGTACAAAAAAGATCTTCATGACCCAGATAATCATGATGGTGTGATCACTCATCTAGAGCCAGACATCCTGGAATGTGAAGTCAAGTGGGCCTTCGGAAGCATCACTATGAACAAAGCTAGTGGAGGTGATGGCATTCCAGTTGAGCTATCTCAAATCCTGAAAGATGATGCTGTGAAAGTGCTGTACTCAATATGCCAGCAAATTTGGAAAAGTCAGCAGTGTCCACAGGACTGGAAAAGGTCAGTTTTCATTCCAATCCCAATGAAAGGCAATGTCAAAGAATGCTCAACCTACCACGCAATTGCACTCATCTCACATGCTAGTAAAGTAATGCTCAAAATTCTCCTAGCCAGGCTTCAGCAATACGTGAACCATGAACTTCCTCATGTCCAAGCTGGTTTGAGAAAAGGCAGAGGAACCAGAGATCAAATTGCCAACATCTGCTGGATCATGGAAAAAGCAAGAGAGTTCCAGAAAAACGTCTATTTCTGCTTTATTGACTATGCCAAAGCCGTTGACTGTGTGGATCACAATAAACTGTGGAAAATTCTGAGAGAGATGGGAATACCAGACCACCTGACCTGCGTCTTGAGAAATCTGTATGCAGGTCAGGAAGCAACAGTTAGAACTGGATATGGAACAACAGACTGGTTTCAAATAGGAAAAGGAGTTCATCAAGGCTGTATATTGTCACCGTGCTTATTTAACTTCTATGCAGAGTACATCATGAGAAATGCTGGACTGGAAGAAACACAAGCTGGAATCAAGATTGACAGGAGAAATATCAATAACCTCAGAAATGCAGATGACATCACCCTTACGGCAGAAAGTGATGAGGAACTAAAAAGCCTCTTAATGAAAGTGAAAGTGGAGAGTGAAAAAGTTGGCTTAAAGCTCAACATTCAGAAAACGAAGATCATGGCATCTGGTCCCATCACTTCATGCGAAATTGATGGGGAAACAGTGGAAACAGTGTCAGACTTTATTTTTTGGGTCTCCCAAATCGCTGCAGATGGTGAGTGCAGCCATGAAATTAAAAGACGCTTACTCCTTGGAAGAAAAGTTATGACCAAGCTAGATAACATATTCAAAAGCAGAGACATTACTTTGCTGATTAAGGTCCGTCTAGTAAAGGCTATGGTTTTTCCTGTAGTCATGTATGGATGTGACAGTTGGACTATAAAGAAAGCCAAGCACCGACGAATTGATGCTTTTGAACTGTGGTGTTGGAGAAGACTCTTGAGAGTCCCTTGGACTGCAAGGAGATCCAACCAGTCCATTCTGAAGGAGATCAACCCTAGGATTTCTTTGGAAGGAATGATGCTAAAGCTGAAACTCCAGTACTTTGGCCACCTCATGCGATGAATTGACTCATTAGAAAAGACCTTGATGCTGGGAGGGATTGGGGGCAGGAGGAGAAAGGGGCAACAGAGGATGAGATGGCTGGATGGAATCACTGACTCGGTGGATATGAATCTGGGTGAACTCCAGGAGTTGGTGATGGACAGGGAGGCCTGGCGTGCTGCGATTCATGGGGTCGCAAAGAGTCGGACATGACTGAGCGACTGAATTGAACATTGGAAATCCAAAATCACCACTTGGCTTGTCTAGGCTCCCTGACAAATCTCATTTATTTATTTGATGAGTTAAAGCCTTCCTTGGCTGTAAGGCTAATAATGAGAGAGTCAATCCTTAGGCAAGTTGATAAGAAGTCCAGGGCCCCTGAGGAAGAGAAAGGGGTCCTGAGCTCTCACGGAGGAGATAAGTGTCTGGAGTTCTCAAGATGGAGAAAAGGACAAGCTTTTTTCTACATTGCTTTGTCTTAGTCAATATAACAGTGTATCTTTTTTAAAAAAATTATTTACTTATTTATTTCTGTCTCAGTTGCAGCATGTGGGATCTAATTTCCTGACCAGGGATCAAACCCAAGCTCCCTGCATAGGGAGCACGCAGTCTTAGCCACTGGACCACCAGGGAACTCCCAACAATGTATCTTGTTCAGGACATGTTTCTCCTTAACAACAACCTTTTGACTAGAGTAGATCTGGTGAGATCTTTCTATTGTTAGTTTCAAGCTTGTTAATATCAGACGTATGTTGTGGGAGTGGGTCTGGTAAAAGTATATAAGACCTTGGTAAGACTAGTGAGGGGGCACTCTCCATGCCCCTTCTGATGTCTGTGTCAGAAGCTTCCTCTGTCCCTTTTCTTCCTGTAATAAAACTCTGCTACACAAAAGCTCTTGAGTGATCAAGCCTGGCCCCTGGTCCTGAAGGTACATCTCCTCCGGAGATCATGAATCCAACACCATTCACTGGAAACTATCAATGCCCTCACAAAGAAAAAGAAATAGCTAGAAAATATGTTTTCCAACTTGGGGTGTACTTTCTACAGTCTCCAGTGATCAAGGTAACCACTTCACTGGGCCAATTACATAAGCCTTAATAAAAACCTCACAAAGTTCTTGAAATCATCACTGTCTCTATCATCCTCAATCATCAGACAAGGTCAACAAAACTAAGGGAAAAACTGCACTCAAAGAGAACAAAAATTAACTACATGGGATTAAATGAATTGCTAAATATGATTATAATTCTTATGACTTTTTTCTTACATAGCTAGACAAATTTGGGCATCTAACTATGACCTTTGAGTTTAGGACACTTCCCAACATTTGAGCTCAACTTTTTTTCCAAGATGGATTCCAGCCCAAGGGCCTATGGGATCACAAATTAGCATCACAGATTATGACGTGTGCCCCCTCCTGTCTCCTGGGAAGCCTGTATGCAAGACAAGAAGCAACAGTTAGAAGCAGACATGGAACAATGGACTGGTTCAAAATCGGGAAACGAGTATGTCAAGGCTGTATATTGTCACCCTGCTTATTTAACGTCTATGCAGAGCAGATCATGCAACACTCTGGACTAGATGACTTACAAGCTGGAATCAGTATTGCAGGAGAAAAGAAATATCAATAACCTCAGATATGCAGTGGAAACCACCCTTATGGCAGGAAGTGAAGAACTAAAGAGCCTCTTAAGGAGAGTGAAGGAGGAGAGTGGAAAAGCTGGCTTAAAACTCAATATTAAAAAAAAAAAAACAAAAAAACTAAGATCATGGCATCTTGTCCCATCACTTCATGAAAAATAGATGGGGAAAAAATAGAAACAGTGACAGATTTTATTTTCTTTGGCTCCAACATCACCATGGATAGTGACTGCAGCCACAAAATTAAAAGATGCCTGCTCCTTGGAAAAAAAACTGCCACACCTAGACAGCATATTAAAAAGCAGAGACATCACTTTACCAACAAAGGTCCATATACTCAAAGCCATGGTTTTTCCAGTCATTATATACAGATGTCAGAGTTGGACCAGAAAGAAGGCTGAGAGCCAAAGAATTGATGCTTTCAAACTATGGTGCTGGAGAAGACTCTTGAGAATTCCTTGGACTGCAAGGAGATCCAACCAGTCCATCCTAAACGAAATCAACTCTGAATATTCACTGGAAGGACTGATGCTGAAGCTCCAGTACTTTGGCCACCTGATGTGAAGAGTTGACTCATTGAAAAAGACCCTGATGCTGGGAAAGTTTGAATGCAGGAGGAGACGGGGACGACAGAGGATGAGATGGGTGGATGACATCACCAACTCAATAGACATAAGCTTGAGCAAAGTCCGAGAAGTAGAGAAGGACAGGGAGACCTGGTGTGCTGCAGCCCACAGGGTCACAGGCGTGGGACATGACTTAGGGGCTGAGCAGCAGCCCCGTCTTCTCCACCCTGGAGGAGTCTTTCTTGTTCAGACACTAAGTTGTGTTGGACTCCCTGGGACTCCACGGTGTTTCCCTTGCCCCAAGCATGGGAGACATATGACCTCTTGATCCTTTACTCAAACGAAGGTTAGCCCCTCTTCACAGTTGGCATAACTGTTATCTTAAGGTTTCTATAGGAGACAAAACCTGGCTATTTACCCTCCTTTAGTTGTTACTCCCATTTTGGAGAGCAAACAGGAGGCTGGTTGTAAATATCTAACCTGGGGCCCACCTATCTCCTGTTTTAGGAAATGCAAACAGGAGTCTAGCTGTAAGTGTCCAGGATAAACTCCATCTTTTTCTTGCCCCAAGAAATGAAAACAGGAGGATAGTTGTAAATGCCTAGCCTTGCATCTATCTCCTGCTTCAAGGTAACCTGGATGGACCGCTTTCTCTTCTGCCTGGTTGAGGGACTAAAACAATGCAAACTAAATATAAACAATGTAAATGCAAACTAAACCTGTTAATTGTAGGCAACTGGGAGTTTTTGATGAACAGGGGCGCCTGGCGTGCTGCGATTCATGGGGTTGCAAAGAGTCAGACACGACTGAGCGACTGCACTGAACTGAACTGGCCACTATGGACCAAGGACCACCACCTGCTACAACTAAGTGAGAGAAGCACTCACAGAGTGTATTAATTTGGATAACTGACTGCTTCATCACGCGTGCTGCCCAAGACATAGGAGGAAAACTACAAAAGTGACCTTGGGACCAAACATTCCCTCCCCAGAGCTCCTTAGGGCACCCATCTTTGTATTCTACAATGGAGACAGGAGAAGGAGAATGAGAAACACAAGGGTAAAAGGCAGGCCCAACAGTTGGCAACATTGTAATCCTGTCGTTTGACTCCTGGGGGCCCCCAGAAGGCTCCATCAGCAAGAGCCATCACCGTGGGAAACCAGGACACCGGAAGACAGACCGGCTGGAGACACAGAAGGCCCATAAGCTATGGCCTCAAACAACAAGTTCAGCCCTTGGAAGAGAGACTGCCCCTGAGTCTGAAGGGACCTTGGGTCAGCCACTGACTGAATCCTGGCCTTGAGCTGAAGTGCCCCGGCCAGCTTCCTAATCAAGGACCATCATCATGAGGACAGAGCCCAGAGCAACTTTGGATGTGGTAGGCAATAACTTCAGATGGTCCTCAGTCGAGGGTATTGGCCCCCAAGAGACAACATCATTCTATGTGCGACCTTGGATCAGCCCCTAGAACAAGTGGACAGGGACCCAACAGTCAATAGGAGGAGCGACCCTAAATCCCTCTACAATCCGTCCCGGCTCTGGAGGGGAGATTACTAAGTAGTTAGTCAGACATAAGCAGTCCCGCCCTTTCTTGGGTGGGGTCATCTTTCCCTGACCACATGGACACTGGTGATCAGAACACACCCAGAAACCTCCTTCTTGTGGCCGAGGACCATCACTAAGTTTGCAGCCATAACAGGACCAAGCAAGATAAATTCACCAGGACAGGTTGGTTCAGGTGCATCAAGACCTAGAAGGTGACTCCAGCCTGGGTTCATTTACCATATTTGTAATAAGTTAGCCTTATGGTTTTTGCCCCCCATCCAACCATTGGTTTCACTTGGGTGTTTATGGGTAACCACCTGTGCACTAGGAGAAAAGTTATACAATATAACCTAAAGTTATCAACCAAGTTGTCAGTCAAATGAAACAGGACACAGGTTGGGACTACCACTCTAAAAAAACCCAATCCTGCCCCATTGCCAGGCTGCTTCTCATTTCCATACAGCCCACTCCCATCCTTTCTCAGGAGCACACCTTTGCTTTGCTTAAAATTCTTGCTATCTAAATTCTTCTATGTCTCTCATCTGAATTCTTTCCCTCAAGAGGAAAAGAACTGAGGAAATCACCATTCTACTGATGACATTGAGTGAACTCCGGGAGTTGGTGATGGACAGGGAGGCCTGGCGTGCTGCAATTCATGGGGTTGCAAAGAGTCGGATACGACTGAGCGACTGAACTGAACTGAACTGATGACATTAGCACTGCTAAATTTAAGCTTATAATGTAAAAAAGAAATACTCTTACTTTCAAATTTAAATATTCAAACCATCATCAAGAATATTTGTATACAATAATTTGAGGAGTAAATTGCATTGCAGGGTGATAAAGAAATCACCCCTTCAAGGGCTTAGTTCTACCCCCCAGGGTTTCACTGGTGGCCCAGACAGGAAAGAATCTGCCCGCAATGCAGGAGACCTGGGTTTAATCCCTGGTTCAGGAAGATCCCCTGGAGAAGGAAATAGAAACCCACTCCAGTATTCTTGCTTGGAGAATTCCCTGGATGGAGGAGCCTCACAAAGAGTTGGACATGACTAAGTGACTCACACACACACCATGGAATAGCTCCCACTGTGCTATTATTTCTCTCTCTCTTTCTTGTATTTGTTTGTGGTTTACACACACAGAGGGGAAAAAAAATACTTAAGAATGAGTCAGCTGTTAACAATATATCAGAATGAATGAACTTTGGTTTATATTCAGCCAGTTGTCCCTATCAAAAAGTGAGAAATTTTATCCTGGCATTAGTGGAGATGGTGAATCAGCCAGTTACCCGGAGCACTGATTAAACAGTGATCTAAAGTTTACTGTGTGCATAAACAAACTCTTTAGACTTGACAACAAGTTTTGTTAAAAAAAAAAAAAAACTTTTCATTTTCATTTTCAAAGAAAAGCTACATTTTTTTTAAATTATAAGAAAAATACATTTAAATCCACAGGTAGTATGAATCATTCAGGCTTTATTTGAAAAATAAGTAAAGTCAATCACCAAAGTTACAGAAATGTTGGTCTTTTTCCTCCTCACAAGAAATCCTTGCTTCAGATATTTTCCAGAACTCAACTCTTGGAAGGAGTTTCAGAGATAAGTGATGAGAGGGTATTAAAAAAAAGAAAATCCTTCCATTGTTTTGAGTCAAAATTCTTTAGTTGGGGAGAGAAACCATTATTTCAGTGAAAAACTGAAATAATGTGGGATGCTCCAGGCAAGAATACTGGAGTGGGTTGCCATTTCCTCCTCCAGGGGATCTTCCTGACCCAGGAATCAAACTGTGTCTCTGCATTACAGGCAGATTCTTTACCGCCTGAGCCACAAGCCATGTAATAATATTACTAGTTATATTTAATGAAATACAGTAAAAGGTGGAGTGGGTAAATTAGCATTCTAATCCTTCTTACAAAATCTATTTGTTACCAACTCTGTTGCTTTGCAATCATGCGCCTCCCTCAAATGGAAACCAATTGCTTTTATCTAAGTTTCAGGAGGAAGCTGCAAAGAGAAAAACAAGAATTAGTTAGAATCATGAAATTAAAAGACACTTGTTCCTTGGAAGGAAAGCTATGACAAACCTAGACAGTATATTAAAAAGCAGAGACATCATTTTGCTGACAAAGGTCCATATGGTTAAAGCTATGGTTTCTCTAGTAGACATGTACAGATGTGAGAGTTGGACCATAAACAAGATTGAGTGTGAAAGAATTGATGTTTTTGAACTGTGGTGCTGGAGAAGACTCTTGAAAGTCCCTTGGACTGCAAGGAGATCTAACCAGTCCATCCTAAAGGGAATCAGTCCTGAATATTCATTGGAAGGACTGATGCTCGAGGTGAAACTCCAATACTTTGGCCACCTGATGCAAAGAACCTAGTCATTTGAAAAGACCCTGATGCTGAGAAAGATTGAGGGCAGAAGAAGGGGGAGACAGAGGATGAGATGTTTAGATGGCATCATCGACTCAATGGAGATGAATTTGAAAAAGCTCTGGGAGATAGTGAAGGACAGGAAAGCCTGGAATGCTGTAATCCATGGGGTCACAAAGAGTCAGACATGAATGAGCAACTGAACAACAAGAAGTTAGAACCAACTAAGCCCAAGGTGGCAGAAGATCTGCCTTCCGTTAGGTTGCATCCTCATTACACACTCATCGTAATAATGTGAGCATGCGGAGCGAGGCACCACCAGCGCCGTGATGCTTGGCAACTGAAGCCATGGCAACCGGAGACTGAAGAGCGGCGCTGCATCAGCTCCAGGGCCAAACCGCACTTCTGTTCTCAGACAGGCCGCGAACGGCCCCCGCTCTTCCCAGTCCCCTCTGTGTTACCTTGACCCTCACATTCCTGCAGCACCTCTCTCCCAACTGAACTGAGAAGTTAATTTGCAAACTAAGTTTCTACTTCAGCATTCTTTCAGCATTGAGTAAAACTTATGCTATTTCAGTCTCAGCCTTCATTTCGTTACTGGCTGTGTGAATCTGAGCAGAAAAAGAACCTCCGTGGCTGAAACAAGGGGTCTCAGCCCTGGTTAAACCCCCAGCACGGGTCCAGGCAACCAACTCAGTAACATTTCTCGTGTGTTTTTGTTTCTCACTGGGAGGTAAACACGTTTGTTAAATGCTGTCTCTGCAAGATTTTATAATTTTAATTATTAGACTGTAATTACCAATGGAAACAATAGCTTGTCTACTCAATGAAAAACTGAACATCTCTTATTCCAAAACTTATAGTGTTTGACATTTCTCCCAGGAAGACATACAGATGCCTAACAAACACATGAAAAGATGCTCAACATCACTCATTATCAGAGAAATGCAAATCAAAGCCAAAATGAGGCACCATCTGCCAGTCAGAATGGCTGCTATCAAGAAGTCTACAAACAATAAATGCTGGAGAGGGTGTGGAGAAAAGGGAACCCTCTTACACTGTTGGTGGGAATGCAAACTAGTACAGCCAGTATGGAGAACAGTGTGGAGATTCCCTAAAAAACTGGAAATAGAACTGCCATACGACCCAGCAATCCCTCTGCTGGGCATACACACTGAAGAAACCAGAACTGAAAGAGACACGTGTACCCCAGTGTTCATCGCAGCACTGTTTATAATAGCCAGGACATGGAAGCAACCTAGATGTCCATCAGCAGATGAATGGGTAAGAAAGCTGTGGTACATATACACAGTGGAGTATTACTCAGCCGTTAAAAAGAACATATTTGAGTCAGTTCTATTGAGGTAGATGAAACTGGAGCCTATCATACAAAGTGAATTAAGTCAGTAAGAAAAACACCAATACAATATATTAACACACACATATGGAATTTAGGAAGATGGTAACAATGACCCTATATGCAAGACAGCAAAAGAGACACAGATATAAAGAACAGACTTTTGGACTCTGTAGGGTGTCCAAGGCGAGGGTGGGGTGATTTGAGAGAATAGCATTGAAACATGTTTATTACCATATGTGAAATAGACCACCAGTCCAAATTTGATGCATGAAGCAGGGCACTCAAAGCCGGTGCACTGGGACAACCCTGAGGGATGAGATGGGAAGGGAGGTGGGAGGGGGTTCAGACTGGGGGACACGTGTACACCTGTGGCTGATTCATGTCAATATATGGCAAAAACCACCACAATATTGTAAAGCTATTAGCCTCCAATTAAAATAAATTAATTAAAAAATAAAAAAGAAATGTACTGTTTGTCATCTTACTTGTTTTATGAACTTAATAATGTTGTCCCTCAAAATTCCTTAAATAGAATCACCTTTTTCAGTTAATTGAAATTACATAGTCATTCCAGCTATACTCTGTGCCTTTTTAAAATCATTTCATCTTTATTATATACTATACTTCCAAAGTCCATTAATTATTCTCTTATCCATATACCCAGTTCCAGGCCCCTTAAAAATGCTCAAGTGCATCATTAAAATTATCTTATAACTACTCACTCTTGCCAGATTACCCCTATTCAAAAACCTCATGCTGCTTCTAAATTGTCTGACTATGATGTTCTTGATTAGGACACTCTAACGTGAAAAAAAAGGAAAATGAACAAACAACAGCAACAGAAAACAGATGGTTCCTGATGTTACCTACAGAGTAAGAATCAAAAGCTCTTCACTGAGTGGCTGAAAGAAAGAACATTGGCTTTATATCATCGTTCTAGTATTTATTCTTAACTGATTATTCTTAGAGAAGTTAAACTTTCTGAGACTTAATTTCTTCAAAAAGGCTAGTAACACCTAAAAAAGCTGCTGTGCTAGTAAAGTGAGACTGTTCACGTGAGACTGTTCACATTAGACTGTTCAGTAGAGCAGAAAATCCAGAGATCAGGCTTTCTTCTTTCTTTACGCAGAGTAGTCCCAGACTGCTTTTTAGGTTACTTCCTGCCACGCCCACTCCCTTGTAATTTGAACTCGAACATTCCACTTTCTCACAAACATGTGCATACCGATGTCTCATTTCTTCTTCTTGGTATTCATCCCACTTGGCCAACTTCTCATCTTTCAAGATGGAGTTCAGGTGTCACCTCTCCCATGACAGTTGGCCTAAGACACCCATACTCCGTAAGCAGAAGAAATTCCTGAGTCCTCTGAGCTGACAACAGCACATTTCAGAGTTTTCACGTGCTCTGTGTCAAGAACTGTGAATTTTTATCTCCTCTCAAGCTCATAAGTTGGCCTGTCAATTTCTTGCTGGCAGAAGACAAGAGAATCCTGGATTAGGGACAATGGCTTCATTAACCACAGCACAGCAAGCAACACAAGATTTACATTCAGACTGGTTCTCCCTGCTCCTCAGTCCCATGCTGTGGAGGCAAATAGCCCAAGTGGATACAGAGCAGGCAGTGGAATCCTGAGTATAGAGAATCTGAATCTATTGATGGCCTCAGAGCAAACCCATCAACCTTAGTCCCCAAGGGAAGCACTATCTTTATTACATTGGACAATAAGCAAGCCCATGCTTTGCTCTACATGGAGACGCCAGCACTATCTTAAGGTGAAGAATCTAAGCTACTCCATTTTGTAAGGTTCCGGGAAAAGAGCCTTTGGAAGACCAAGAGCCTTTAGAAATCCCCTGACCTCACCCCACCACCTGCGAACCAATCAGCACCCGTGGCCAGCCCGGGAAATGAGAACCAATCAGAACTCAACACCTAACCCTTCACCAGGAGGTGACCAATCAGACCCGGAGATTCCCGTTTTTCGAATTTTTCGCGCGAGAATACCCTATATAGGCAATGTAACCCAGAGCTCAGGGCTCCTCCCTATAGCTGCTGCGTCGGTGTCGGTGGGAGCCCCAGCTCGAGCTTGGTAATAAAGACTCTCTTGCATTTGCATCGGATATCAGCTCCCTGGTGGTCACTGGGAGATTTCAGGACTTGGGCATAACATCTGGGGGCTCGTCCGGGATCTCCCACCTGCTCCACGGGAAGACCGATCCGGAGAGTCATCTGCAGCTGATAAGCTTTTTCTGTCTTTCTTTTCACTCCTGGTAGGGCCTGGTTTCTGAGACCAGTATACGACTCAGGTGGACGCGCCGGAGAGTCACCAGTGGGGGTCGTTGGGAGACGTCCCCGACCCCGGCGTGGGGGGGGACGGAGTGCCCCTGTTCTCTGTAGACGATAGCGGGTTGCTCCCGCTGAACGGCTGGAGGCCGGCGTCGTTCGGGTTTACCTCTGGACTCCCGGAGGTGTATTTCTCCTGTCTCTCTGTCTGTGTGGCTGTTCGAATTGTCTGTGTTAATTTACCAACATCTGACTGATCCAGGGACGATGGGGCAATGCCATTCTAGCCCCACACCTCTATCCTTGGTTACTGATAATTTTAAGGAGGTCAAGATGCGTGCTCATGACCTCAGTGTAGAAATTAAAAGGAATAAATTAATCACTTTTTGCAGCACAGAATGGCTGCCCTTCCATGTAGGCTGGCCCTCAGAAGGCACCTCTGACTTGGGAACTGGACACCGAGTCCGAGATATCATCTTCTGACCGCGGATCAGACACCCTGACCAAGTTCCCTTTGTCAGCACATGTGTCTCCTCGGACAATTCATTTCCGAGTGTTAGACAAGAGCCCAGTTTCCGGCCCTGGAAGGGGTCCCTCTTCCTGCAACAAATGGGACTCTGGCGGGGACTCTTCTTTGCTGAGACTGACATCCTGACCACTCGGGGTACTCAGGGGCCAGCTTGCCTGCCAATGGACTAGACCCAGAGGCTGCAACTGGGACTCTTTGTCCCTGGTCTCCTCCTGACGCGGACAACTGGCCAGAGTGCCCTGACCGGTAAGGAACAAGAGATTTTATTGACTTCTCTCCCCTTCTCTGTCTCCTCTCCTTAACCCTTCCTATCCTTCCCTGTTTTTCTAGTCCCCTGGTCCTGGATGCAGGAATCTGGTCGAAGGACCCTCAGCCTGAGCTGAGGATTGGAGACTGATCACCTCCTCTTGGCAGAGAACTCGTATTCTGGTTCTGATTTCTGGTAGGGCCGAGTTCCAGTCCTCCCTTCTCTGGAGGCCCAGGGAAAAGTCCCGTAACGCCTGGGCATCTGTAGGTGGCAGCAGACGTCTGTAAGGCCACCCCTTTCTGCCCCCCTCTCCCGCCACCTCTCCCTTCTTTTTCAACCTGGCTTCCTTTCCTCCCTTGAAATCTTTGATGTTAATACTTAGATCTGAAGTTCTGTGTCTCTATAGGAGGTTTTCTGAGAGACTGTATTTTTGTATTTAAGGGCTTCCCTGGTGGAGCCGAGGTTAAAGCATCTGCCTGCAATATGGGAGACCTGGGTTTGATCCCTGGGTCGAGAAGATCCCCTGGAAAAGGAAATTTTGCTTTGTCTGGCAACTATGTGGTTTAGACCTGCCGCCATTTTGTTAGAACTTGATTTTCTTTCCCTGTGCCTTGAGACCAGGGCTCTCAGGAACACTTATCTAGACCATCTCTAACTCCTGACACTGAGGAAAAAGGAAAAAAAGACTTGAAGCTAGGTCTTGCACTGTGTCTGTCTAAATATGTCTTGGTAATATTTTTGTATATGAGCTCTATTTATTTGGCTTAAAAAAAGTAAGCACTTACAAATCAAGTAATTCTAAATTAAACAATAAATTCCAGGTTTATGTGAACTGGGAAATATTCAATGTTAAATACCTGATATTAATGTTTGTTTGTTGACCTATTTAATATAGACATATCTTAGAGTACTTAGCATTAAGTAAAATATTTTCATTGTACCTAGGTTTAATATGAGTTAAATATTATATCTGTTACAAATTTGTCAACAAGGAAATTACCTCAAGTGAAAAAAAACTTCTAAAAAATGTAAATGAGATATGAGCTTTTATATAAACTCTATTAAGAATAGTTATTCTTTAGAAATATCCGTCTAAAATAGTCTCTCCAGATTGGCGTAACTTAAAATCTGACCAAATGTTCTAAACCCTTTTAATTGATCTCTTTGATAAAACTTCCTAAATAGAACTCTTTTGAAGTTCTTTTGATCTCTAGCTAACTTTGGGATGTTTCAGAGGGCCCCTGGAACATCCCAAAGAGAGATATTAAACTGTGCTTATTTGGTTGGTTAAGTTACATGGAAAAGATTATCAAATGAGTAATAAATCCACTCATGTTATAATGTATGGTAAAATTACTAATACAGATATCCTAGAAATTATATGGAGTTTTTAACATTCTGATATGTCCTGGTATTTTAATGCAAAACCTGATGACTTCACAAAAGTTAACAAAGGGACTAAATGAACCAGCGAATATGCTTATAACTTTTATAATTTCTATCTGAAAAATTATGGGTTTGAATCTTATGTTTTCAGGGAGTAGGGAAAATCTTCCTCTCAAACTAATTATGACAATACTTTGGTAAAATTAAACGTTACAAATAAAACAATTATATTTTCTGACTCCTCTAAAAATTGGAAGTTCTTAGGTTTCCAGTAAGTTTATCAAATGAGTTAGGAAGGTTATCTCATGGATACAAAAATCTCAAGAAATTTTTGAGACCTTAAAAAGGGAAGAATTCACCTAGATTTGTTAGGCAAAATCTGTGATAAGCCTTTGGTGTGAGTTTCCCAGCCCTGTTTTATTTTAAAAGTTCAGTCTGAGACTCTATAAATGTTTCAGCAAAATAAAAAGCCTATGATCAATTATGGTTATAAAAATCATCAGACCAAAATCAGTGAGAACAGACCTATTTTGCAAACAAACTAGCCTTAATTTGGTTATATTTAATAAAAACAAGGGTAACTTTAAGGAGAAAAAGATATTTCAAAATGTTAAATACCAGTTTGTTAATGGAGGTCTGCATTTAGTAAGATTCATCTCTTAGATAGTTCTTTGCTGTTATGTGATGTTAATGTAAAATTTAATTGAATTCTTGAAGAACACCCTAAGTTTGTTTCTGAAGCTTATCTCAGTAATCTATCTTTGGATGAAGATCAGATGCCTCATGACCTGCAACCAGGACTGGAAAAAGATATAATTTAAGGGACTGTCTCCAAGATGGATGGAAGGACTTTTTTATCAGGAGAAACTGCACTACACCAGGATGATAAGACGACGACATCAGAGGTAGACAGCTTCCCCGAGATGCTGGACCTGATTCATATGATCATTTATGTTGTCTTGACTTCTTAGACCTTTGCATATAAGTCAAATGCTTTTCTATCATAGCCCTGATCCTATGTTAGTTTTAAAAATCAATCCAATTGTTGGGTTTGTGGCCAATTACCTGTGTCTAGTTCTGGGTTACCTTAGTAAATTTCTCTACTACCAGACTCTAACTGGTTGGCCCTGAGAAAATTTACTTTAAAAAATTAGTCATATTCAGGTCACTGTGATATTACTAGATAGGATCCCCTCACCGGGCCAATTAATAATTCCTGCTCTGACTCTGGCTATAAATTTGAGCTTTTTTCTATTACCCAAGCTCAATCAGAACAAGAAAAGTTTCTGCAAAGGACGGGAAAATCTCCCACAATTATGGGATGGATTTATATAGATAATACCAGGCTACAGTAATTTAGGTTTAAAGTCTCCTCTATGTTGAAAAAAAAAATTAAATCATACTAAAGATAATCAGTCTAGTAACACTAAAAAACTGGGCTATGTGCCTTATAGATGGTGCCAACATGTAATTTCCCTGGAAGATAAAGATTCTAAGGGCAGACTTACTCAGATGACCTAAAGATATACTGGGCTACATCTAATGGAAGTCCTTAACATAAGTCTTACTTGTGACTTTACTAATACTGCTGGCTATGTTATTTGTATTTCCCCTGTCTTACAAAATTGCTGTTTTCTTACACTGTCAAATGTGTGTGTGAGGCCTCTAATAGAATAATATATAGTCCCATATGAGATCGATGATGGTAACAGTGTAACTCTAGATAGGGCAAGAAGCAACAAGAGGGAATATTTTCCTGGACCAAAAAGCTAGTAAGACAGGTGGTCCAGAGAATTTTAGATACTGTTTCATGGTCTAGTCCAGTAACAGCACATTGAGTGGCCTGTTTACCTGAGAATGGACACTCTCAGCACCATGGGATAAAATGGTCATGAAGTGCCCCCCTCATAATCATGGTCAAGTTTATGAGCAAAAAGGGGCTCTGCCCACTGAGGACTGACACTCGCCATCTGCATCTACAAAGATTAAATCATGGCCACTGCAACTGCTGACTTTCAACGGCCCTGAAAGGAGTTCAGGGTGAAAATCAAGAATGAGGCACTCTGTGCTCTGAGAAAACTGGCAGAACAGGCCTTCAGATAGTTAGATCTTTTCAGGAAAAGATTTTCTGAGTCCCAATTCTTGCATCTTCTCATACCTAGAGAAACACTGACGTCATTAACAGTGAAATCTGCTTTGGCTATTAAGGAAAAGTTTACAATTAAAAGTCAAAATAGAGTAGCTATGGTTCAGATATCCTGGGAAATAACTAGGTGATGCTATGGGTGTACTTTCAGATTAGAGCTTGTATTGCTCCAAGCTGTCGCAGTCCTATGCCCCATTTTGAAGGAAGTTATCACAGTCATAGTTGCCTACTTCCCTGAAATTAAAACTGAGCGGGACTCTGTGGGGCTCTGGAGTACTGATCTGCTCTGTGTTCTCCATTTCTTATCTGTAGGATATGGACTTTGTTCAGCCTCCTTGACCTTCCCTGAATTCCAAAGCTTGGTTTCAAACAATTGCTAATCAGGGAAGGGAGGGGATACAAAAACAGAAACACTCAAAGGTTGATACAGCCTCCAGACAGAGTCCTGGTTCCTACTCAAAGAAATATGCATAACAACGTCTTTGAGCCCCCACCCAGGTGGAGGATGGTAACTTCAGACTGAACACAAGATTCTTGGAGCACAGCCCTGTTGCCTCACCACCAACCAATCAGAAAGGGTCACAAAGCCTGCAACCCTCACCCCAAATGTTCCCTTCTGTTCCCGGGACCAGAGATGACCCTCCTGCTAGGTCTCCTGTTTGGCCCTTGTCTATTTCCTCTCTGAGAGGAGCCAACTAAACTGGTGTTACTACGAGGGTGGAAGTTGGTTTCAGATGCGGAATACCCCAACTTAGATCAGGTAGAGAGAGACTTCTGCTCTGCTAGGCAGGCCTATGCCCATGCACAGCAGGAAGAAGTTACAGAAGAAAGAGACCTCCGCCCCAATTCCCAAGAAGTATCTTGAGTATGAAGTCTCTCAGGGGGGCCTATGTGCTGCGTTAGGGGAAAAATGTTGTTTTTATGTGAACACTCGGGGATAGTCAGGGAGTCCCTGGCCAAGATAAGAGAAGGGCTGAGTCAGAGAAAAAGAGAAAGAGAAATGTCTCAAAATTGGTTTGAATCCTGGTTCAACTCATCCCCCTGGTTCACAACTCTCATATCCTCCTTGGTGGGGCCCCTGATTATCTTGTTACTGCTACTCACGCTCAGGCCATGCTTACTAAACTAACTAGTGGCCTTGATTAAAAGCCGCATCAACGCGGTGCAGCTCATAGTACTCAGATCCCAATATGCGGCCCTACAAACGGTCCCCTTAGCAGGAGACAATATAGAGCTGATCCCAGACCCATGATTGGGTCTGTCCTGGATCCTAGAGAAGGGGGGAATGAAGGACCTAAGCTACTCCATTTTGTAAGGTTCTGGGAAAAGAGCCTTTGGAAATCCAAGAGCCTTTAGAAATCCCCTGACCTCACCCCACCACCTGTGAACCAATCAGAACCCGTGGCCAGCCCGGGAAATTCAAATCAAGCCTGGGAAATGGGAACCAATCAGCACCCGTGGCCAGCCCAGGAAACGAGAACCAATCAGAACTCAGCACCTAACCCTTCACCAGAAGGTGACCAATCAGACCTGGAGACTCCTGTTTTTTGAACTTTTTGCGCGAGAATACCCTATCATACCCTATCAGCCCAGAGCTCAGGGCTCCTCCCTATAGCTGCTGCATAGGTATTGGTGGGAGCCCCAGCTCGAGCTTGGTAATAAAAACTCTCTTGCTTTTGCATTGGATATCGGCTCCCTGGTGGTCATTGAGAGATTTCGCGACTTGGGCATAACAAAGGCTTTCCCTCTACACAGTCTGGGAGAAGACAAATGAGAAAGAAAGGGCAGTTAGTTCTGCCTGTGAATTTTGCAGAAACCCAAGAGCTCCCTGGGGAACTGTCTCCTGACACTTGCATGGGAGTTTTCCCTGTTTCCAAGTTGAAGGAGAAGGACAGACATTGGACAGTGTCCCATTCTCAGTAGGACCTTAGTGCCAATAAAAGGGACATCTGTTAAAGAGAGGCTGATCCAATCTCGTTTTCAAGATAGAAAATCTCCAAAGAAGAGCAAATGAAGGTGATAATACAAAGTAGGCAAGGTAAGCCCAAGTTAAGAGATAGTTCCAAATGTACATATTTTTCATTTTAAACTGGGGTGGCTATAAATTATCTAAGGATATGCTTTTGACTCTAGTAACATCATAAATCCCTAAATTTTTTTCTTTTATTTTTTTGTTGGAAAAGTATTGGTTTCATTTTGTGGTTGTTGTTTTTCAGTCACCAAGTCAGGTCCAACTCTTTGAAACCCCAAGCACACCAGGCATCCGTGTCCCTCACCATCTCCCAGAGTGTGCCCAAGTTCATGTCCATAGCATCAGAGATGTCATCCAACCATCTCATCCTCTGTCATCCCCTTCTCCTTCTGCCTTTAGCCTTCCCCAGCATCAGGGTCTTTTCCAATGAGTCAGCTTTCCAAGTCAGGTGGCCAAAGAATCGGAGCTTCAGCTTCAGCATCAGTCCTTCCAAAGAGTATTTAGGGTTGATGTCCTTTAAGATTGACTGGTTTGATCTCCTTGCTTTTCAAGGAACTCTCAAGAGTCTTCTCCAGCACCACAGTTTGAAAGCATCAGTTCTTCAGCACTCTCCCTTCTTTATGGTCCAGCTCTCATATTTGTACATGACTACTGGAAAGATCGTAGCTTTGACTATATGGACCTTTGTCTGCAAAGTGATTTCTTGGACTTTTAACACACTGTCTAGGTTTGTCATAGCTTTCCTGCCAAGAAGCAATCATCTTCTAATTCCATGGCTGCAGTCACCAACCGCAGTGATTTTAGACCAAGAAGAGGAAATCTGTCACCGCTTCCACATTTTCCCCTTCTATTTGCCATGAACTGATGGGATTGGATGCCATGATCATAGTTTTTTAAATATTGAGTTTAAGCCTACTTTTTCACTCTTCTCCTTCACCCTTATCAAGAGGTTTTTCAGTTCCTCTTCACTTTCTGCCATTAGAGTGGTATCATCCATGTATCTGAGGTTGTTAATATTTCTCCCAGCAATCTTGATTCCAGCTTGTAACTCATCCAGCCCAGCATTTTGCATGGTGTGGTCTACCTATAAATTAAATAAACAGTATGATAATAAACAGCCTTGTCATACTCATTTTTCAGTCCTGAACCAGTCAGTTGTTCCATACAGAGTTCTAACTGTTGATTCCAGACCTGTATTCAGCTCTCTCAGGAGACAGGTAAGGTGGTCTTGTATTCCCATCTCTTTAAGAGTTTTCCACAGTTTGTTGTGATCCACACAGTCAAAGGCTTTAGTGTAGTCAATTAAACAGAGGTAGATGTTTTTCTGGAATTCCCTTGCTTTCTTTATGATCCAGCAAATGTTGGCAATTTGATCTCTGGTTCCTCTGCCTTTTATAAACCCAGCTTGAACATCTGGAAGCTCTTGGTTCACATAATGCTGAAACCTAGCTTGGAGAATTTTGAACATAACCTTACTAGCATGGGAGATGAGTGCAATTGTCTGGTGGTTTAAACATTCCTTAGTACCACCTTTCTTGGGAACTGGGTTGAGGATTGACCTTTTCCAGTCCTATGGCCACTGCTGAATTTTCCAAATTTGCTGACAAATTGAGTGCAGCACTTGAATAGCATCATCTTTTAGGATTTTAAATAGCTCTGCTGGAATTCCATCACCTCCACTAGCTTTATTGGCAGCAGTGCTTCCTAAGGCCCACTTGACTTCACACTCCAGGATGTCTGGCTCTGAGTGAGAGACTACACCATCCTAGTTATCCAGGTCATTAAGATCTTTTTTGTCCAGTTATTCTGTGTATTCTTTTCATCTCTTCTTAATCTCTTTTGCTTCTATTAGGTCTTTATCATTTCTGCCCTATATTGTGCACATCTTTGGATGAAATGTTCCTTGATATTTCCATTTTTCTTGAAGAGGTCTCTGTTGTTTTCCTCTATTTCTTTTCACTGTTCATAGAAGAAGACCTTCTTGCCTCTCCTTGCTGCTCTCTGGAACTCTGCATTCCGTTTGGTGTACCTCTCCCTTTCTCCCTTGCTTTTCCCTTCTCTTCTTTCCTTGGTTTCATATCTACCCAAAATTCTGCTATCAACTGTGAGTAGCAGCTTTATCTTAATGGTACCTACTGTGAGCCTCATCATTCATCTGCATCATCTCTAATGCTTATACAACCACGTGAGGAACTTTCCATGTTCCAAATTTTTGGAATGAGTACTTGTATTATCCAAAGTGACAGAACTAATAAGTGGAGGACTTGTTTTTCGAACCCAGTCTGTTTGTTTCCAAATTCTATGAACTAAACTTCCTCAAGACAATGCTTTTCTGCGATTACCTTCCCTCCATGACCAACAGCTAAGACTAAGGGAAGTGGAGTTAAATCTGGAAGCTGGCCCAGACTCAGGTCCCGGGTGACCACATGGATGGTGCTAAGCAGGGGCTGCCAAGTGCAGAGATGGAGAAGGCCCTGAGTCTCGCTTTGCCTGCTTTTCGGTTTAACTAAAGCCCGTCCTAACTACAGAAACAGGGACGCACAGTCTTTCTCTTTCCACGCCATAGGAAGGTTGGGGCAGCTTCTCTTTGGCACAAGAGACTGGAATGCTTCAAAATGCAGACCCAATTTTATAGAGATTCCTGTTAGCATTTCTAGTTCTCAGATTAGTGTTGTCCATAAAGTCTCGGATGGTTCCCACTTCTGCTACTTAGAAGATAAATTATCTAACCTCTCCAGGCCTCTGTTTCATTGTATGTAAAGTGAAAAAGTAGTCCCTATCTCTATTTATGTGCAAGGATAAAAGCAAAGAAGTCTCTCAGTTGTCTAACAGAGTGCCTGAATCATGAATGGTTGCCCCTGTCTCTCTCAGACATTACAAGGCTAAGATTATTATGTTCTACTTCTAGAAGACTAACAGATATCATAAAGAAAACACTGGTCTCAGAGAACTTAAATATTTACTTTTAGATGAAGCTTGTCTGCATGCTGGATATGGATTCTGGACCAGAAATAAAAATCTAATTTCCTGCCCAGCAATTGAATGAACATAAAACCCTTATGTTCAGTGCAGTTTTCCCAGAAGAAATTCAAAGCTTAGCTGAGGGGTTTTAGAAGTTAAACTATTTGTTCGTGGCTGTTGGATAAGCAAGTGGAGCAGGAGACCATTCTCCCAGCTGGCTAGGACTCAAAATAAGAAAAGCCTGCAGAAATTCTGTAAAGCATAGGTGATTTAAAAAAAACCAAAACAACAAACTATGGCTTTTGTTGAGATTGAGAAGAAAGAAGATTTTACTATAACTTTTCTTTGCCAGAAAAAAGCAGCAACCATACATATTCACGGTGATCTGGAATAGAGAGAGAGCAAACTTGGGGATTTTCATTGTGGAAAGTGCCCAGTTCTTGCAGCTACTAGAGAAGCTGCCAAAGGGCTGGATATTGAAAGCGTCTGATTTGTTATCCATTGTGATGGTCTGTCACTATTGATGAATGTGTTCATTGAATCTGGTGTACTGGTCAGCGTGGGAACCCTTGCAGAGCTATTTCCTTTTTTGATGCTCAGATAACCACGTGGCACAGCCTCCAAAGAAAGTACTTCCAGAAGCTCATCAGGGTGCTCTGAACGGCTGGAAGAACATGCCTTGAGGACACGTCTTCCTGGCTTCAGTGACATTACAAGAGGAAATGTGTTTGCATCCGATGATATGGAAAAGAATTATCAGGGCATAAGCACCCTGAATGTAGCAAGATTTTCTTTTTCACAAAGTCCCAATCCAATCCATGATGAATCATGGGATTAAAGCTAAAACACACAAGTCTGTAGTATAGTTTTGCTGCAAAGAAGGAAACAATCTTAAGTTTTGATCCAAGTGTGAAGTCTGACATTCTGTATTTCCTGTCTTCCTGTTCTTAGTCAGACCCTCAAAAAAATAAATCTTTACTGACTAATGTGAGATCTAAAAATATTGTAGTTACTGATACAAATGATGTTAACTGGAAAGATTAAAGCACTCATCTTGAAAAAAAATTTTTTTTGAAAACAGCTTACAGTTTCCATAGACTTCCCTGGTGGCTCAGACGGTTAAGAGTCTGCCTACAATTCGAGAGACCCAGGTTTAATCCCTGGGTTGGGAAGATCCCCTGGAGAAGGAAATGGCAGCCCACTCCAGTACTCTTGCCTGGAAAATCCCTTGGATGGAGGAACCTGGTAGGCCACAGTCCATGGGGTCGCAAAGAGTCAGACACGACTGAGCGACTTCACTTTCTTTCTTTCTACAGTTTCCATGAGGAGAGAATAGAGAGTAACAAGAATAGATGACAAAATATTCTTTAAGTCACAGATGGAAAAAAATTTTCGTGCAATAGGAGTATAAAGGTCTTACTTCCAGTCTGTGACACAGAACTCTGTTAACATGAACTTGCCCCTCCTGAATCCATGATAACGATCTGTGAGGTGTCCTTCCCTCAGTATGAACTCGCCCTTTCTGAATCCTTAGGAACGAGCTGTGAGGTGTCTTCCCCTCCGTCTAGTTTACTTGACCCCTCTTGTCCTGTTCACTGACCTCAGCACCATCGCAGAAAGACGAAACATGGAAACAGGCACAACTCAAGAGAATCAACTTTCTTTGCCCTTTCTAGAAAGAAAGGTGTTTATATCAGTTTTCTACCCAAACGTCTACCTGTGATTTTGCTTGGCCTATCTGTGGTATTTGTCTAACTTTCCTTAAAGAAAAATTTCACATTGCCTCCCAACTAAGGAATACTAAGATCTCTTAGTAAGCAAAATTGAAGCAATGAATGTTGGCTGGACCACTTAGCGTATCTGCCAAAATGCACCTTGCTTTTCTCACTTAATATGCAGCCCTTCCATGTTAGTGCAAACTTCATTATTATAAATGACTTTTTGGTACTTTTTTAACAACTCACCTGCTGAGGCACATATCTATGTTTTAACTTTCTGAGCACTGCTGATGTAAGCATCCTTCATTCCTAATTTTATATTTGTAAGTTTGTATTTATTTTCTTATGAAGAGTGACTCTTTCTGAGGCTTGTGTAAGTTTCAAGCCTCACAACACCTAGAATTTATTCTTAAATATTTGACAATATCCCTATTTCTACTGCTTTCTAAATTTCTGAGTTAATTTATTTGATATTTTAATTGTTGATACATCACATTATCCAAAGAGGATAAAATGATCATTATTAATAACAGTTAATACATGTAATTAAGTACTAGGTATTGTTCTACATGCCTTACTGTATAAATAACTTGGTCTTTATGATGATTCCATGGGATAGATACTGTTATTATCTATATTTTACAAATGAAGGAGCTTAAATATGAAATCATTAAGGCATTTAAAAAAAAAGGACCAAGATATAAGGCCAACAACTTAATGGCATAGTCATTTTCTTCAGCTTTTGTCTCCCTAAAATCCTAAGTATATCTCTTTGTCCAAGGTAATGGAATATTAAAAATGTGTTGACAGATATATAGAACAGATTTGTGGTTTCCAAGGGGGCAGGGGATGGGTTGGGAGTTTGGAATTAGCAGAGCAAGCTATTATATACAGAACAGATACACAACAAGGGCCTGCTGTATAGCACAGGGAACTCTATTCAATATCCTGTAATAAACCACAATAGGAAACATGAAGTAGAATATATAAACATAGAACTGAATCAGCAGAATTTAAAACAATTAATTTTTATTGGAGTACATTTGCTTTACAATGTCATTAGTTTCTACAGTACAGCAGAATGGATCAGCCATTCGCACACATATATCGCCACCCTTTTGGACTTCCTTCCCATCAGGTGACCACAGTGAGCTGAGCGGAGTTCCCTGGGCTATATAGTATGCTATCACTAGTTATCTACTTAAAACACAGTGTTAAAAGTGTATATGTGTCACATGTAAAAGAAATTGACACAATATTGTAAATCAACTATACCTGGGAAAACTAGGGTTAGGGTCTTTCCGAGTAGTGTCACGGGATCAGTCAGGGGCTGCAGTCTCATGATGCCTATCTCTCTTCTCTTTTGTGGCCCCTGAATCAACAAACAAGAATATTTAGAATTGTGACTATCATAGACACCAGAAAGTAGGCGAGTCCATGACCTTTTCATTGGGCTTTATGGTAATTTGGAGGCAACTATCCCCAGACCTCAGAGGTTGTTTTAGTTAGGTTGGACTGCAAAAACAAAGTATCATAGAATGGGTAGTTTAAACAAGGACACGGTTCAGGAGGCTGGAGGTCTGTGAGCAGGCTGTCCATATGGCTGGGCTGTAGTCAGAGCTCTCTGGCCAGGGCCCCCTTCTTGGTATGCAGACGGGTACCTTTGTGTCCAGCTTTGCCTCGTGACTCACACTTGAACCACACCCCAGTTCTTAACCAGATTGCTTATATTCTGATAAAAGTAAAACTGGTAAATTAGTGAATTTGGGGATTGGGCAAAATTATCATAGAATTAAACATCTTCTCCCCCATTCCACTCATTTTCTTTACTGTCTCTAAGCCACCATGAGTAAACTCCAGGATTTGGTGATGGACAGGGAGGCCTGTCGTGCTGCGGTCCATGGGGTCACCGAGAGTCGGACATGGCTGAGTGACTGAACTGAACTGAACTGAACTGAAGCCACCATGGTTTTACATTTGTTGAGTAGGAAAAACAATATTTCCTTTTCAACATAATTATGAAAATAAAATGACAAAATGGATATAAAGGTACCTTGTTAACTGCAAAGCATTCCACAATGGTTTGTAAACACAGTAAAGTAAATAAAGTAACATTCAGTTCAGTTCAGTCACTCAGTCGTGTCCGACTCCTTGTGACCCCATGAATCGCAGCTCGCCAGGCCTCCCTGTCCATCACCAACTCCCAGAGTTCACTCAGACTCACGTCCATTGAGTCCGTGATGCCATCCAGCCATCTCACCCTCTGTCGTCCCCTTCTCCTCCTGCCCCCAATCCCTCCCAGCATCAGGGTCTTTTCCAATGAGTCAACTCTTCCCATGAGGTAGCCAAAGTACTGGAGTTTCAGCTTCACCATCAGTCCTTCCAAATAACACCCAGGGCTGATCTCCTTTAGAATGGACTGGGTGGATCTCCTTGCAGTCCAAGGGACTCTCAAGAGTCTTCTCCAACACCACAGTTCAAAAGCATCAATTCTTTGGTGCTCAGCCTTCTTCACAGTCCAACTCTCGCATCCACACATGAGTACTGGAAAAACCATAGCTTTGACTAGATGGACCTTTGTTGGCAAAGTAATGTCTTTGCTTTTCAATATGCTGTCTAGGTTGGTCATAACTTTTCTGCCAAGGAGTAAGTGTCTTTTAATTTCATGGCTGCAGTCACCATCTGCAGTGATTTTGGAGCCCCCAAAAATAAAGTCTGACACTGTTTCCACTGTTTCCCCATCTATTTCCCATGAAGTAATGGGACCTATATTCTATATGGAGATTATCATACTAAGTGAAGTAAGTCAGACAGAGAAAGGCCAACATCATATGATATTGCTTATATCTGGAATCTTAAAAAAATGGTACAAATGAACTTATTTGAAACAGACTCACAGACCTAGAGAAAGAAGTAACGATGACCAGAGGGGAAGTCGGGGAAGAGATGGATTGGGGGTTTGGGATTGATGGACATGTCGCTATATTTAAAATAGATAGCCAGCAGTGATCTTCCATATAGCACAGGGGATTCTGCTCAATATTCTGTAATAACCTAAATGGGAAAATAATCTGAAAAGAAGAGATACATGTATACGTATAACTGAAACAGTTTGCTGTACATCCAAAACCAATACAGCATTGTTAATTAACTACACACCAATATAAAGTAAAAATTTAAAAAGGCAAAATGCATTCAAGGTTATGAAATATCTTGAGATTTTCCTAAGCAAACCACATTTTCTATATGCACTATACATGTGTAGCTGTCTTACCAATATTTACATAGAAAGGATTCCTGATGTTGCAGACATGTTTATCTTGCAAAGTTTGTGCCAAGAAAGATTGGCATGGAACACACGTGGAACTACTGTGGCTTCTACACAATGTCAGCCAAATCGGGGGATTAATCACAGCAAGAAACTGTGACTCTTACAAGAAACATTTAAGAAGACAGTAAGGAAAACAAAAATCTGCTGCCTCTGTGCATATACATTGTGCCAATGCCAAATCGCTGGTTTTGCCATTGCAACTATGAAAGATGGAGCCACCGGGGAGGGCTGGGTCAAGGGTATATTAGAAACGCCTTCAAACCTACAATTATTTCAAAATAAAAGAGTAAAATAACATTCAGTTATTTGCTACCTCAAAAGGAAAGAAGCTGGATCAGAAAGAGCAAGAATTGGGAAACAAACCATTGATATCAACTAATGTAAAAGTAGAGACAAGGAGTTGACTTACACTCTGGCTGTTACCGCCTGATGGGACGTGGCTTCCAGTGGGGTAAAATTGGGCCACCTCTCAGGTGCTAAGAGATGATGCCAGCTGTGGTTTGCGAGCTCCACTCACGCGGTGGTTTCTCAGGGGACACTCCCAAAGAAAAGTCATTGCTCTTTGCCCTTTTTCCTCCTTCCATATGGAATGTGGGAAAATGCTATGTAGCAGCTATTCTGAAGTCTTGAGGTAA
Source organism: Oryx dammah (assembly GCF_014754425.2). NCBI lineage: Eukaryota > Metazoa > Chordata > Mammalia > Artiodactyla > Bovidae > Oryx > Oryx dammah. Next base: position 812,799 of record NW_024070189.1, on the reverse strand, counting down.
AAAGTATGTGGGCAAAAGTGACAAATAAGGATAGAACTAGAAAGACAGGAAAAGCCTGGGTCCCTCACGGCACTATAGATTTTCTGGCAGTCTTGGACTTTTTACTATCTGATGAAAGCAAATGCTTAAGTGGTTGATTTAATTTTGAACTTTCAGCTCAAATTAAATCTTGATTATATATATATATATATATATATAATGTATAATATATATTAGAATAAAATCTCAAAGGAAGATGTAGATGTGTGTGTAAAATAGACTGGAGAGATGATCAGCAAACTCGGAAGTGTAGTTACCGGTTAGGAAAGAAGCTGGACATGAGAGGGAAAGTCTCCATTGTGTTCAGTATGTTTTGGACACTATTCTAATCTTTATTTTAATCTTCTACCATGAATGTATTTATAATTTTAAATCAAGAAAAGAACATTTTCAGTTCCTTTATTTCCGTGTGTGTGTGTGACCCTGCATTCTGCTTTTCAAGTTGTCACAGGAAAAGCAGGTGAATGACTGAAAATTCAGGCTGTGACCTTCATATGATTTTAAAGGTGAGCACTCAAGCCAAAAACAATATCTTACTTTTCTTTACCCTCAAGCCATCACTGCTGGAAACTCCACTGAGCAAGCACGCTCTCCCACTGAGCCGCCTGATGAGACCCAGCCACCCCGGTCTCTGCCGCTGCACCCAGGGCCACCCAGAAATGACTGCAGCGTCTGGGATCAGTCACACGCTGGTCTCTTCTCCAACGCTTCTATTGGGAATAAATAGGTGTAAGTCATTATCAGGAACAGCGTTCAAAGGGAAAGCCAGGCTAACTCACATGGTGTGAAGAATTCTTCACAGATAAGAGCACTGAGCTGTAGAGCCAAGCTGGCCACCTGGGAGCTGAATTGGAAAGTCAGAGAGTGCTCGGCATCCTCGCAATCCACGGGTAGATTGCTGCAGCTCTGGGTGAAGCCGCTGACTCTACAGGCTAACAGCAGAGTCAGCTCTGGCTTTAAAAGAAAACGCTCTCTTCCCAAATCAATCTCAAGCATTCAATAAACCAACAGACACAAGCTGAATACCTATGATGGCCCAAGCACTGGACTAGACTTTGTGTTAAGAGCACGGAGTGAAGAGGTGGGGAAAGCAGTGTAGTAACCCTCATGACACATTTCTCCATAGGTCTCTCTAAGCCATGAAAGTGAAGAGTGAAAGTGTTGGTCGCTCAGTCGTGTCCGACTCTCTGCAACCCCATGGACTGCAGCTCACCAGGCTTCCCTGTCCATCATCAACTCCCGGAGTTTACTCAAACTCATGTCCATCAAGTTAGTGATGCCATATAAGGAATAATAGAAAAGCATTCAGAACTTTGGGACCAGATCCTGGAAGGTATTATATGCCCTTAAGGATGCCTTTTACACAGAGAGCAATGGTGAGGTCTCCAGATTTTTAAACCAGAAAATGAACTACCCGAAAGAAACTGCATTGTGAAGTAACGGCTGGGCTCAGGGCCAGGAAGGAGAAGAAGCTGAGGCACAGGCCTAATCAGGAGGTGGCAGCAGGCCAGGAGAGATACTCGGGGCCTGTGTGCAGGTTGGAACTGAAGGGGCGGGGGAAAGGACTGTCTTGGGACAGTTGTGTAAGTAAGTACAGGCAGGCCAGTGAGTCGGATCTCTTTTGCTTGCTCCTTGGAAGAAAAGCTATGTCCAACCTAGACAGCAGATAAAAAAGCAGAGGCATTTTTTGCCAACAAAGGTCCGTCTAGTCAAGACTATGGTTTTTCCAGTGGTCATGTATGGATGTGAGAGTTGGACAATAAAGAAAGCTGAGTGCCAAAGAATTGATGCTTTTGAACTGTGGTGTTGGAGAAGACTCTTGAGAGTCCCTTGGACTGCAAGGAGATACAACCAGTCCATCCTAAAGGAGATCAGCCCTGGGTGTTCATTGGAAGGACTGATGTTGAAGCTGAAAGTCCAATACTTTGGCCACCTGATGCGAAGTGCTGACATCTTTGGAAAAGACTCTGATGCTGGGAAAGATTGAAGGCAGGAGGAGAAGGGGACAACAGAGGATGAGATGGTTGGATGGCATCACCAACTCAATGGATATGAGTTTGAGCAAACTCCAAGAGTTGGTGATGGACAGGGAGGCCTTGCGTGCTCTGGTTCATGGGGTTGCAGAGAGTTGGACACAACTGAGTGACTGAATTGAACTGAACTGAATTAACTGTTTAGTATTTCTATTTACCAGTTGTACATACAGACATCATATTTTTAATACACTATTTTTTAGAACACTTAGAATTACAGAAAAATAACTATTCTGAATATGGTACAGATACATTGCATATAGTCTGCCTCAGTTTCCCTTACTAACATCTAACATTAGTATGGTACATTTGTTACAATTAGTAAACCAGTGTTTACATATAACTATTAACAGAAGTCCATATACACTCCCTAGTTTCTTAGTTTTTATCTAAGGTCCTTTTTTTGTTCTAGGGTCCAGGATACCACATTACATTTAGTCACCATATCTTCTTAAGCTGTGACATTTCTCAGACTTATTTTTAAAGACTTTGACAAATGTGAGGAGTAATGGTCTCATATTTTGCAGAATGTCCCTCAATTAGAGTTTGGCTGGTGTTTTTCTCATGATGAGGCTGGGTTTGGGTCCTTAGAAGGAAGGTCATAGGGGTAAAATCCCATTTCTCATCACATCAAGGGCACCTGCTCTCAACCTGACTTGTTGCTGATGCTATTAACTTTGACCTCCTGGCTGAGGAAGCTATTTGTCAGATTTCTCCACTGCACATTTAACTTGTTCTTACCCTTTTTGTGATCTTCTCTTTAAAAGGAAGTCACTATGTAAACACAAACATTGGCAAGAAAAGAAACACTTTCTCCAGTTCAGCTCTAATGGCCACTTAGATACCTCTTTCAGCCACACAAGTCCAGAAGTCATTTAAGTCTACACAATTCAGAAGTCACTTTAGCAAGCATCTGCTGTGACGTGAGCTGGCTCTTGGGGGTTCTCACTCCTAGCAGGCTATGATCAGTTTCAACAACATGTTGTGTTCTCCCCAAGGTCAGCAGACACAGACACCTTCCCTCTAGAGCTGCCCACCTTTCCAGCCATCCTTCAGTCCCAGTAGTGAGGGAGGACCCTTGGAGATGGACTGCTCAAATCACCTGGCCATGGGACCCAAGTGAAGCCTGAATCCTTCCCAGCAGCCCGCCCCACCCCCTGGACACACCACCCCTGCTGTTACATCCCAGAAAACTGCCGCCTTCCAGCCTCAGGTCCACATCACAGCTGGAGGGTGTGATCAAGCACCCCCTGCCACCCTGCCCTGTGACAACCCTATTTTTAGGCCACTGCTGAATCTAGAGAGGAGAGATTCAAATTCCTCTCCCCCATGTCCTGGGGATGGTAGGGTTTCTTTTTCCTTGGCACACTTGAAGCAAATTGGGCCCATGTCCATTTTTGCCTTAACGAATATCCAAAATATAAACTCCACTCAAGTTACACTCAAAACAGAAACTCTTTCTTTCTTAGTTTCAAGATGCCAATTCATGTAGGTGTATGTCATAGATCAAATGCAGGGTGAGACAAATCCCCACATGCAAAGTTTAACAAAGGAAATGTGTCAGAACCATTGCATAACTCCAGGAGCCCAAGCCAGATCAAGGGTATCAGTAGGCTTGAGCATGGGGAGAGGGGAAGGTGAGCCAGGGGATATCTTTAGAGACAGCTGCCTTCCTGCTGAGTCCTGACCCCCTACCCCACTCCCACCTGGACCCTTGTGATGTGGACTTTCATGGGGTCACATGGAGAGTTTTGAAATATGTTCAATGTAGTGGAGCAATGCAGCATACATGAGCTTAACTCTTGGAGGAGAAAACTAAAAAGTGCTTCAGCAACAAAACAAAAATAGTGCAGGAGTTTGGCGTGTACTCACAGAGCTTGCAAATGGCTATGGTGGCCAAAGATTAATACAGTTTTTGTTTTTTTTTAACAGTCCTCCCATGGAGAGATAGAGATAGGTATATGCCTTCCCTTTGAATTCAGGTAAGCTCTGTGACCATTCTGGGATACAGCAAGAATGACTCAGTGCCAATTTCTGGTCCATTTTCTCTCTTCTAGAACATTCCTTGGAAACCCTGCCTGTAATAAATTGTCCACCCTGAGACCACCAGCCTAGAGAAGCCCTGGGCAAACATTCTGGATGACAGCCAACTTCCCAGTCAAAGCACCCAACATTTAAGTCTTAGACACAAGACCTGCCCGAGTGACTTCTACCAATGCCACATAGAACAGAAGAAGCACCCAATGAGCCACTCCTAAAGTCCTCCTGCAAGAAAAGAAAAAGTAAATTACAATCAAAAAGTTACTGCTTTAAGCCATTAGATCTGGGGTAAATAGTTATGCAGCAGTAGGTAACCAGAGCGGTGGCAAAGGACTGTCTCCGGTGGGTAATTTGAAAGGCTCCCGGAAGAGAGCTGCAGTGCAGTACAAAGATTAGGGTTTGAGTTATGCCCAGAGCTGAGCCCTGCCCAGGGGCCTTTCTAGAGATGCTGGTGGGCCATCAGGAAGCGAGAGGTGACAGCAGACAACTCAAGGCTACGAAAGAGGTTGAAAATGCCCACCCAGAGCAGAGATTTGTCTGTCTCAGTCAAGGACACTGGGATGAGTTTAGCAGTGGATTATGAAACGACCACGAAAGCATTCCACAGAGGAAGCTCTGGCTTCTAGACAGGAGAATGCGGCAGAAACAAAACAGGAAAACTCAATGGCCTGAAGCGTGCAAAGTGAGGTGATTTGCTAATACATCTGTTATGGTCTTCATGACAGACCAGAACCTGGGAACAGGAGTCGACGAAAAGAAAGTGAAGAAAAGAAGGACGCAGGGGACCCAAGTCTCTAGTGGAACAAGGGTGCTTTATTCCTGGTGGTGTGTGCTTATATATTATAATACAAGGAAGCTTTAGGCAAAAAAATAAAGTTGAGTAAAAAACACTGTAACCAGACGCATAACAACAGTAACTAAGGGAATAACAATCATCATGGGGCCATAACAACAGTTTCTAGGAGAATAACAATCGTCACAGGGTCAGAAGACAATCCATGTATTGGAAATAGGAACAAGACTAAGTATTTTTACAGAAAAGTAAAAGGTTACTGAAAGGAATCCAGGTATGTGTTCTGCCTCATGACATCAGTCCTGAGAACTGCATGCAGCTCTGTTCGTTCCTATTTTCCAGGAAGTGATAAGGAACAGAGGGCCCTTGAGAAACAGAAAACAACATATAGGCTTCCTTAAAATTAAACGTTCCCTGACAATTCCCCCTTTTTCTATTATTTTTGTGAAAAAGGCCATGACCAATTGAATTTGTTTAGTGGAAACAATTTATGTTGAAAGGCATCCTTATACAACAAATATAATTACCTGCCAGGAGCCAGCACGGGAGATCCCACCCATGACAAGGTCATGCGGAGAGAACTGACAGGCAAGGCGAGTCAGGTCTCAAGGGGGCCTCTGCCTGAGCATCTACCCCCCAAACCAGAGTCTGCCTGCCTTATTGTACTGTGCTTTCCACACACCACCACCTTTCTCTGGAAAAAGTTAACTTAGAGCTCCAACTGATCTCCTGCATATGAAAGAAATGTCTCATCTTAAATCCCTCTGATGGCTCTCTAACTTGCCTGACAGCTGGAGACTTTTACAACTTGTAATTGTTTACAGCCCCCCAACCACGAGAGACACGAAGCTTAAAACATCTTAAAGATATAGAGCCTTTTTAGAGCTAAGAATTAGTTTGGTGAAGGGATTCATTGGTTGAGTTAATGTTTGCCACCAGGCCTCCATGTCCTTTATCTTTTAGGCACCTGGGAGGATATTAATCAATGTAATTGGGATGCAGAAATAGGAATATAGTAGTTTTGATGTTAGCAACACTAGACTTTTGAGTTAATGAATTTTCTCTGTTATATATCACTGTACTCCTTTTTCTTTGTTTGTTATAAATTGTTGTGTCCTTGCTATGTAAGAATGTAACTTTACTTAGTGCTTTCTGAGAGTGGCACCAGACTTTGGGAAGAACAACACAAATAAGTTCTCTGGATGACAGACCCTTATCAGAAAAGGGCTGTAAAATGTTAATTGGCCTTCTGGCCAGAAGATGATGTAAATCACCTAAGACTTGTGTATACAACTAGGTATATGGAGAGAAAGCCTGGTCTCGATAAGAGTCTGGGCTGCTGATGCTGCATAATTTTGTATTATCCATTGATCTCTATGTACAATCAAAAGTATAAAAGGCCTTTCTGGACAATAGAGGATGGGCTAGTCACTGGAAAGACCGGTTCCCCCGTGTCTTTTCTTACTCTGTTTTTAGGCTGAATTCCCATCTGGGGCGTGGAGACTCACCATGTCTACTTATTTGCCCTGGCTTCTAAGACCCACGAGAGAGGGAACCCAAGGAGGGGCACCCTCTGCTATTCAAACAGGCGCCAGTGGCCTAACGTAGATGGTGCAAATCTCTTGTCCTGAGGTTTTATTAGTTCTCCACGTAAACCAAGTTATTCAGCATCTTTTCTCCACTAAATTTTCCCACTACACTATTTCTTCCCAATCTTTCTTTATATTTCTAAATAAATAAGTTTTTCCTCGCCACGCCGTCCCCACTTTGAATTACCCTGGATCCACATGGGCTGGACCCCGGCAATTACCAGGACAATTACCGATGTTACAGCATCAAACCCAATACTATGAGTAATACTTTGGAACCATCTTCGAGGATCTAGCCCAGATAATTGATCAGCTAGCTATTCAGCTAAAGTTTCCAAATTATTGGAAGAGGGCAGACTTTTAGAGAAGGTTTCAAAGATTTTCTTTTGCAATAATTGTACATTTAGGGAAGCATTATCATGTAGGTCTTTCAAGTGAAATTTAATTTGTTCCCAGTTTTAAGCACTATAGTTGAACCAAACAAGAGTGATACAAAATTGTGTACAATTCCAATCACATTTTAGTATTACTTGTTTTTGTAAATCTATTAATTGATCTCTGACTCATTGGACGTTTTCAGTTCCTGTATTTCATCTTGAATTTCCTCATCTGAGCCTGAGTAGCCCACATAATATGAGCATCTTTGGTCCAATTTTGAATCAAGTTTTGTGTTTGAATTTAGGTTTGTAAAGCGATGTCGGCAATAGTGGCAGTAATGCAAATAGCTATTAATCCCCAAATGCCAAAAATTAACCATCCAATGAATTGTTTAGATCACCAGAGTAATTTAGTGAGTAGATGGAGGCAAGTCCTGCCATGTAACCCTCTTTCCAGGGATTCATTTTTCAAAGAAACAGAGGAATTAAGACAAGAATACATTTTGTAATCTATACAAGTCACAAAGTGTAGAGTCTTATTAAACTGTAAGTTCTCTATAGCTATAACAAAAGGAAGAGGAACACAAGCTTGTATAAAATATGAATGATTATAACGAAAGGAATAGTTACTATGAGTTGAAGAGCGAGCCCAGCAGAGCTATACCAGCCAGTCGTGGCCATCAGGGACCAGCGGTTGAAGCGCTCCTGGCCCTTTTGGCTCTCGGTTGCTGTATTGATTTCACAGAATTCCACAAAAGTGTCCCAGCCGCCATTCTCCTGGATCCAAGGCTCTAGGTGGTCGTTTAGGTGGCTGGCCATCCAAGTCATGACCTGACTCACCAATACTCCATCTCCTTGTCTATGCTTTCCATGCATAGTGCCCCACTGAAGGAGAGAAAGGCCACAGTGTGACCCCAGTTCACCCCGTCCCAGAAGAGCTCGTACATTACCTGTTCAAAGCTCTGAGATGCTGTCCCTGGGCTGGTGTGGAGCCGGGACGTCAGGTCGCTGAACGTCTGTTGGTACCTCAGTTCAGACTCATTGCCTCTCTCCCTCAGGGCTTGCTGGACTGTTGCCACACGATCACTTTCTGGGCGTCCAAGCTTCTGGTGTGGCCAGTGGCTCCATTCACCACAGGGCTATACACCAGGTGCCAAGATGGGTTGTCATTGATGGCATTGGGGTTTCCATATCTGATTTTGTCCCTTCTGAGGCCTCAGTTCTCCTCCACATCATTAAATTGACTCCAGCTGTATCCTTTCTGGGAAAGCTTGTAAGAGAGAAAGTCAACCACCAGCTCTTGGTTGCTCTGAGACATTTTTATAATAAGGATGAGTTTCACCAGTCTATTGTCTAAAATACCTGTAGTAAAAAAGGGGGTTATGTATATAGGTCTAATAACTATGATTAATTAATTCAGCTTGAGTGGGGGAAGCAAAAGCAAGAAAAGCAAGTATAGCAACAACAATATTTTCTGGATTCTGAGGCATTCCCTGTTGAGAAGCCAGATTTTTAGCTTGATTGGTAAGGGTTTTTGTTTATCCCCAGGTAAGGAGATCATAAGGTCGATGACGTTGAGGGTGGTGTTTCTTGCAGATTTTTTAGAGTCTCCATGGCTTGTATTGGAATTTTTTTCTTCCCAGGAATTTAGCCGTTTTTTTTTTTTTTTTTCTCTCTCTATTTTGAACACCGGATGCTTTCCTGGGGCAGACCTTTCAAAGAGGAAGCCAATTGATTTTGTCGGATCTACCTGGAGAAATACAAACATACCCCTTTCCTTGTAAGATTAATTTCCTAGATTTCCATTGTTTAGTTAGCCTGTCTTGATACCAACCAGGCAGAGGAAGAGAAGTGTCTTTCAATTCTAAGAAATGTTTTTCTGCTTATGTCAAGATACCAACTTGTGGTAAGTTTTTAAAATTTTAAAACAAATAAAGCTGTGTTAACAATAGTTATAGGATTAAAGAATATCTTGTGTTTGGAATCTAGTGGAGTCTGCTCTGGATAGAGAAGACAGAATTGTTCCTGTGTATTCCTCCTTTAAAATTTTTTTTATTTGTAGTTTCAGTGTGTGAAATGGGGGAAGTGTGGTCCCTAAAAATAGATTGTAATTCAAGAAAAAGTTGTTGAATAATAGATTGATTAGAATTTATGGTAGAAGTTTTTATATTTTTTAATACAAAAACTGAATATGAGAAGTCAGAAATTATATTGATAAGGTAAGGATGTAGGTGAATAACCTGAATAAGAGCATATAATTTATTTTGTTGAGCAGAATGAAATTTAGTATAAAAGACTTTATATTTTTTGAGAGACCAAAATGGGGCTTTGGTGTTTTTAGTCTCATCTATATAGAAAACATCAGCTTGAGGTATAGGTTGTGATGCAACAATGTGAGAGATAATAAATGTAGTATTTTTGAAGAAATTTCAAAGTTTATTAGAGGGATAATGAAATGAAATTTTTAAAAAATAGTCTGAGAAAGCTATTTGGAAATCGGTAGAAGTTTGTAATGTATTTTTAAATTGAGCTTTATTAATAGGCAATATAATTTGGTGAAGACAGGAGCCAATTAAAGTCTTAGTTATATTTTTTTGTTGTTGATTATTAGAGTGATCAAATCAAGACAGACGAAATGGGTATATATCCCTTGTCTCTTCAAAATAGGCACATATCCATTTTATTGGGTGTTCTTGTTGGGCAAGAAGTCTTGTGGGAGAATGGAGAGAGGAGTATAAGCAACTCTAAAGGTAATTCAAGTCTAATATGAGTAAGATATTGTTTTTGTATAATTTATTTTGTATTAAACAGAGTTTGTGTGTGTGTGTGTGTGTGTGTGTGTCTTGTGAAAGTGAATGAGGGCTATTTAAATCTGGATCTCCTTTTAAATTATTTGGTGGCTCAGACGGTAAAGCATCTGCTTGAAATGTGGGAGACTCAGGTTCAATCCCTGGGTCGGGAAGATCCCCTGGAGAAGGAAATGGCAACCCATTCCAGTACTCTTTCCTGGAAAATCACATGGATGGAGGAGGCTGATAGGCTAGAGTCCATGGGGTCGCAAAGAGTCGGTCATGACTGAGCAACTGCACTTTTAAAGAGGGTCTAATCCAGTTTATATTGTCTAAAAGTTTTTGAAAGTCATTCAAGGTTGATAATTAATCAGCATGAATCTGTGTTAGTTGGGGAGTAATATGTTGTCTATTAACAATAGATCTTAAGTAATGGTTTGGTCTAGAGGTTTGAATCTTTTTAGGGGCAATGATTAATCTAGAATCTTTTAAGCATTGTTGAGCTATGTCAAACATTTGTTGACTTTTTAAAACAGATGGAGCCAAAAACAATATATCATCTATATAAAGAATAACAAGAAAGTCAGGAAATTGTTTTTTCACAGGTTCAAAGGCTTTGACTACATAATATTGACATATGGTGGAAGAATTCATCATTTTTTGAGGCAATACAGTCTATTGATATAATTTATGGGGCCCAATATGATTAGGAAAAGGAAGAGAGAAGAAAAATCTTTCTCAGTCTAGAGGGTGTAAAGGTATAGTAAAAAAGCAATCCTGTACATTTATAATAATAATATGTCAGTTTTGAGGAATAATGGTAGGTGATGGAATTTTTGGTTGCAATGTACCCATAGGTTTTATAGATGCATTAACTTTTTGAAGGTCTCTTAAAAAATGTAATTTGTCAGTTTTTTTTTTTTAAATTACAAAAATGGGAGAATTTCAAGGAGAACAAGATTTTTTAATATGTTTTTATTTTAAATGTGTATCAATAAGTTTCTGAGTAGCTTTTAGTTTCTCTTTTGTAAGGGGCCATTATTCTGTCTAAATAGGCTTGTCACCTTTTCAAGTTACTTTAATAATTGTATTGTTTGCTAAGTGAGCAGTGGCCCCTAGGAAAAATGTGGAATGCATATTTGAGTTTGTCATTGCATGAGTAAATCTCTTTTTATTAAATTAAGAGGTGCATCTATCACGTAGGGTCATAATGTTGTAGGCTGGCTGGCTTGAAGCTCAGCATTCAGAAAACAAAGATCATGGCATCTGGTCCCATCACTTCATGGGAAATAGATGGGGAAACAGTGTCAGACTTTATTTTGGGGGGCTACAAAATCACTGCAGATGCTGACTGCAGCCATGAAATTAAAAGATGCTTACTCCTTGGAAGAAAAGTTATGACCAACCTAGACAGCATATTGAAAAGCAGAGACATTACTTTGCCAACAAAGGTCCATCTAGTCAAGGCTATGGTTTTTCCTGTGGTCATGTATGGATGTGAGAGTTGGACTGTGAAGAAGGCTGAGCACCGAAGAACTGATGCTTTTGAACTGTGGTGTTGGAGAAGACTCTTGAGAGTTCCTTGGACTGCAAGGAGATCCAACCAGTCCATTCTGAAGGATATCAGCCCTGGGATTTCTTTGGAAGGAATGATGCTAAAGCTGAAGCTCCAGTACTTTGGCCACCTCATGCGAAGAGTTGACTCATTGGAAAAGACTCTGATGCTGGGAGGGATTGGGGGCAGGAGGAGAAGGGGATGACAGAGGATGAGATGGCTGGATGGCATCATGGACTTGATGGACATGGGTTTGAGTGAACTCCGGGAGATGGTGATGGACAGGGAGGCATGGAGTGCTGCGATTCATGGGGTCACAAAGAGTTGGACATGACTGAGCAACTGAACTGAACTGATGGATAAATTTGGACATTTTGATAAACCTCTTGTATTTTGGTTTGAGAAACTCCTGTAATTTGGCAAGAAATTTTCTGTATAGGCCAAGATTTGGCTCATAAATATTTGGAAATAATAGTAATATCAGATCTAGCATCAAGGAGACCAGAAAAATTTTTGCCATTAATTTTGATATTTACATTTGGTTGGGTATATTCAGATACTATTGATGTCCATAAGGATTGGTTTTGATCTGAATTGTCAAATCCATCTGTCTGTACATCATTAGAGGAGTTAATAGAAAAGTAAGATAAAGGAAATAACTGAGCAATTTTGTCTCTCATTTTGAACGGTCATAATATCTGAGAGACATCATAATTTGAATTTCTCCCTTATAATCTGAATCAATTACTCTAGGGTGAACAGTATTGGCCAAATAAAAGATCAAAATTTTGTGGGGGTAGGGGTCCAAAAAGTCCGGTAGGTATTTTAGAAGGGACTGCTTGAGGAAAAAGGAGAAAATCATTTAGGGCTGGTATATTGATGGTAGCATTGTCAGATGTCAAGGATTTGAGGGGAAAGATGGAGTTTGTCCCTGGTTTTTGTTGATGGGGACCCGGCAAGTCCACAGCTTGGAGTTTCCCAAAATAGGCTTCCTTACAATATCACATTTAGATTGAAATTTTCTGGCCCAATGTATCCCCTTAGGGCAATGAGGGCAAATTTCTGGAGGTCTTTTTTTTTTTTTTTTAAATAGTTTTAATTGTTTTGTGTGTATTTTTTAGGAGAATCCTTTTTAAAATGAGTTTTATCTCCACATGTTAAACATCTTTTATATCTCTTTTTTAAAGGTAGCAACGATTGTTTCAGTTAATATTTATATTTTTTGAGTTTCTGATCCTAAATTGTGATAAGCCTTTAAGTAATCAATAATAGTCTCAAACTCATGAATTGGATCATTAACCCTTTAACATTTTTGGTTTGCATTTTTATAAAAAGCAGTTTTTTAAGCTGTATTTTGGTCTCTTTTTCAATAACATTATGGGAAATAGCAACTTTCAATCTCGCTAAAAAATTACCATAGGCTTCATTAGGTCCTTGAAATATTTTTGTGTGGCTATCTTCAGGTTTCATTTACTTTAGCTTTTCAGGGGGGAACACAAGGTTGGGGTTTACCCAAATCCATATGTTGGGCTCTAAATCTGGACCATCTTTATTAGGGTCAGGTGGCTCAACTATTTGGAGTTTATATCTGGCAAGGTTTTGTTTGGCTAAGGGCAGGTGTGACGTAGTGAGTGCTAGAAAGGTCTCATTCTTCATGCCCCAGTCTAGGAATGCAGGAAGCCTTTGTCGTGAAGGAGAATGAGTAGATAGTGCTTTTTCATGGTTATGAGTGTGTGTTAAAGGCTTATCGTTGTCATTAAGGAAAGCATTGTTAGCTTTAGTGTCAGAAAGAGCCTCAGAAGAGTCATTGTTGAGTCGCTTTGCCCTTGAGTTGAGAGGGCTTTTGGTTTGGCATCTGCTGCCAGAGGAGGGGGAGCACTTGGGCCGGCTGGAGAAGAGCTGGTGGGATGATTGAAATGGTTTATGTCGTTTCAACTGGGCCTTTTGTAAAATTTTATCATCTAATTTATATCCATGTAACAAATGTGCTTCCTGTTGTCGAATATCAGGGAAGCTAGAATTTTCTTGACATGGAAAAATCATGGCTTTAATGAGGAGGGCCCATAAAGGCTAGAAATCTATTGGGATATTTTTTTCCTGTCTTGCGGCTCGTTCAACATTCTTTCTAACCTGGTTCCAAATCTTTAAACCAAAATTGCTTTCATCAAGGAACCAGGGATTACGTTCAATTACTGTTTGGAGACAAACCTCTAATCGTTGACTTGAAACCAAAAGTCCTTGAACCTAAAATAAATGATGAAGCAAAGTAGAAAAGTGGTGGGGCCTTCCAACCGTTTGTCCCGTAACCCCGCACTTACCGACCTCAGTGGGTCCACAGTCACTCCATCCGCTTGCCAAGGGCGTACTCCGGGTCCCTGTTCGGGCGCGACCTGTTATGGTCTTCTTGACAGACCGGAACCTGAGGAAGGAGTCAATGAAAAGAAGGCGAAGGAAGGAAGGACACGGGGGACCCAAGTCTCTAGTGGAACAAGGGTGCTTTATTATGGCAGTGTGTGCTTACCTATTGTAATACAAGGAAGCTTTAGGCAAAAAATAAAGTAAAAACACTGTAACCAGACACATAACAACAGTAAGCAAGGGAATAACAGTAGTCATGAGGCCATAACAACAGTTACTAAGGGAATAACAATCATTACAGGGCCAGAAGACAATCCATGTACTGGAAATAGGAACAAGACTAAGTAGTTTTACAGAAAAGTAAAAGGTTACTGAGAGGAATCCAGGTATGTGTTCTTCCTCATGACTTCAGTCCTGAGAACTGCGTGCAGCTCTGTTCATTCCTGTTTTCCAGGAACTGATAAGGAACAGAGGGCCCTTGAGAAACAAAAAACAACATATAGGATTCTTTAAAATTAGATATTCCCTGAAATACATCAACTTCAAAATTGCAAAATTACACACACCTGGAAACTCCAATTAATGACTAGAACTACTGTTTGTGATTAAAGTGACTATTATTCAAAAATCAGCACAAGCCTATTCTCTATGTCTGTTTCTTCACTGTTGCCCTGTAAACGGGGAGAGGGGAGGAGAGGGTGACATGTATGGAAAGAGTAACAGGGAAACTTACATTCAGTTCAGTTCAGTTCAGTCGCTCAGTCGTGTCCAACACTTTGCGACCCCATGAATCACAGCACGCCAGGCCTCCCTGTCCATCATCAACTTCCGGAGTTCACTCAGACTCACGTCCATCAAGTCAGTGATGCCATCCAGCCATCTCATCCTCTGTCGTCCCCTTCTCCTCCTGCCCCCAATCCCTCCCAGCATCAGAGTCTTTTCCAATGAGTCAACTCTTCGCATGAGGTGGCCAAAGTACTGGAGTTTCAGCTTTAGCATCATTCCTTCCAAAGAAATCCCAGGGCTGATATCTTTCAGAATGGATTGGTTGGCTCTCCTTGCAGTCCAAGGGACTTTCAAGAGTCTTCTCCAACACCACAGTTCAAAAGCATCAGTTCTTTGGTGCTCAGCCTTCTTCACAGTCCAACTCTCACATCCATACATGACCACAGGAAAAACCATAGCCTTGACTAGATAGACCTTAGTCGGCAAAGTAATGTCTCTGCTTTTGAATATGCTATCTAGCTTGGTCATAACTTTCCTTCCAAGGAGTAAACATCTTTTAATTTCATGGCTGCAGTCACCATCTACAGTGATTTTGGAGCCAAAAAAAATAAAGTCTGACACTGTTTCCACTGTTTCCCCATCTATTTCCCATGAAGTGATGGGACCAGATGCCATGATCTTCGTTTTCTGAATGTTGAGCTTTAAGCCAACTTTTTCACTCTCCTCTTTCACTTTCATCAAGAGGCTTTTTAGCTCCTCTTCACTTTCTGCCATAAGGGTGGTGTCATCTGCATATCTGAGGTTATTGATATTTCTCCCAGCAATCTTGATTCCAGCTTGTGCTTCTTCCAGTCCAACGTTTCTCATGATACAGTCTACATATAAGTTAAATAAGCAGGGTGACAATATACAGCCTTGATGTACTCCTTTTCCTATTTGGAACCAGTCTGTTGTTCCATGTCCAGTTCTAACTGTTGCTTCCTGACCTGCATACAGATTTCTCAAGAGGCAGGTCAGCTGGTCTGGTATTCCCATCTCTTTCAGAATTTGCCACAGTTTATTGTGATCCACACAGTCAAAGGTTTTGGCATAGTCAATAAAGCAGAAATAGATGTTTTTCTGGAACTCTCTTGCTTTTTCAATGATCCAGTAGATGTTGGCAATTTGATCTCTGGTTCCTCTGCCTTTTCTCAAACCAGCTTGAACATCAGGAAGTTCACAGTTCACGTATTGCTGAAGCCTGTCTTGGAGAATTTTGAGCATTATTTTACTAGCATGTGAGATGAGTGCAATTGTGCAATAGTTTGAGCATTCTTTGGCATTGCCTTTCTTTGGGATTGGAATGAAAACTGACCTTTTCCAGTCCTGTGGCCACTGCCGAGTTTTCCAAATTCGATGGCATATTGAGTGCAGCACTTTCACAGTATCATCTTTCAGGATATGACATAGCTCAATAGGAATTCCATCACCTCCACTAGCTTTGTTTGTAGTGATGCTTTCTAAGTCCCACTTGACTTCACATTCAGGATGTCTGGCTCTAGATGAGTGATCACACCATCGTGATTATCTGGGTCGTGAAGATGTTTTTTGTACAGTTCTTCTGTATATTCTTGCCATAACATAAAATGTTAAACTTACATTACCATATGTAAAATAGATAGCCAATGGGAATTTGCTGTGTGGCTCAGGAAACTCAAACAGGGGCTCTGTATCAACCTCCAGCAGTGGGATGGAGGGGGGCGGGGGGTGTGGATGGGACAGAGGCTGAAAAGGGAGTGGTTATATGCATACTTATGGCTGACTCATGTCGAAGTTTGACAGAAAACAGCAAAATTCTGTAAAGCAATTATCCTTCAATAAAAAATAAATTTTAAAAAAATCAGCAGAGTTCATGAGACTGTCAGCATTTTCCTTTAGTGTCAAGAGACTTATACTCCTTTCAGTAAAGTTTAAGAATCTGGAGAGAGATAAAATTTGTATTCTGTTTGACTAAATTACCAGTTAAGCTTTGCAGTAACTGACTTATGGATAATTATCTCATTTATGTCATGTAATCTCTTTGGCATATATCATATTTCAGAACTAGACTGTTACGGAACATACAGTTGTACGCAGCAGTGTTTTAAAGCTAAGTGTGTTTAGGTTCCTTTTGGTAATATATGGTCTCAATTTGCAGTGTTATGCAGAATAGGATTCAGGGCCCTAAATGTACACATTTACCTCAATTTCTCTAAGGAGAACTAAAGGTTTCCCACAAGTCCTGTGAGTGATAAATCTGATAACATTTCCTTGATTGTGAAGAAAGAGCTAAATTTAGTGCTATACTTTCCCTTAACAACTATATTTTATGGTATTCATTTTGAGTAATAACTTTAGTTTGGATTCCATTTTATCAAAACATGCTTATTTGTGCTTTCTAAGATTTTATCTTTCTATCTGCCCTATTTCTTTGAAAGCTTCCATATATACATACAGCAGAGCTTAAGTGCCTGGGCTCTAGAGCCAGGGAGTCTTCGTTCAGACCCAGCTCTGCCTCTTCCTGTGTAACTTCTGGACCATAGCCTTCCTGTGTTTGTTTTCTCATTTGTAAAGCATAGATTTTAAGAGTATCTTCACAGGGTCACTGAAGCTTAAGGTAAAATGATGCATGTAGAACAAGGACTAGCTCTTAGTTGTAAGTATTAGCCACTAATCAGACTTTATTTTGGGGGCTCCAAACTCACTGCAGATGGTGACTGCAGCCAGGAAATTAAAAGACGCTTACTCCTTGGAAGAAAAGTTATGACCAACCTAGATAGTATATTCAAAAGCAGAGCCATTACTTTGCCAACTAAGGTCCGTCTAGTCAAGGCTATGGTTTTTCCTGTGGTCATGTATGGATGTGAGAGTTGGACTGTGAAGAAGGCTAAGCACCAAAGAATTGATGCTTTTGAACTGTGGTGCTGGAGAAGACTCTTGAGAGTCCCTTGGACTGCAAGGAGGTCCAATCAGTCCATTCTGAAGGAGATCAGTCCTGGGTGTTCACTGGAAGGACTGATGCTGAAGCTGAAACTCCAATACTTTGGCCACCTCATGCGAAGAGTTGACCCATTGGAAAAGACCCTGATGCTGGGAGGGATGGGGGGGGGCAGGAGGAGAAGGGGACGACCGAGGATGAGATGGCTGGATGGCATCACCAACTCAATGGGCATGAGTTTGAGTGAACTCTAGGAGTTGCTGATGGACAGGGAGGCCTGGCGTGCTGCAATTCATGGGGTCGCAAAGAGTCAGACCTGGACTGCAAAGAGTCAGACCTGCTAACTCAGTCATGACTGAGCGACTGAACTAACTGACTGACTGACTGACTGACTGACTAATAATAATGACAATTTTATCCTTGTGGGATATCAACAATTAAATGAAAAATAGTAAAAACTAAAATAACAAATAAACTGAGATATTTGGAAATAAGCAAAACAACAGAATGTTGTTAAATGTGTAGGGATGGGTTTTAAGTGTCATGAGATCTGAATTTTAGAATAGAATTATAGAATTTTTATGAAAAAGAAATTACAAATGTAAAATCAGAAATAAAAGTAGGTGCAATTTGCTAACTTGTCTGAAAACTAATGATAGGTTTTTTTTTTTTTTCCTTTTTTAGCAACAGAAAAATAATACTGTCTCAACCTTGCTCAGAGATAATATTATCTGGTTGCAGTGATCTACATTATAATTTATTTCAAAGTTTGAAAATAAAATTACTTTCAGAGATTTTAAAGTAATACTAGGACTTATGCTGGTTTGTTCATAAACTTGCAGCTTTTATTTTGACAGGCATAATGACTCCACTCTAGTCAGATCTGTTGGATAAGGAATGAAAATTGCTGTCCTCTCTTCTTTACCCCTTTCATTTACTTATTTTTTAATGGAGGATAGTTGCTTTACAATGATGTGTTGGTCTCTGCCTCACAGCAACGCGAATCAGCCATAAGCGCATATATATCCTCTGCCCCAAACCGCCCCGACCCCGTCCCGCCCTGCTCCCCGGTTCCGGTCCCGGAGCACAGTGTCGGGCTCCCTGGGTTACCCAGCAGCCCACCCCTGACTGTATCCCTTAAGGTAACGTGTGTTTCGGTGCTAAACTGTCGGGTCATCCCGTCCTCTCCTCCCCCTCCGCTGTGCCCAAAGTCTGTTCTCTGTTCTGCATCTCTATTCCTGCCCTGAAAATAAGTTCATCAGCAGCTTTTTCTAGATTCTATATACATGCACCAACGTATGTACTGCCGCCAGTTTGCAGAGGCAACTGCATCCGTGTACACCATGGAGAGCTGTGAGAAGGCAGTTAGCAACAAGGACTGGCGGCTGCGTCCTCAACCAATGGACTGCGCCAGACTCTGGCCAGGCCTACTGTACTGGAATCAGTAGATCGAACGGCTCAATAAGAAAGAAAACACAAACGAATTTAGTTAATAATCACCACTCTGTGAGAGTTACATAGCTATGCAGTTTTGCCCCCCAAAAGACTATGAACCCAGATTCCAGATGTTGGGGTACATGGCTTAAGTTGAATACAGTCACACTTTCTATGTTATTGGTACCAATCCTTGAGGACCACATAGCTGCCTCACTATTCCCATATTACAAACTGTAATAAAAGTGTAAAGGTCAGTGACCCCAAAGTCCTAGGTGCCTCTAAGTGGATCTCTCACTCTAAGAAGACAGAAAAGCCTGCTGAACTTTCAAATGTGCTTCCATAAGCAATAAAGAACTGGGCAGCCGAACCTGTGCAATCCATCAAGTACGCTAGGTCTGGTTGTCTTATTTGCATTGGTTCCTTGCTTGATTCCCTGGAGAAGGAAATGGCAACCCACTCCAGTATTCTTGTCTGGAGAATTCCATGGACAGAGGAGCCTGGCGGGCTTCAGTTCACGGGGTTGCAAAGAGTCAGGCATGACTAAGCAAGTATCACTCACTTGCTTGATGTGGTGGCTGAACAAAGTGAACGCTGTGTTGCTCAAAACCAAGTCATCATCCTCAAGAACAGCATTGGTGGTCCTGCCTTTCTCACCCCTTAGTGGTAAGGAAGGAGAATTTACGTATGATCGTATCCAACTCCAGAGCTTAGCGCTGGGTCTAGCATGTAGATGACTGGAAAACCAGTCACTGATGCACTTAGAACATGCTCATAAGTGCTTGTATCAAAGCCGAACTCCTAATTGTCCACTCTGGCAAGGGGTCAGGTTTATGGCCTATACAGTAAAACTGATCTACATAATACACATCGGTTTCATCAGTCTTCAACTGTAACCTCCTCAGTTGCAGTTATTGGGCCAAGTACTTCTCTCTTTTTACCTTCCCGTGCATTACAGCATAGTTATCAGTTTAATAATGGAAGTGGTGTAGAAATCATTAACTTCTGTCAACTACAGACTGAGGTACATCACATGCAGGAATTCTCCCCCATGGCAGGCTGCCCTCCTTAGAGAATGCATTACTTGGACTACTTGGGAAATTTTTTGACACATTTCTAGGAAGCATAGGGGTTTTTCACTTTGATGTAAGAGATGAAGCAGGTATGAAAGACAACCAGGGCAATACAAGGGAATACCACCTTCTGCTTCAGGGGACCCTCCTTGGCTCGTTTAATCAGAAAGATTCTATATGCACCATATGGTTGAGAAGTCCCATACAAAGTGATCAAAACCCAGCAAAAGTCACAATACAAATTTCTTGTTCTAAGGGCCTTAGCAGTGTTTGGAAGCAGCACAGGATCTGACTTGCTCAGCATATTTGTTGCACATTAAGAAAAGCATCTTAGAGGTAAATCCAGCATGTTTCTGGGGATTTTTTTAAATAACATGCAAAATTAATAAGGAAGCATTAGTAGTTCACATTTAGGGATTTAATCATAAACAAGTTTTGGGCTTTATTTTAATGCCAATTATCACACTATTGGTTCTACCCATCCATTTAGTCAGAAATTTTTGGAAACCCTTTGTTCACTGTGAAGCATTCATCAGGTGATATAGTTCCATCCAAAACATACAACGATAACACCTCTTATTTTTTCAGTAGGGTCTCCATGGCCTTGTGAGCAAAACTTACAAATGTACAAATCTTATAAAACTTATAGACAGAGTTCATAAGTAGGAGAATTAGAAGTATTTATGTGTCTTACTAAATCAATGAGTAGTAATTAATTTGTCTTCTAGATACTTTAGGTTTAAAAACATTTCCCTTGAGGTTTTTATGTCAAAGCCTCAGGTAATGTTTAAATCATTTCTGAAGAATTTCTTGATAAAAGCCTCTTGATTTATTTTAGAAATCAATGTTATCTCAGCCTTGTCCTTCAGCACTTGGAAATAGACATTATTTTACAGTGAAAGAGAAAGTGGTTTGGGACCAGTCATCTTTAACAAACTTTATTCTGAAATAATTTTATACTTGCAGAAGAATCACAAGGACAGCTCCCATATACTCTTCACCCAGTTTCTAAGTTAAACAACCATGACACATTCATCAAAACTAAGAAATTAACTTTATACAAGTCAGGAAGCAACTGTTAGAACTGGACATGGAACAACAGACTGGTTCCAAATAGGAAAAGGAGTACATCAAGGCTGTATATTGTCACCCTGCTTATTTAACTTATATGCAGACTGCATCATGAGAAACGCTGGACTGGAAGAAACACAAGCTGGAATCAAGATTGCAGGGAGAAATATCAATAACCTCAGAAATGCAGATGACACCACCCTTATGGCAGAAAGTGAAGAGGAGCTAAAAAGCCTCTTGATGAAAGTGAAAGAGGAGAGTGAAAAAGTTGGCTTAAAGCTCAACATTCAGAAAACGAAGATCATGGCATCCGGTCCCATCACTTCATGGCAAATAGATAGGGAAACAGTGGAAACGGTGTCAGACTTTATTTTTGGGGGCTCCAGAATCACTGCAGATGATGACTGCAGCCATGAAATTAAAAGACGCTTACTCCTTGGAAGAAAAGTGATGACCAACCTAGATAGTATATTCAAAAGCGGAGCCATTACTTTGCCGACTAAGGTCCGTCTAGTCAAGGCTATGGTTTTTCCAGTGGTCGTGTATGGATGTGAGAGTTGGACTGTGAAGAAGGCTGAGTGCCGAAGAATTGATGCTTTTGAACTGTGGTGTTGGAGAAGACTCTTGAGAGTCCCTTGGACTGCAAGGAGATCCAACCAGTCCATTCTGAAGGAGATCAACCCTGGGATTTCTTTGGAAGGAATGATGCTAAATCTGAAACTCCAGTACTTTGGCCACCTCATGGGAAGAGTTCACTCACTGGAAAAGACTCTGATGCTGGGAGGGACTGGGGGCAGGAGGAGAAGGGGATGACAGAGGATGAGATGCTGGATGGCATCATGGACTCGATGGACGTGAGTCTGAGTGAACTCTGGGAGTTGGTGATGGACAGGGAGGCCTGGCATGCTGCAATTCATGGGGTCACAAAGAGTCGGACACGACTGAGCGACTGAACTGAACTGTTTAACTAAACTGCAGGCTTTATTCTAATTTTGGTATTTTTTCCCAGTAATATTCTTTTTCTGTCCCAAGATCCAATCCAGGACTGCCCGTTGATTTAGTTGCCACGGCTCCTCTGCCTCCTCCTCTGAGGCAGGTCCTTGATCTTTCTGTCTTTCCTGTCCTTGATAGCGTTGAGTGGTTCTCATCAGGGAGCCTGTAGACTGTCCTTCCGGTTGTGTTCGTCTGATGTTTTCCAGTGACTAAACTCAGGTAATGGATTTGGGGGAAGTGCTCTTCCCACTGTACCATTTCAGGGGGTGTATGCTATCAATATGACTTATTTCAGGTGATGTTAACTTTGACCACTTGATTAACATAAGTGCCCAGGGCTCTCCACTCTCCACTTATCTTTGTTTTCCCATATTCTCTTCCAAACCACCCTCAAGAGGAGGGGAACCAACTCCATTTCCCAGAGCGAACAATATCAAACAATTTGTGGGCATTAATAAAATGATAAACTAATAAATATTGAGAGGAAATATCTTGAGGCTATGCAAATATTCTCTTTCTTCTTAAAGTTGCATCCACTAATATTAGCATTTATCAGTGGGTCTTGCCTGCAGCAGATATTACTATGGTGTTCTAATGGCGATTTTCTATCTCCTTCATGTCTTCTGCATTTATTAGTTGGAATTCATCTCTAAGGGTCCAATATTTTCGTCACCTGATGCAAAGAGCTGACTCTGGAAAAGTCATGATGCTGGGAAAGATTGAGGGAAAAAGGAGAAGGAGGTGGCAGAGGATGAGACAATTCGATGGCATCACCACTCAATGGACATGAATCTGAGCCAACTCCAGGAGACCGTGAAGGACAGGGGAGCCTGGCATGCTGCAGTCCGTGGTGTTGCAAAGCATCAAACATAACTTAGGGACTGAACAAAAACAAAATCTGAAAGGAATATCCCTTCCTCCCCATCTATTTGCTCATTAATTATTCAGTTACTCATTTATTTAAATATGAACTTAGGCATGTTTATTTCTCTAGGTTATAATGCCATACTATTTTTATTTATTATGCTGCTCAAATTATTCTGCTTTAGTCATTCCATCTGTTTTATACTGGTTCCTGTGTGATTTTGACATACCCCTACCTTCATTTTTTGACTTTTTCTTTTTTTTTGACCTTACTTTCTGGAACTATATAAGATGCTCCAGAATCTTACACTTCATTGCCCCCAGACTGAGAGTCAGCCACTTCTCTAAGGAGACTGACCCCTTTTACTGAAGAATAGCATATAAAAGTGAAGATCTGGGAATTAGATATATCTGCTGCGACTGGAGTGTCGCTCTTTCTAGGCTCTCTTAGGAGACAGGTCTAAGACACCTATGTATGTATACCAGCCCCCCCCCCCCCCACATACCTGTATTTATTTCATTATTTATACTACACAGCATTAAACAGGTGAGCATCCTGATATTACCAACTCTAATCTAGCACCAGAGGGTTCGTGTCAGGCTTTTCCGTGACCTCTCTAACGCCTTTGTAACTTCCTTCTCTGGCAGTGAGAAATCTGGCTCTCATTATCTGCATAGTTCATCCCCAGTATATAAGTAGTGTAGTTTCAGAACTGCTGAAATACTGCTGTAAGAAACAAATCTGCCAATCAGAGCACTGCTTGTAAATAGTTCTTTTTTTGTGTCTTTAGAGTTAGATTTTCCAACCTAAACACTGCTTTCCAATGCACTTAGTGCCAGCTCCTATCATCCATAGCCCCTCAGTGTAGTTAAGTCACACACTTGTTATACAGGTAAATTAATTTGTCACAGTTTTGGGTTCTCCCAGTATCTTGGGTTCTCCTAACACAAAATTCTAGTTGATTTTTTTTTAATTTACATAGGGTAAATTTCACTCTTTACAGTGTACAGTTCAATGGGTCTTGACAAATGTATAAAGTAATCTACCTAACACCACAGTACATACAGATCAAATTCATCATCTTAAAAATCACCCTTTGTCAGAGCCAACCAATTTAAAAATCCCTCTAATAGCTTCAGTCTTTTACTTGCACATACCTCACAGAGTTCTAGAGTAGCAAGCAAACATCCCAAGGATAAAGTAAAAAATAAATAAAAAATTTAAAAAAAACACAAAAATATTTTATAGGAATAATGGGCCACATTTGCTCAAAAATGAACTTTAGAATATTATATTAGCATTGTTCTTATTTATTTGCAGAGCAGAGAATGCAAACTGCTAAACAGAACTTTGTTTGCTATGTGTCACCAGAAATAATGTCAGGAGGGAAAATTTTCCGTTCCTTCCTTCTAGGTCCTTTGACTGGTCTAATAGTTAAATTGACAAAGACAGATTAACAGTGGAAAAACAAATTTAATTTTCTATGTACGGGATCTCCTAAAAATAGGAGACTCAAAGAAGTGACCAAAACAGGCAAATTTTATACCATTTAAACAAGGAAACAATACATTTGTGAAGAACTGACAAGCAAAAGGGGTTTGGGCTTGGGGTAGCAAATGAATGGTTTGCTTACGAACCAAAACATGGTTTGTTTTCACACCCTGTCAGCCCTAAATTCTGTCTCCAGTGATAAGCATCTCTGTCTACTTCCTGGTACAGAAAAGGACCTTTAACAAGGGAGATTTAGCTCTTGTTTCTAGAGGGACAAAGGAAGACAGCTGTGTACTTCTTACACCAGCTGTTTTATGTAAGTTAATTCAAAACAATCCACACGCCAAGGTGGCGTACTCTCGGATGGCATGTTCTGCTTCCCTTCCATAATATTTAGATCGCTATCAGCTCTACCTATTAGTATCTGTCTGAGCTCCAGGGAGGTGACTTACAAAATCAAACTCTTTGACTTTCCTGTTTTCCCATTTTTATTGCTTTGATTCAACTCCTTATCATCTCTCATCTAAATTATTAAAAAAAAGTTCCCTACCTGGTTTCCCTCAGACAAGTGTCTCCTAACTGAAAAACCCCTGCCCACAAACTCTCTAAACATATCCTCTTTAAATCCAAATCTGATATGTTTTTCCCTCAATTAAAAACCCATGCCAATATACCTGGACAAAACTAATTCAAAAAGATACATTCACCCCTATGTTTATAGCAGCACTATTCACAATAGCCAAGACACGGAAACAAGCCAATGTCCATCACAGACGAGCGGATAAAGATGTGGGACATGCGAATGGAATGCTGCGTAGCCACAAGAAGAATGAAACGATGCCATTCGCAGAAGCTTATCACGCCAAGGGGAGCAAGTCGGGAGGTGAAGGACAAATGCCACACACTATCACTTGGTGGGGGCTCTAAAACGTGGCACAAATGAGCCCATCTGGAAAACAGAATGGGACTCACAGAGGGAGAGAAGAGCCTTGCGGTCGCAGGGGGTGGGGAGGAGGTGCAGGGAGAGGGATGGTCTGGGGTTGGGGTTAGCAGACGAAAACTGTCGCCTTTAGAGTGAAGAAACAAGGTCCTAATGTATAGCAAAGGGAACTGTATTCAGTCTCCTGGGATAAACCGTAATGGAAAAGCATATACAAAAAGAATGGATGTGTGCATATACCTGCGACACTTTGCAGGACAGGAGAAACCAGCACAACACTGTGAATCAGTTACATTCAAGGTTTTTTTTTCCAATCTGTTTAAAAAAAAAAAAAAAAAACTCATTCCAGTTGCCAACAAGAAGATCCCCAGCTCCTTAACGTGACAGCTGTGTGACTCACTGATCTTTCAGCCAAACCACGGCCTCTCACACACACCTCTCTGACTACGGGAAGCGCCTCAAGTTCCTTGCACAGACTCCCCAGCTTCCCCTCCACCTGTCCACACTGCTCTCTCCTTGCAAACGCGAACCCATCCTTCAAAACCCAATTAGATTTTACCTCCTCTGGAATCTTGCACCGTTTCTCAAAGTGAATTAACTTTTCTTGTTTGTTTTTTTTCCCTGCTTTTTGTGTTCCCATGGCCCTTTCATAGAATATTGTGCTGCTGCTGCTGCTAAGTCGCTTCAGTGGTGTCCAACTCTGTGCGACCCCATAGACGGCAGCCCACCAGGCTTCCCTGGTCCCTGGGATTCTCCAGGCAAGAACGCTGGAGTGGGTTGCCATTTCCTTCTCCAATGCATGAAAGGGAAAAGTGAAAGTGAAGTCGCTCAGTCATGTCTGACTCTTAGCGACCCCATGGACTGCAGCCCACCAGGCTCCTCCATCCATGGGGTTTTCCAGGCAAGAGTACTGCAGTGGGGTGCCATTGCCTTTTCCAGAATATTGTGCTGCGTGGTACTTATTAATATTTCTCTTTTTTGTAAAGTTTGAGCTTAAAGAAAGGATACAGCCTTTTACCTCTGATAACATCCCTAAGACTTAAAACGCCACACTTGTATGAATTCAGATAATGTGAATGTGAATTTAGACAATCACACCAAAAATAAAATGGCAGAACTCTCTGGAAGGCTCTCCTTGCCTGCCAGTTCCCTCTTCCCTCAGATTGCTTGCTGACTCACGGACGTGAGAACTGGATGATCGGGGATAGAACAGCAAGGCGTCCGGATACACTCGGTACCACTTCCGAGGCACACTCCCTCACAGTGTCTGTGCAACGCGTCCGACAGGAAGCCGGAAACATGCGCGCTCCTCACTCAGAGAAGCTCTCCCATGTGTGGTCGTGGAGCTATCTTCTGTCAGATCCACCACTCAGCTAGCTGTGATCATTATTTTAAAAGCCTTTTTGGCAATATATATTTTTTCTTTCTGATTAGATGTAAGACACACCTTAGCATCATCGGCCACATACTAAAACCATCTCTTAGAACAGGCTATTTTCGGGAAAGTTTCAGCAATGACTCATTTTGCATGTTTCATATTGATCCATGCTAGTTTAAGCAGAAAATTGTGTTTTCCAATCTTATCTCTCAGTTATATGAATACAACTGTATTAGGGATTCCCAGAGAAGTGGAATCAATAGGATCAATCTCTAACTGTACACATATTCCTAGAGAGAGAGGGAAATAGATTTACCATAAAGAATCGGCTTATGTAATTATAGAGACTGGAAAACACCAAGATATATACTCTGAAGGAAGGAGAATCAGACCAGTGGGATAATTTCCAGTCTGAGTCTAAAGGCCTGCGAACTAGGAGACTCGATGGTTTCAGCTCTCAGAGCTCCTAATTTAAGAGAATAAGAAGTTAAGTTCTAAAGGAGAGGCTTGTCGGACCGCAGACTGCGAAGAGAATAGACCACTAGCACAGGAGGAAAATGAATGCCGTGATGCAACCAGAGACTGCTGCATTGAGAAACGCTGTGCTTGACTTCAGAGGCTTCTAAAATGGTTGGGATTACTGCAAAATCACCACTGCCTCTGCTGAAGACGGCTATACACCAACAGCGCTTTAAACGAGGCGTGGCGCTATCTGAGACCTGAGTTAGGACACAAGCTTTATGATACATGCTTCCTTGTGGCTCAGACGGCAAAGAATCCCCCTGCTGTGCGGGAGACCTGGGTTTGATCCCTGAGTCGGGAAGATCTCCTGGAGAAAGGAAAGGCTGTCCACTCCAGCATTCTTTCCTGAATTGCATGGACAGAGGACCCTGGTGGGCTACAGTCCATGGGGTTGCAAAGAGTTGGACACGACTGAGTGACTAAGCACAGCACAGACAGTACTACTTATGTCATAGACCCTCGTTTTTTCAGATTTTGAAGACAGTTTGAAGGCAAGCAACTCACCCTGGTGCTTCCTTCCTTGTCTCCACTCTTTCTCATCTGTAGTTACTTAAGAACACTGCTGTGTTCAAAATTGCTAGCAGTTGTTAAGTAGGGTTTCTTAAACTGTTACAACAAACAATATGCCCATCCAATTTTCCACCATTTAATGTTAAAATCACCAATATCATTGGTTTATAATACCTCTTACATTATTGTTGGGTAAAATGTAAACATAAATGTATATTAACTTTCCCTCTAGACAAAATTGGGCTGCAAATTATTTGAATAAAACACAGTATAGTATTATACTCATTTTGTAGCCACAACAATCAAAATGGCATCTAGCAGAGCAATAAAATATAGCAACTTGACAATGATGTTTGAAGGGATGAACCACGTAGGGAATTAATATGAGCCAGTGTTTTGTCTGGTATTGTTTCCAAGTCTCTCATGTCTTGTGCATTCACTTTGGGACAAATAAGAGGATACAGGAAAAAGACTGTCATATTGATCCTCTTCACACTGGGAGTGCCCTCCCTTCTTCACTAATCCCTTCCTTACAACACAGATTTCTATGGGGTCACAGTATTCAAGATGAGTAGAGTGATCCTTAAGGAAGCTCTGAATGGACATCAAGATTTGACTGTATCTTTTGCCCATTTA
The DNA here is from genome assembly GCF_014754425.2 of Oryx dammah. NCBI lineage: Eukaryota > Metazoa > Chordata > Mammalia > Artiodactyla > Bovidae > Oryx > Oryx dammah. The sequence goes on along the minus strand of NW_024070189.1, from coordinate 784,631 downwards.
ATCCTGGATCTTCAGATGAATCTGCATATCAGATATCAGTTCAGTCGCTCAGTCATATCTGACTCTTTGCGACCCCATGGGCTGCAGCACGCCAGGCCTCCTTGTCCATCACCAACTCTAGGAGTTTACCCAAACTCATATTCATTGAATTGGTGATGCCATCCAACCAACTCATCCTCTGGCATCCCCTTCTCCTCCCACCTTCAATCTTTCCCAGCATCAGGGTCTTTTCCAATGAGTCAGTTTTTCTCATCAGGTGGCCAAAGAATTGGAATTTCAGCTTCAGCATCAGTCCTTCCAATGAACACCCAGGACTGATCTCCTTTAGGATGGACTGGTAGGATCTCCTTGCAGCCCAAGGAACTCTCAACAGTTTTCTCCAACACCACAGTTCAAAAGCATCAATTCTTCAGTGCTCAGCTTTCTTTATGTGCCAACTCTCACATCCATACATGATTACTGGAAAAACCATAGCGTTGACTAGACAGACCTTTGTTGGCAAAGTAATGTCTCTGCTTTTTAATATGCTGTCTATGTTGGTTGTAGCTTTTCTTCCAAGGAGCAAGCATCTTTTAATTCCATGGCTGCAGTCATCATCCACAGTGATTTTTGAGCCCAAAATAATAAAGTCTGTCACTATTTCCATTGTTTCTCCATCTATTTGCCATGAGGTGATGGGACCAGATGCCATGATCTTAGTTTTCTGAATGTCAAGTTTTAAGCCAACTTTTTCACTTTCTTCTTTCACTTTCATCAAGAGGTGCTTTACTTCTTCACTTTTTATCATAAGGGTGGTGTCATCTGCATATCTGAGGTTATTGATATTTCTCCCGGCAATCTTGATTCCAGCTTGTGCTTCATCCAGCCCCACATTTCACATGATGTACTCTGTGTATAAGTTCAATAAGCAAGGTGACAATATACAACCTTGACATACTCCTTTCCTGATTTGGAACCAGTCTGTTGTTCCAGTCTGGGTTTCCCTTGTGGCTTAGCTGGTAAAGAATCCACCTGCAATGAAGGAGACCTGGGTTCAATCCCTGGGTTGTGGAGATCCCCTGGAGAAGGGAAAGGCTACCCACTCTAGTATTCTAACCTGGAGAATTCTTGACCTGCATAGATTTCTCAGGAGGCAGGAAAGGTGGTCTGGTATTCCCATCTCTTTAAGAATTTTCCACAGTTTGTATTGATCCACATAGTCAAAGGCTCTAGTGTAGTCAATAAAGCAGAAGTAGATGGGAGGAATATACATAATATTAAAGGAGGGTGATAAGAAATTCCTCAAATTAACAAAAATCTACTCTGGGTAAGTCACTTCCTACGGGGGGTGAAATATGGGTCTACTGGCTTGTGAGTCTCTGTGGGGAAGGAATACATGGAAGTCTTCCGTGTACCTGGTAGCCTGTATCCATGGTGCTGCCACATTGTCTTAGCTCTTCCACAGTGTTCTCGAAGGCCGGCATGTTCGCTGCGTGTCGTCTGTTGTGTACAAACGTCTAATGGAGACGTGAAGGAGAGGTAAATGTGGGCAGAGCAGCCTCTCGCGGGTGGGCCTGCCCCATCTGCCATCTCCTGCCCTTCTCCTCTGGGGGGTCCCTCTCTCTGATGCCCTGGGGCCTTTTGGGAAAGTACAACAGTCAACTATTTTGCTCTAAGATGCATCTGATTTTCCCCTGCAATATATTCCTGTAGGTTTGAGTTATTCAGTCTGAAATAACAACCCAAGGGGTCTAGCCTTCTCTGAAACAGTAGCCGTCACAGAACTTGTGTCATTATTCTTCCACTTTCTAACAGGAAAAGATAGAAACACACACACATACCCCTCCAAAATAAAAATAGCAATTCTTAGAAAACAGCATAATCTCAACCTACAAGGTAGAAGATAAATATATTTCTTACCAGCCACAGACATAGCAATATCATAATAAAATATTTAACATCTTTATTTTGCAAATCAGTTCTAATTCCTTTCTTTCTCTCCACCTCTCAGTTTTACCCAGCCAGCCTGCTGGGACTGGAAAATAAACTCCTTGTCAAAATTAGTAGGTGCTTGTTAGCAGCTCCTTGCATTTCTGTAAAAAGCCCCAATAGAAACTGTGAAACTTGTTTCTGTAAGGTCTCAAGTTAATTTTTGGTCAAGAGATAGTCTATTCACATTGTCTTTTTTTTCCTTCATTTTCTCAGTGGGGTGGGGGATGGGGGAGGGCGGTACACAGTTTCTTTCTTCCAATTATAGAATCATGTTTAAGTTTCAGTAAGTGGTCATGTTTTCTGCCTCATGGAGAAAGCCAATCTGTAGACAGAGGAAATTAGAGGACAAAGAAAACGAGTCCTGTGGTTTCACTAAGCCCAGGGCTTGCCGCTCCCAAAGCCCGGCTGAATTGCTGCCCTTCTTAGACATGACCCGGTTGTTCTCCTCTTTTTGTCTCACCAGATAACATCTTATTTCTCTTTCTTGTTCTCAGTTGCTCAGTTGTGTCCAATTCTTTGTGACCCCATGGACTGTAGTCTGCCAGTTTCCTCCATTCCTGGGATTCTCCAGGCAAGAACGCTGGACTGGGTTGCCATTTCCTTCTCCAGGGGATCTTCCTACCCAGGGATCGGATCTGTGTTTCCTGTGCCTCCTGCATTAACTGGCCCATTCTTTACCACTAAGCCACCTGGGAAGCCCCAATTTCTTGCTAAATAAGACTTAATTCAAATTTTCTTTATATCACTTAAAAGCAAAGGAAATCTCACTAGTAGACCAAACTAATGAAAACAAACAGAGAAAAATCTTGTTCCAGATCACCGGGTCCTGTTTAAGAAAAAAACAGACATTAACTCCATCTTTATCATCCACAGAAGTGTTACAGAATGTTAACTCAAAATATTCATTTAGTTGCTTTCTATGCATGTCCCTCTCCCTTTTTGCTCACTCTTGTTCCTCCTCCAGGATAGCAGGACAGAAGCAGACAGACCTGAGAGGAGGCTTCTGAGATCTGAACTTGTGGCTCCAGCTTCCTCGCACAGAAAAAGAGAGACGCCAGGGAGAGGCAGGCCAGCCAGCCCAGAGCAGGCCCGAGACACAGCGAGGACAGTAGGGAAAGGAGGAAAAGTAGCCTCACAGGGGGAAGAAGAGCACCTTTCGTTGGCTTTTCCCCTGGTCCGTGTGGGTGAAGGGATTCCAGCTACCCCCTGTTTGGTGTTGCCTGATTCACACTGATTTTTGTTCAAATAAACTCTGAAAAAAAAATTTTTTTTTAATCCACACACACAAAAAAAATAGAAACACCTGTTGTCTTAAATGCCAGAAAGTAGAATAGAAGGGATGACGGTGACCAAATGGACTCAAGAGTTAACATCACTCCTTGTCATCACCTAAGGACAACCTACAATTCAAAACCTGGAAATCTTCTAGTCTCTCGACGTGAGGAGTGGTGTTTGGACATCTTGGGTGGGAATGGAGGAGTAAAGGGAGCACCTTGCCCCTGACGAGCAGTGAAAGAACAGAACCAACCAGAGATGTCTCTATGTGACACACGGTGAGCACAGAGACCCTGGTTCAGGGGAAAGGCAGTGCTCCGGGCAAAGAAAGGACCCAAAATTTCAACCACATCTCTGCGAGACTAAAACCACCTCCAAGTGAGACGTTTGTTCAACCACAGCTCTGCAAAACTAAAACCTCCCCCACGTGAGATGTCTGGGCTTACCCATGAAAGTGAGAGGGTAACAGGCAGGAAGGCCAGGGATCTCCAAACAGAGGAAACAGGCTGCAAATGTCAGACATTTTTATCTCTCTTAAGTGGCGGGAGGAAACAGAAGTAGCGATATTTTTTTCCTTCTCTATGCAATTTTAAAAGGTTTCTCTAAAAATACTGTGTTGCCATGATGACACCTGGTTTCACCTGAAGTTAACTATTCTCAAACCTTGAGTTAACCAATGCATTTTTCTTATGGAAATGTTTGTCTTAAGCTATGCTAACGTACTATGCATTTACCCCAGACTCTGTCTTCAAGTTGGTTCCGTCCGCCTCAGGGCTCAGAACCTACTTGACAAACAACATACTCAGATATTGTTGCCCTAATCCGTGTAAAGGAAACCATTTGTGTGGTAATCTGTCCTTCTACAAGATTCAAATTAATCATTTTATGGCCCAGGATGAACCATTTGGTGTCAAGATTATCCCAAAATGCATCTTATGAGTGAGGGGCCTGGTGCCATTCTGAGTTTTAAGACATTCCTTTCTTTCATCAACAGACAGCTAGTGACCATATAACATCCAGCTGAAGACTAGCAGGGGGGTACTCTTTCTGCCCCCTTCTGATGCCTATGTCAGAAGCTTTCTCTATCTCCTTTATACCTTAATAAAACCTTATTACACAAAAGCTCTGAGCGATCAAGCCTTGTCTCTGGCCCTGAATTGAATTCTTCTCCTCCAGAGGCCAAGAATCCAGGTATCTTTTCATTCAGCAACAACCTGTCAAAAGGTTATAACTCATCCCAGAAGGAGGAGATAAAGACCCAAACAGAAGGTGGTTTCAAAATAGAAAGCTGTAAGGAAAAGCTGGTTTATGCTTTCCATTTCTCTGCTTTCCCAGCTGTCTTCACCAGCCACCATTCTGTGAGAATTAGCTCTGATCTCAGTTTGTCAGTCCCAAGTCAAGTGCTATTTCCTTCCCCTGTTCTGCCTTTTCTGGGATTTCCCAAGGGCAATTTCTTCTCCGTTTGTCATAACAGGGATCATGAATACAAACACAAGGTTTTGTGAGAACATTCCAATGCTGTCCTCAGGTTCACACCCCAAGAGCAGCAAAACCACATGGAATCTCCCCGTTTAAAACTACAAGCTTGCCCTTATCTGTGATCTGTGTGGTGTGTGTGCACAGTAAACGGCCTGTGGCAGCAGAGGCCACCCTTGCCAGCATCACTGAGAGGCTCCTGTTTCAGCACCCTCATTCATTAGTGGCGAGTTCCTTGGAGCTCCAGGTTTTGTGCTGGACCCCCCTCCTGTTTTCCAGAGAAGACTTCTAACCTTTGTTTACCTCTCTTTTCTTGCCGTGTATTTTTCTTTGTTATGCCCAGAGTCCGAGTCCCCAAAACTGAGAGAATAAGACGTCCACAGCAATGTAAAAGCATAAAGGGGTTTATTATTAGCTCGAGCCAGGGCCCTGGCTACATCCAACACAGTGGAATAAGGCCAGAGCCCCGAGCTCTGAATCACACATACAGACGATTCTTTGTTTCTGTAACAGCATAGCTGATTGGTTAAACCGCACACGCGCATGGGACTTTTAAACCTCGCATCCCTGTCTGGATTGGCTCAGGTCTGGCGCAGGTGGGGGCTAGGGGGATTTTTCTGATTGGTCTAGCTACACTGCCTGAGGGCCTGCCCCTTAGAGCCTGTCCTGGCTTCAGTTTGGTCCTAACATTGCCCCCTGTCTTTAGCTACATAGAGGAATCTTTCTCTTTATTTTGGGGCAGGGCCTGATACTGTTGCCTCAGTACCATCAGTTGGACAGTACTGACGTGGTCTTTTACAAAGGCAACAAGCTTAGTTATTATGCATGGACCAAAAGTAAGTATTAATAGTAGCACCATTAGAGGGCCCACCAGGGTGGAAATTAGCGTTGTTAACCACAGGGACTATTGGAACCAGGGCTCAAAATATTTTTTAGACTTTTTTTTTTTTTTTTTTTTTTATTTAGCCCTTTTTTATCTTGGCCAGGGACTCCCTGATTACCCTTGAGTGATTTACATAAAAACAACGTGTTTTTTTTTTTTTCTCTTAACGCAGCACATAGGCCCCCTGAGAGACTTCATACTCAAGATACTTTTTGAGAATTGGGGCGGAGGTCTCTTTCTTCTTCCTGCTGTGCATGGGCATAGGCCTGCCTAGCAGAGCAAAGGTCTCTCTCTCTACCTGATCTAAGTTGGGGTTTTCCACATCTGAAACCAGCTTCTACCCTTGTAGTTGCAGCAATTTAGTTGGCCCCTCTCAGAGATGAAACAGACAAGGGCCAAACAGGAGACCTAGCAGGAGGGTCATCTCTGGTCCCGGGAACAGAAGGGAACATTTGGGGTGAGGGTTGCAGGCTTTGTGACCCCTTCTGATGGGTTGGTGGTGAGGCAACAGAGCTGTGCTCCAGGAATCTTGTGTTCAGTCTGAAGTTACCATCCTCCACCTGGGTGGGGGCTCAAAGACATTGTTATGCATATTTCTTTGAGTAGGAACCAGAACTCTGTCTGGAGGCTGTACCAACCTTTGATAGTTTCTGTTTTTGTATCCCCTCCCTTCCCTGATTAGCAATTGTTTGAATCTATGCTTTGGAATTCAGGGAAGGCCAAGGAGGCTGAACAAAGTCTATATCCTACAGATAAGAAGTGGAGAACACAGAGCATATCTGTACTCCAGATCCCCACAGAGTCCCGCTCAGTTTTAATTTTAGGGAACTGGGCAACTATGACTGTGATAACTTCCTGTCAAAATGGGGCATAGGACTGCCCCAGCTTGGAGTATAGACACTGAATCGGAAGTATTTCTGAGTTCCAAGTTTTAGATCTGAGTCTTGTATGATTAAAATCCTAATCTCATTTCTTTTTAGAAGAATAGGTCTGAAACCCAGTCTGGACCTGGCATTTCAGGGAGGCTTGTAGCCATGTAGCCAGTTGCCTAGTTTTATAAAAAGTAAGGTTAGTAGCTTCCAGCAGACATTGTTTTGAAAATGGTGGCATCCAAGCCTGACACAACTCAGAAAACTCAAGTGTTTAGCAATACAAGGTCTAATCTGAAAGTACACCCATAGCATCACCTAGTTATTTCCCAGGATATCTGAACCATAGCTACTCTATTTTGACTTTTAATTGTAAACTATTTTTTAATAGCCAAAGCAGATTTTACCATTAATGACGTCTGCGTTTTTCTAGATATGAGAAGATGCAAGAATTGGGACTCATAAAATCTTTTCCTGAAAAGATCTAACTATCTGATGGCCTGTTTTGCCACTTTTTCCCAGAGCACAGAGTGCCTCATTTCTGATTTTACCCTGAACTCCTTTCAGGGGCATTGAAAGTCAGCAGTTGCAGCGGCCATGATTTAATCTTTGTAGATGCAGATGGCGAGTGTCAGTCTTCAGTGGGCAGAGCCCCTTTTTGCTCATAAACTTGACCATGATTATGAGGGGGGCACTTCATGACCATTTTATCCCATGGTGCTGAGAGTGTCCATTCTCAGGTAAACAGGCCACTCAATGTGCTGTTACTGGACTAGGCCATGAAACAGTATCTAAAATTCTCTGGACCACCTGTCTTACTAGCTTTTTGGTCCAGGAAAATATTCCCTCTTGTTGCTTCTTGCCATATCTAGAGTTACACTGTTACCATCATCGATCTCATATGGGACTATATATTATTCTATTAGAGGCCTCACACACATACAGTGTAAGAAACAGCAATTTTGTAAAACAGGTGAAATACAAATAACATAGCCAGCAGTATTAGTAAAGTCACAAGTAAGACTTATGTTAAGAACTTCCATTAGATGTAGCCCAGTATATCTTCAGGTCATCTGACTTAGTCTACCCTGTAGAATCTTTATCTTTCAGGGAAATTCTATATTGACGCCATTTATGAGGCACATAGCCCAGTTTTCTAGTGTTACTAGACTGATTATCTTTAGTATGATTTAATTTTTAAAGTAAATTTTCTCAGGGCCAACCAGTTAAAGTCTGGTAATAGGGAAATTTACCAAGATAACCCAGAACTAGACACAGGTTATTGGCCACAAACCCAACAATTGGATTGATTTTGAAACTAGCATAGGATCAGGCCTATGGTAGAAAAGCATTTGACTTATATGCAAAGGTCTAAGAAGTTGAGAAAACATAAATGATCATATGAATCAGGTCCAGCATCTCGGGGAAGCTGTCTACCTCTGATGTCGTCGTCTTCTCATCCTGGTGTAGTGTAGTTTCTCCTGATTAAAAAAAGTCCTTCCATCCATGTTGGAGACAGTTTTTCCAGTCCTGGGTGCAGGTCATGAGGCATCTGATCTTCATCCAAAGATATATTACTGAGATAAGCTTCAGAAACGAACTTAGGGTGTTCTTTAAGGATTCAATTAAATTTTACATTAACATCTCATAACAGCAAAGAACTATCTAAGAGATGAGTCTTACTAGATGCAGACCTCCATTAACAAACTGGTATTTAACATTTTGAAATATTTTTTTTCTCCTTAAAGTTACCCTTGTTTTTATTAAATATAACCAAATTAAGGCTAGTTTGTTTGCAAAATAGATCTGTTCTCACTGATTTTGGTCTGATGATTTTTATAACCATAATTGATTATAGGCTTTTTATTTTGCTGAAACATATATAGAGTCTCAGACTGAACTTTTAAAATAAAACAGGGCTGGGAAACTCACACCAAAGGCTTATCACAGATTTTGCCTAACAAATCTAGGTGAATTCTTCCCTTTTTAAGGTCTCAAAAATTTCTTGAGATTTTTTTGTATCCATGAGATAACCTTCCTAACTCATTTGATAAACTTACTGGAAACCTAAGAACTTCCAATTTTTGGAGGAGTCAGATAAAAAATATAATTGTTTTGTTTATAATGTTTAATTTTACCAAAGTATTGTCATAATTAGTTTGAGAGGAAGATTTTCCCTACTCCCTGAAAACATAAGATTTAACCCCATAATTTTTCAGATAGAAACCATAAAAGTTATAAGCATATTCACTGGTTCATTCAGTCCTTTTGCTAATTTTTGTGAAGTCATCAGGTTTTCTATTAAAATACCAGGACATATCAGAATGTTAAAAATTCCATATAATTTTTAGGATATCTGTATTAGTAATTTTACCCTACATTATAATATGAGCAGATTTATTACTCATTTGATAATCTTTTTTATGTAATTTAACCAACCAAATAAACACAGTTTAATATCTCTCTTTGGGATGCTTCAGGGGCCCTCTGAAGCACCCCAAAGTTAGCTAAAAGCCAAAAGTGCTTCATAGAATGATTTAGGAAGTTTTGTCAACAAATATCAGAAAGGTTTTGAGCACTCAGTCAGATGGGACTATAGGTCACTGTGAAACAATAGCTATTCACTCAGCCAAAGTAACAATATGGGATTTCAGAGGCAAATACAGAACAGACCATTTAAGAGGCAAATGAACTTAGATCTATTGTCAAATGCAGCTCAACGTCTGAAGAAAGTGTGTCCTTTTAACAGAGAGAAAAGCCAAATTCAAGTTTTTGTGCCTGCTTATTTTTAGTCATTAACAGTCCCAAATTTTTTTAGCTTCTTTGTAAGAGGAAACTAACGTTCAGTAATAAATGTTTCAAAATTTTACTCTATTTGGAAATGAGCTAGCTAGTCAGTGAACTTCCATCACTTAGTTTAGCACAACCCAATTCAAGTTACCCCAATTTGGACAGACTATTCAGACAGACATTCCTAAAGCATAATTATTCTTAACAGAGTCTATCTAAAAGCTCATATCTCATTTACAATTTTTTTGGAAGTTTTTTACTTGAGGTAATTTTCTTGTTGACAAACTTGTAACAAACATAATATTTAACATATTAAACCTAGGTACAATGAAAATATTTTTTGTTAACGTTAAGTATTCTAAGACAGGTCTATATTAAATAGGTCAACAAACAAATATTAATATCAGGTATTTAACATTGAATATTTCCCAGGTACATGAGCCTGGAATTTATTGTTTAATTTAGAATTACTTGATTTGTAAGCGCTTACCTTTTTTAAGCCAAATAAATAGATCTCATATACAAATTAACTTCAAAAATATTACCCAGAGACAGAGACATACCAAGACATATTTAGACAGACACAGTGCAAGATTTCGCTTTAAGTCTTTTTTTTCTTCTCAGTGTCAGGAGTTAGAGATAGTCTAGATAAGTGTTCTTAAGAGCCCTGGTCTCAAGGCACAGGGAAAGAAAATCAAGTTCTAACAAATGGCGGCAGGTCTAAACCACATGGTGGCCAGACAAAGCAAAATGGCCATCAAAAATCACTACACAGATCACAGAGTTAAAACACACACATATAAACCCGGCAGTCTTCATCAAAGTGAAGGTGAAGTCGCTCAGTCGTAACACACTGTTTGCGACCTGTGGACTGTAGCCCACCAAACCTTTCCGTAACATCAAAGATTTTAAGGGAGGAAAGGAAGCCAGGTTGAAAGGGGGAGGAGGCGGGAGAGGGGGCAAAAAGGGTGGCCTTACAGACTCTCCTGCCACCTACAGATACCCAGGCCTTACGGGACTTTCCCCTGGGCTTCCAGAGAAGGGAGGACTGGAACTCGGCCCTACCAGAAATCAGAACCAGAATTCGAGTTCTTTGCCAAGAGGAGGTGATCAGTCTCCAATCCTCAGCTCAGGCTGAGGGCCCTTCGACCAGATTTTTGTGTCTAGAACCAGGGGACTAGAAAAACAGGGAAGGATAGGAAGGGTTAAGGAGAGTCTGAGACAGAGAGGGAAGGGGAGAGAGATCAATAAAGTTTCTTGTTTCTTACCAGTAGGGGCACTCTGGCCAGTTGTCCACGTCGAGGAGACCAGGGACAAAGGGTCCCAGTTGCGGCCGCTGGGTCTGGTCCATTGGCAGGCAAGCTGGCCCCTGAGTACCTCGAGTGGTCAGGATGTCAGTCTCGGCAAAGAAGAATCCCACCAGAGTCACCATTTGTTGCAGGAAGAGGGACTCCTTCCAGGGCCCGAAACCGGGCTCTTGTCTAACACTCGGAAATGAATTGTCCGAGGAGACACATGTGCTGACAAAGCAAGAGATTTTATTGGGGAAGGGCGCCCGGGTGGAGAGCAGCAGGGTAAGGGACCCCAGGAGAAGAGGAGAACTGCTCTGCCGCGTGGCTCACAATGTATAGGCGGTGTCTCGTTTAAACCTTTCCCGAACTCTTCCAGTTGGTGGAGGCTTATTAGTTGCACATTCTTTATCGGGATCTCCTGTCATAAAACAACTCATGCAAATGGTTACTATGGTGCTTGGCCAGGGTGAGGCGGTTTCAATCAGTGTGCTTCCCCTAAGAATTCCCCCTGCAAGATGGGGTATATAGCGGCGCCGTTGGTTCAGGCTCCTTGAGATTCTTTGGGTTTTTTCTTATGTGTGTCGCCAACACATGTAAGAGGGGTAGAAAATCCCTGTTGAGGCAAAAAAAAGGTTTTACCCAAGGAGGGGGGCGGGGCTTGGTCAGGGTGTCCGATCCTCAGTCGGAAGATGATATCTCGGACTTGGCGTACAGTTCCCAAGTCAAAGGTGCCTTCTGAGGGCCAGCCTACATGGAAGGTCGGCCATTCTGCGCGGCAAAAAGTTACTAATTTGTTCTTCTTCACCAGCACTGATAGATTCTGTGCTCTAGACTTAAACTCTGAAAAATGGTCAGTCATAAGGGACAGCGGAGTGGATGATTACAGGATAGAACACAGGAGACGAGACGAACACACAGAGAGCAGTGACAACGCCGGCACACACAAAGATGCGACAAACAGAGGAGAGACAAACCTCGGCCGAGAACAGTACTAGGTCTTCCTGGGCCCCCCGAACCCTCCTATCCCTCTAGGTCATCTTACCAACAAGGCGTTCACAGAGCCAGCCACCTTCCCAGCACGATGCCGGGCCTCAGCCTTACGCCGGCTAAGACGACTAATTCGCCCCTGATTAAGCCTGACAAGAGCTCTCTTCTCACCAGAGCCAGCTGCCTTCCAGCGCGTATGCTGGGCCTCGGTCTTACACTGGCTAACCAGACTTAACACCGGTGTTCAGATAGCTTTCCTCCAAGTGAGGAAACCCCTTCTACCGGGAGAGTGTTATTCTTCCCAGTTAAATGGATCCCGGACGAGCCCCCAAATGTTATGCCCAGAGTCTGAGTCCCCAAAACTGAGAGAATAAGATGTCCACAGCAATGTAAAAGCATAAAGAGGTTTATTATTAGCTCGAGCCAGAGCCCTGGCTACATCCAACACAGTGGAATAAGGCCAGAGCCCCGAGCTCTGAATCACATATACTTTTATACAGACAGTTCTTTGTTTCTGTAACAGCATAGCTGATTGGTTAAACCGTACGCGCGCGAAGGACTTTTAAACCTCACATCCCTATCTGGATTAGCTCGGATCTGGCGTGGGCGGGGGGCTAGGGGGATTTTTCTGATTGGTCTAGCTACACTGCCTGAGGGCCTGCCCCTTAGAGCCTGTCCTGGCTTCAGTTTGGTCCTAACATTCTTGACCACCTCTCCTCTTAGTTTCCTGGAACCCACCATTCCATATCAGCAACATGCAGACCATGTTTCATTTCTTTCCCCAGATTTTTGGGGTGTTGGCAAGACAACTGAAAAGCATGGGCCAGCTGACTTGATTTTCTTATGAGAAAATAAGAGAAGAGGTGGCAACAAACGGCATTATTCCCCTGTTGTTAAGTGGGGTCTGTGGGAAAGCATCCTCCTCTCTGAGCTAGGAGGTGTGGGTTCTCTTCCTAAGTCTGCTACTGACAGCTGTGTGGCCTCCAGGAAAGGATGCACTATCCCTAATTACTCACAGAATCATATACAGTTTGAGCTAGAGTAACAACTGACCTCTCATTTCATGAGACTCAGAGGTCCGAAGTGACCTACCGGCACTAGACAAAGGGAGGGTGAATTCATGCAGAAACACTGAAGGACTTAGAGGGAAGAAAGAATGTAACTCATCTGAAAAACAAAATTGGAATCCTTTGGGAAACAGTCCGCCACCTGAAGTTAGACGGGATATGAAAGCCAGTCCTCCTGTGTATCAAAATGGGGATGACTGTGTTCCTGCACGCGGTGACAGAAACGAGGAGCCTAATTCCCTGAGACATTTAATTTCAGGTAGAAGATTGAGATTCAGGTAAAATCTGAAGGCAGTGAGTAATCCTAGGTTCTAAGCGCTCATGAGAAAAACGCCAATGTAAATATCACAGGTTTAATAATTAGAATAAAATAGCAAACTGAACCTTTAAAGAAAAGAGGTGGACAAGTCCAAGGTTATACCGAACTTCGATAGGTAGAAATAGAAGCTGTCAGGAAAACTAGAAGCAGTGATCACGGAAGTAACAGAAAGGCTATAACTGGAAGGTCACAGATCTGGAGAGAAAGGCGGGATCGCCGTTTGCTGAGTTGTCTAGTGCTATGCTCTGCATTTTGCCATCTTTCCTCATTTAATTTTCAGAGCAGCCTAGAAGTACGTATTGTTCTTCTCATTGTACAAAGGAGAAATCTATAATTCAGAGAGGTTAAATGATCTGTCTACCATCAGGGCTATTTCCAATCAGTAGAGCTTGCTCCAATTCAGATTAATCCAGCTGATCCAAAAAAACGGGCGGAGTTTGCTTAACTCTCTCTCCCCTTCCACTTAGCTGTGACATGGTTTAGAGACAGAAAGACTTCCCTGGTGGGCCAGCGTTGAGGGCCTGCCTGCCACTGCAGGGGACATGGGTCTGCTCCCTGCTCCACGAAGGTGCCATGTGCTGCGGGGGGACCAAGCCCGGCACCACAGCTACTGAGCCCAGGCTTCCGAGCCCCCGCCAGGGCTACTGAAGCCCCTCCTGCAGCCCTCGCTCCAAGGCAAGAGGCGCCCCTGCAGGGAGACTCTTGTGCGCCCCCAGAGGAGAGCAGCCCCCTCACGCTGCAACTAGAGAAAGCCCAGGCGCAGCACCGAGAACCGGCACAGCTGCAAACCAGGAAATGAATAATAAAGGCACAAAGCCAGAAGGAGCAGGCCAGGGAGCAACAAAATGCTGATTCAGTTCTTTGGATTTCTTGCTGATATCCTGAAAATAGAAATGTCATACAGCTCATTTTTTCCCCCAAAATATGTTTCTATATTTATACAAGCTTGCTTCTTTTCCTCATCTATTCTCCATCTCCCTAGATCTCACCTGCACGTCCCCAGCTTTCCTTCTGATTTCTCAACATCTTCCTCTGCAAATTGTTCCTTCTCTCTCCTTCTGTACATTCAAGGATCAGTAGCCAGGGCCTCATCCTGAGTGGAGAGGGACAGAAAGGATTTAAATGAAGGAGAGGCTCTAATCAAGCTGACGTTTTAGAAAGACCCATGAAGAGAACTATGAAGAGGCATTTCTCCCTGGGCTCGTCCTGGATGTGCCCCTCTCAGAACGACTGGGCCCTGTGTTCACTGGGGGAATTCCTGCCCACGGAGAGTCAGAAGTGTCCACAGTCCTCCAGTCTGGTCTCTGCTGTTGTCTGCTTCCATCACTGCCAATCGGGCCCTCTGTCACCTGCGTTCTCTGCCAAGCCTCCCTGTCCGTCACCAGCTCCCGGAGCTTGCTCAAACTCATGCTCACAAGTCAGCGATGCCATCCAGCCCTCTCATCCTCTGTCACTACTTCCCTCTTTATCTGATTGCTTTCTACTGTAAAAACTCCCACTGCTAAACTCACCCCTCAGATCCTCCTTTAGGATCTCCCAGTCCAAGATTGTATCTTCATATGCTGCACTCAGAGTTTTTAAAATACTTTTCATTTACTGAAATTGCACTCTCCCCAGGGGAAATGGATTTTCTGAACTTACTCAATCGTTTTTCTATGTTTCAATTACATCAAGATGCCAGGATGACGATGATTTCCACCGTCACTTCTGGACAATTACGCTTCTTGCTCTCATGTTAAACCCTGCCGCCTACCCTTCTCTTCACTGCCACGTCCAAAAGCCATTCTCACTCACTTCCTTTAACTCAAAACTTTTAGCTTGTATCTCATCCCTAACTCCTGTCATCACCCTGAGTGAAACAAAGCTAATTTTATCTCAAATTTTTGCCCATTAGATTTCATCACCTCCTTTTCCCTACAGACCTCTCCTCAACTTTTAGGTCATGCACTCATGTCCATGGCCATGGACATGTCCTGGGGCCTTGCTTTCAAATGCAGTTACTTCCTGCCTGAAATGATAAATGCAATTCCTTTAAAACTACGCCTTCTTGCTTTTCCAGTTCGCTTTGTCTATTACATTCAACCCAGTAGGTCTTGCCCATCATCAAGATCTTGAGTTGATGAATTCCTGTAATTGTTTATCAACCATTCTTCTCTTCCCTCACCATTCTCCTTAGAGTGAGAAAGTTATGCTGACCAAAAGAAAGGAAAAAATATGTAAATTCAAAATGAATTTATTTCACTGGGCGATTACAAGTAATTTGGCAGCAAGCCCTTTCGTTTATCTCACCAAATGCTTGAAGCCATGAGCCATGATCTCTGCTAGCTGCTCTCTCCTGCACCATGTAAGTGTTGCACAGCTCCGTCCCTTTCGACTGTTCCAAGGGCTCAGTGCCTATAATTACCTTTTTTCACTTTTGCGTCATCAATGTCTGCCTCTTCAGTAGATCTGTCCCCACTGCAACACTCATGATCTTCAGTTGTTCACCTTCAAAACTTCCATTAACATGTAATGCAGTTGACTTCCTTTATCTTTGGACAATTTCTGCTCAAGGCTTATGTGACTGTGTTAGGTGTTCAGTCATGTCTGACTTTTAATGACCCCATGGACTGTAGCCTACCAGGTCCTTCTGTTCATGAGAGTTCCCAGGCAAGAACCCTGGAGTGGGCAGTCATTCCTTTCTCCAGGGGATCTTCCAGACCAAGGGATTGAAGCTTGGTCTCCTGCATTGCAGGCAGATTCTTTACCATCTGAACTACCCAGGGAAGCCCAGTGTAATCTAATTTCTTTTCTATCCTTTTCTGGCATATTCTCCTACTCTAAGTGTTTTAAATATTGGAGAGCCTTATGTCTGTCCTTGGCTCTCTTCTCCTTTTAACCTGTAGTCTCTCATTGGATAATCTCTTCCAGCCTCATGATTACTAAAAACTCCTACAGCCATACCTCTAACCTCTGACATTTCCTTTTGAACATCAAAGAAGCATCTCAAACTTCAAGTTGCCAAATCAGAACTTTAGTCTTCTCCCTTCCCCCAATTTAACAGTAAAAGGTTAACTCAGCAGGCCTGAACTGCCTAAACCTGTATATTCTAAAGGTCATTAGAATTGTCTCTTTATTGCTCTTGGTAAGACAGTTCATGGGGCTTCCCAGGTGGCTCAGTGGTAAAGAATCCACTTGTTAATACAGGAGACATGGGTTTGATCCCTGGGTCAGGAAGAGCCCCTGGAGAAGGAAATGGCAACCCACTCCAGTATTTTTGCCTGGGAAATCCCATGGACAGAGGAGCCTGGTGGGCTACAGCCCATGGGGTCACAAAGAGTTGGACACGGCTGAGCAACTAAGAATCTAAATGAACAACAACATATACTAATTAATCACAATGTCCCAAACACTGTTCTGGGTCCTGGAATGCAAAGCATCCTACTTCCATGGAACTTTTGTCAAGTAGGAAGAGAAAGACAATAGCCAAACACACACAAATAAGTAAATTATATAGTACATTAGAAAGTATTCAGTGCACGGGAGGGTTAGGGAAAAAAGGATGGGGTGTGTCAAAGAAGTCTCTAATTACAAATGAGTGATCAGGGCAAGTCTCATCAAGCACACAATATCTGAGGAAAGACGTGACAAGGATGTTGGAGTATGGTCTAGGAGAATCCACAGAGTAAATAACCACGAGAAAAGTATTTGTAACATCAGGAACAGCAACTACAAAGGTCTTTAGGATGAGGAAAAGATAAATGTGGCTGCCATGGGAATGAATGAGTTGGAGATGAGAGGAAATGAGGTCAGAGAGAGAATGGAAGGCAGACGATAGGGTCTTCCAGGCCATTATAAAGAACCCTCAACTCCAATCAAACTGGCCGCCACTTACATTTCCTACATGTACATAACCATTCTTATTGCCACAGGTTTGTCTCCCTTGCCTAGGAGGATTTCCCTGCTTATCCAAAGCCTACCAGGCCCGGATTATCTCTCCCTCCCTTTATAACACCTTCCAGAACTCTGGCAGCCTGTGGTGACTTTTCACATTTTATCATGCAGTCGATACTGGACATATTTGTCTTTTTTACTGTCTCCCTAACTTTTCAATGTCTTTGTAATAATATCTTATCTTGAGGATGATGACAATAATTATGTTAATTCAAAATGGTGATCATGACTCTACTTACAGACTTGATTGACAATAATGTTTTCTGTTTCCCCTCTGCCCCACCAATGAAAGATGAAGCTATCCATACAATTAGAGTTAATCTATGCAAAGCATCTAACATCTAAAAGACACTCAATAAAGAGCACATTTTATTATTCATGTCCTAAAATTAATTATTCCCATCAATGTTGTATCTAACTGGCAAGTGAAGAAGGCCAATTATTTCATCATCAAAAGGCTCTACTAAACATGTGTAATTATTGACCAGCTCATGGTAATTACTTTCTCCTACTCCCTGCGTGTCTGAACCATTTAAGTTTCTCTTGATCATGTGCAGTCTTGGTACGTCTCCTCCATTTTTAATTTACCCTATTTTGTTTTTATAAATTTATCTCTTGTCTTCTCAACCAAACAGCAATCTTAAGGCAAAATCCTGTGTCTCATGCATTCTTGCACCCAGGTCACCACTTCACACCACAAATACTGCAAAAAAGGTGAATCAAGAAGGAAGATACTCTTTCTCCATGTATTTTTCTGTTTCTCACACACAAACTTCTCTGTTAAGCAGTAGCCATTTCAGTGTACTCTAAAGCCTGGTAAAATTTAGGCACGGACTTGGCTTCAGTGCTCTGATCACCTGGTGATGTCAGTCCTTCTACTTAAGCCAAAGCTGGCTTCCTGCCAGGCAGGTCTCTGCAAGAACAGGCAGGTTCACGACCTTTTCTTGAAGCACAGTCTTGTCCTGCCTTAAGCTAGCTAATGGAAAGAACAATTCCTCATTTCTGTAGATCTTTTGGAAGGTGGGGCAAGCAAGTGCCAAGATTTTTCAAAACAACAAGAACAAACAAATATCCAGCTTTCCAATGAACCAAGAAGGAGAATTTCTTTATCTCAGACCCTTAGCACAATCTTGCTAAAAACATACTATAGAGATGGTTGTTTCCAACAGGGAAAACTAAGGCAGAGAGAAGTGAGAACTTGTCAGTGGGGCTTCCCTGGTGCCTCAGGTACCCGCCTGCCAATGCAGGAGACACAGGTTTGATCCTGGTTCGGGAAGATCTCACATGCCATGGAGCAACTAAGCCTGTGCCCCGCAACAATGGAGCCTGTGTTCTAGGACCCTGGAGTTACAACTATTCATCTCGAGATGAGAGAGGGGCCCACGCTCCTTGCAACTAGAGAAAAGCCCGAGCAACTGCGAAGACCCAGCACGGCCAAAAGCAATGGATACTGAGTTTCTTTAAGGAAGCTTGTCAAGAGCATCCCGCGAGGAGGCCGCAGGCAGATGACTGCCGCGGGGCCCCTGCTCAGCGTTTCTCGTGGCTTCCTCAGTGTCCCGGGTCAGATGGAGTGACCGCACAGGAACAACACACCAGGCGGATTGAAAAAGCGCATTTTGCTAAAATGAGGCACATTCCACTGCCTGAAATCGCAGAAACTTGCAGTTTATGATAAGAATAATTTCCAGTGATTTTATTAATTTCCCTAAATTAATACAGACCTTCAAATGTCTAGCTAATCAATATATAGAATTCAGTTATTAAAGAAAAGTAGGAGAGAAGACAACTTTCTTTTCAGACACCTTGGCCTTTGATGGTTTTCAAGTTAGTAAATTAGCTGGTAGCTAATTTGTGTTACTCTATACCTTTTCTCTGCTAGCCTCATTGTCTGTCTTAAGTATTCTCCAAAAGGCTAACAAAGACCAATCATTCGTGGGATTTACAAGAGGCTGGTGAGTATATTGTATTATTAGTCCTCAGATGATAGCATCACTCTCCTTATTTGGGGAAACTTCTTAGTTCAGTTATTCCAGTGAGAAGCTTTTACCCCCCCCCAGCCCTACCAACCATGTGAGATAAGCTGATTTCATCAGAGTCCCATGACTATTGGCCCCAGTTTCAGACCACAGGGTAGAAGATGTCCCAGACAACTCTGAGAAACAGGAACAGATGAGGGCAGCTTTTGGGCTCCAAGACAATGGCCGTCCTTCCCATTGTTCATGTAAATCAGCCAGCAAATCCCCGTTTTTTTGCTCTAAGGTAGTTTCAGTTGTGTATTGTTGAGCTGAGTGTGTGCTAAGTCATGTCAGACTCTTTTGAGACCCCATGCGCTGTAGCCCACCAGGCTCCTCTGTCCATGGGGTTTTCCAGGGAAGAATCCTGGAGTGGGTTGTCATTTCCTACTCCAGAGGATCTTCCCGACCCAGGAAGATCGAGCCTGTGTTTCCTGCACCTTCTGCATTTGCAGGTGGATTCACCACTGAGCCATCTGGGAAACCCTTGCAAATAAAAAAATGGAAACTTTTTACCAACAATGCCTTAAATCATAATTACAATATCCTTGAAGACTTGAGCTGAATCTTCTGTATATTTTCATTATTTTGTATTGGGGTACAGCCTGTCATGATAGTTCACGTGAACAGCAAAGGGACTCTGCCATACATATACAAGTATCCACTCTCCCTGACACTTCACCCCCAGCCAGGCTGCTGTGTAATACTGAGCAGAGTTCCATGCACTAGACAGTAGGTCCTTGCTGGTTATCCATTCTAAATATAGCAGTCTGTCCATGTCCATCCCAAACTCCCCAACTATCCCTCCCTCCATCCTTCCCCCAGCAACCATAAGCTCCTTTTCCAAGTCTGTGCGTCTGTTTCATTTGTATCGTTTCTTTTCACATCCCCCATGTAAAGACTCCCATGCGATAGCTCTCCTCTACCTGCCTTACTTCACTCAGTATGGCAGTCCCTAGGGCCATCCATGTTGCTGTACATGGCATTATGTCATTTTTTTTTTAATGGCTGAGTAAAGTAATTGCTTTTTTAAGAGTGATCGTTGGTTTTCAGTTTTTTCTTTTTCTTTTTTTTTTTAAGGTTAATCATTTGAGGCCTCGAGGCAGACTGGTGCAGACTTAGAAGAACAGAGGGTATTTTTGATCAGGAGGAAGATGGTGTGTCCCTCAACCCATTCTGCATAAACAAGTTTTTAGGCACAGTAGTCCTGGACCTCACTGGAAAATGCCAGACCTCACCAAATACAACTTACACTCGAAAATCATAATCTTATAAATAACAAGCTTAAGTATTATTAAATGGGTATGAACTTTTTCTTTTTAACTGCAACTGGCTAAGGTCACAATGTTTTTACTAATTTGAGTATACATATTTAGGCATTAATTAAGGACTTGTTCTAAACAGTAAATAAATATGGTTTTTGTATGATTTCTCTAACTAGGAATACACAGTCTGATGAACTAATGACCAGAAAACAGTCTCACTAGATCAAAACTTGAAGAGGTCAGTGACCACTGGCTAAAAACGTGTTTACAGAAGCCATTTATGGGCAGGATTTAGCTCCAGATCAACATCCTCAGCATCTGACCTTTATTTTTTCCTCATTTCAAAAGCCTATATCCAGTACTTGGCTTCTTGGCTCATCACCAAAGGCATGATGATTTTCCAGAAGATAAACATTAGCCAAGCAAACACATATGCTTTGCAGAATGCAAAAGGCTAAGAGTTAGACATTTCAATTTATAAATTTGCTAAGAGTTTCCAGAACTACTTTGAAAGACATAACCCCAGCCTCATAACACTTATGGACAAATAGAGAAGATTAGACAAGAATATGTCTACTTCTTGTCTACCAGAAAATGAGAGCACAAATGCGAGCTGATGGGCAAGGTGGGCTGGGGGTCGAGTGGACAGGCGTGAGGGTATGCTGTACAATAACCATCATTTTCTGAGCAACCACTGAATGGCAAGTGCTATATATTTCAACAATTTTGCAAAATCTGTAGAATTGCGCTCACGGAATGGAAGAAAAAGCTGAGTGTTGCTAAATTTAAGTAATGGACCACAGGCCATGTAATTAGTAAGTGACTGATTCCCCCGTGTCGTTCTTTGTTTCCCCTTCTGGCTGAATTCCCATCTGGAATGTGGGGACTCACCAAGCCTGCTAATTTTGCCTGGGCTTCTAAGATCAGACCAGGGAGGTCTTAGTGCCTCCTCTCCTTCAGGAGAATGGAAAGACGCCTGTGGCCTACACAGGTGGTGATTGGTATTCCACGTAAACCAAGTTATTCAGCCTCTTTTTCTCCACTAATTTTCCTACTACACTATTCCTTTCTAATCTTTCTTTATATCTGTAATTAAATAAGTTTTTTCCTAGGACGCTTACTCCATCTCCCCTTCGAATTACCCTGGATCCACCGGGGCTGGACCCCGGCAGTAAGCGGCAGGGCTGGGATTCAAACCAGATACAGCCCAACTTTCAGTCCATTTCTAATCTCTCTATTCCCTGCCCTTGGAGCAGACAGCTGTGATTCCTTCTCTTGACCCCGTGGTTTCAGTGTTCCTCCTCAGATCTTTTAATATATAATTTTAAAGGCTGGCTACTTCCTACCCATCACACTCCTCTGGAATCCCAAATGTTTTCTCATTGAGCGTAGATCCCTTCTACTCTGCCTTGGAGATATCTCATCAAAATAGAAAGGGGATGGATTAAAGGAAGATAATTTGAAGAATTACATTATTCTTTAGTCTTCACCCTTCCATTCTACCGTATACATTCACAAACATATACAAATGCAGGGTCATATCCATCACCTCAAATGGCAGGACGACTTTTAGCTTAAGGAGACACAGCTAGAATCGCTCATTCAGTGACCGTTACAGCTCCATCTGTCAAAGTACAGTGATCTGGGACCTCAGACCAGTCATCCCTCAAAGCCGGAAGCCTGGCCCCAATAGAACAAGGAGATGGAGTAAAGTGTAGCTGAACTAATTGTCGCCCTCCCTGACCAATGACCCTCCTAACTGCCTATCACCTTGGTGCTTGCTATTGCTACTGCTCAGTCGCTCAGTCGTGTCCGACTCTGTGCGACCCCATGGACTGCAGCCCACCAGGCTCCTCCGTCCATGGGATTTTCCAGGCAGGAGTACTGGAGTGGGCTGCCACTGCCTTCTCCTGTAACTGCATAGTGATACACCAATTCAACTTACTGCTCTGGGGGAAAACACCATTCAATGAGACATGAAGACAAAGCACAGACCCAACTAAGGGGACACACGCTGTGGACCACAACACGGCTATGACCAGAGCAAGTGGGCGGACGGGGAGGGGAGATGGATGGGTAAACCACAGCCTCGGGGTCAGGGGTGGGGGGTGGGGTCTGGATTGACGACGACTAAGCAGACAACAGGATGAGACAGGAAATCTAAACCAATGGTGAAAGCAGACACACCGTCAGAGAACTCCAACAGCAAGAAAAACACACAGAACTGTTCCTTAACAAATATTTGGAAAGAAATCAAGCATGAAACCACAGAGTAATCCTCAAAGAATTTTAAATATCAACTAATTAGCCAATGATGCAAATTATAAAAACAATGTGTCAAAAGAACACAAAATGGACTAGTTACTTCACAGGCCGCTAAAATGATTCACGGTTAATTTAATTATACACTAGCAATGCAGCTAACGTGAAATGGGTGGTAACAGAAAAAAGAGGTAATACAAGTCCAGGTACAGAGCACAGTGCTGTGCACCTGATTTCATGGGGTAAATAGCAATGCACTCACAGAACCCAAGCTCAACCCGCAAGAAAGCTGGACCGCGCTTTAGAGCCGCACACTCTGTCACCAAAAGCCCGAGGTCATCATCCCAGTTTTAGACTCGGAAAAGTGAGGCAGCCCACGTCTTCCCTGAGGCCCTGGGGCACTGGGCTTTTAACCTAGTTTCACACGCAGAGCTGGAATCTGTTGTTTGGGAATATGGTTGATCAACTTGACACGTTGGCCACATGGTACCCAATGTAATATAATGAAAAGAAGAGGCAAGATGATGTCATTTTCCCATATTGTGAAACCAAAAACAAATGCCTTTTGTGAGACCAAGCTAACACACCTCTGATGGTGCAAAGAGTAATTCTGTTTGAAGAACTTAACAGTAAGATAGAAGAAGTACTTTCAAGCTGAGACCTGCAGGTGTACAAAGATCTAAAATACATATTGAGTAGGCCTGATCATCTGAATCCCATTCAATCAAGAAAGCATGGCTATGAGTTGGATCGTCTTCTATCTGTGGCCCTTGACTATGTTTGTGGGCCATATAGGTGGGCACAGTTTGTTTTCTTTTTGCGCCTACTACCTTGAGGGTGTGCCAGGGTTTGCCTTATAACACTGCCTTCACGCCCAATCTTCTGAATCACTATGACCAACAGATGGCAGTTTTAGCAATTCCCAGACTGTGGTGAGCCGTATCCCCGGCTGGTGGACCTGAATTTAGCTGGCGATCCTACTGATGGAGCCTCAGTGGCAGTGCAGAGGGACTGTGGCTTTTGGTGTCCCCAAGAGTTGAAAATCGATCCTGATCTTGGCTGTTCCTTTTTGCACATGTGTGATTGTTCACCTCCTTGTCCAAAGATGTACTTTAGGAGAGAAGAGCTTTCATTTGCTCTGTATTTCATAGGATTGATTTCAGGCATCTGCCTCTCTGCCATGTTGTTTACTTTTTTTAACTTTTTTGATTGATGTGATAAGATTCCGTTATCCTGAAAGACCCATTATAATTTATGCTGTCTGCTCCACGATGATGTCATTAATTTTCTTTATTGGGTTTTTGCTTGAGGATCGAGTCACTTGCAATGCATCCAGCCCTGCACAGTATAAGGCTTCCACGGTGACCCAAGGATCTCCTAACAAAGCTTGTATCATGCTTTTTATGATACTCTATTTTTTTCACTATGGCTGGCAGCATTTGGTGGGTGATTCTTACCATCACGTGGTTCTTGGCAGCTGTGCCAAAGTGGGGTAGTGAAGCTGTTGAGAAGAAAGCCTTGCCATTTCATGCCAGTGCATGGGGCATCCCTGGAACGCTGACCATCATCGTTGGTGCTTAAGACAGTACAAATAGAAGGTGCCTAATATATAGGTGGGGAATGGATGAAAGAATTCAAGAGTGATCTAAACTTTCTTTGAACCCATGCTTCAGAGTGTCAACAGGAAACACATGGACTATTCCAAGCGTTTAAACTCTTAGATTTAACTCAGAGTACTAGACACATAGGTACCCAAGTACCTATGTGGGGAACTGCTACCACTCATAGGCTGAAGGCAAGGAAAGAAATGATATTCCCAGAGTCCAGGGAGAGGTGAAGCCAGGAGAGGGGTCCCTTCACAGCATGAGATGTATCTTACTTACACCTCCCATCATTCAAGAAGCAGAAGCCAGCGAGAAAGGGTGTCCAAGTGACGCCATCCATAGTAGTCAGGCTTTCAGGGCAAAGAGCAGAGAAGGAGACAGACAGGATCTAGGGAAATGCACTGGGAGCCTGGAGGGGTGGGGGCGGTGGGTATAGAATGCCCACGTACCCAGTGATGTGTTCAGGGGAGGAGGCCCTTATTTCATTATCTAAAACAAAAGATATTTTCACAAAATAATAAAATTTCAGACTATCTTCACAAGACGGGACTCCTAACTTTTTTCTATTCTTCTCTATGACATTGTATTTAGAGATAGTAAATATAGGCCGGGGGCTCCCTGATGCCTTACATGCTAAAAAAAAATCTGCCTGAAATGCAGCCTGCAGTGCAAGAGACCGAGGTTCAGTTTCTGGGAAGACCCTCTGGAGAAGGAGATGGCAACCTGCTCCAGTATTTGCCGTTGAGCAGCATGGACACGGAACACGGTGGGCTATAGTCTGTGGGGTC